>NC_092336.1:233245000-233857500 GCF_046630445.1 Rutidosis leptorrhynchoides
ATAGTGAGGGTAACATGTGATTAGCAGCAAACTCTCTTGTTTAATATATGTGTATGTGATTTGATATTTAGACGGAGAATGAGAAATTAAAATATATGTGTATGTGATTTGATATTAGATGAAAGAATTTTGGTTTTTTAATTAGGTGTTTGATTTTGTAGTGATGAAAGGTGTTTTGAAATTATTAGTGATAAAGGTGTTTTTAAGGGGGTGTTCTTGAATATGAAGATGAAGATGTTAATGAAGATGATGAAATGAAGGGATGGATCGGATAAAATAACATAAATACCCTCACGTGCAAGGCATGTGATCAACTTTAACTGAGTAGTTTAACGTCGGTCAAAACGAGTGACCAACCACGAAACATGTGCATACTTGGGTGATCAACCGTGTCCAAAATTAACGTTAGTGGCTAATGTGAAATATATGACAAACATGAGTGACCAACGGCGTAATTTTTTGTATTTCATTTTAATGGATTACATATTTGTTTAACAGAATGACTTAAAATTCGTTAATTTAATACATATATTTACAATTTATGATATATGTTAACAGTTAGTTATATACGTTTAACCGGAATCAGTAACGAATTGTTAATATATATTACTAATTGTGTGTTTGACTGGACACACTAGTAAATTAATTTAAAATAAACTAATTATACAGTGAAAACTGGTATAAATGTTGATGATTGCAAGAGCAGGGTCACAGTTTAAATCATTTTGTTAGTTGAATTACTTACTTATAACCATGAGATCTTAAGCGACAAGGACACTTGCATTGTGTAATTCTGGTTACATATTTGCACTGGAGAACTCAATGTGAACTAATTAAGTAATTCTCGTACATTGAAAACTAACCATGTTTTAATTGCTAAAATTATCAAATATTACGTATTAAAATGTCTAAGTAAACATAATCTCTTAGAATTTATTTCAATATCTCCTTTAGTTAATTTTATTACTTTTATCGTAATTTACTTTTACTTAAAGGTAACTTTTATTTACTTTTTACTGTTAAGTTAATTTACTGATTTTCCTTATAAGTTTTGATATTGCATTTTAATTGTTAGATTTATAATTCGAAAATCCAATTTGACAATCCGATCATAAAACGGTAAAATCCCCAAATTAGTATCTTGTTTATTTAATTACGAATTTAGCCTTATAATCTAGATTTGCACTCTCACGTTTCCTTGGATCGATATCCCGGATTTTACCATATATTGTTTTTTTTTAAACAGCCAACGGGATCACCCGGGGGACTTAACCACCCACACGTTCATCTCCCTGCAGTTTCATAACCCGCCCCTAACTGCTATCTAAGAGGAAACTCGGTCCAATCCAAGGGCATGTGCAGTAAAAACCCCCTCCCCCAATGCCCCGCAACGCGATGTGCGAAAGGCACCTTTGGGTGAAATTCAAGGATAAATGGCAGCCTTGTATGCAATGTTGCATCACACGGGAGTTGAACTCCTGACATCTCGCTAAGAGAGGCAGGTCACTACCACATGAGCTATAACACAAGGTTATATTACCATATATTATAATACGATTACGTGCACTTGCCTCTGTATTGTAGTGAATATTTAGGTATTTTCCTTTTACAATTAATTCAATACTGATACTGATAGCTATTTCATAGCACGCTTACAGCACATCAAATTTTTGGCGCAACTACCGGAGATACGTTGTGTCAAATAAAGATTTTTTTTCTAAGTTTGTAGTTAATATTAGTTTTTTTAGTATTTGTAAAACAAAATATTAGTGTGTTAGAGTTAAATAATAAATATAAATATAAAAATAAAAATAACAAAATAAGAAAATATTTCGTACAGCACAAACTTCGCGAACTCGAGTCTGGGTGCATTCTTACTCGAGAAAAGCGAAATAGGGTCTATTAAATCAGATTTGTTTTTTTTATGATTTTTTATTAGAATTTTAATAATAAAATAAGTAATTATTAAAATAGCTAAACAAATAAAATAAAAACAATAATTCCTCGTTAGTAATGCATGCACCATAAGAACCGATCTCCAGCTTTAAGTCCATTCTTTGAACCGGAAAGAAAGTTTTTGAGATTATTAACGTTGCTAAATCGAATTTTCCAGACACTATAGAAACAACACATCTGGAGATGGCGATACAGATACTCAAACAATGGACGCAAGGATGAAGGCCACGAACCGTACTGTGCCACGCCATTACTCAACAAGAAGTAGAAGGAGAATATGAAATCAAAGGAAAATTCCTGCATACGGTGAATAATCAATGTCAGTTTAGCGGAGTTGCTAAGAAAGATGCTAACGAGCATCTTTGTACATTTTTGAGAATTTGTACTTTATTCAAATTAAAAGAAGTTAGCAGATGAAATAATCTACCTCTGTGTTTTCCCTTGGACACTCAAAGGAGACACAAAGGATTGGTTTGAATCATTATCCGAAGAGGAGATTACTACGAGGATGAATTAGTAGAAAATTTAATCCAAAGATTTTTTCGGCTTAGTCACAAGACTTCAAGGAGAAATCAATTCGTTTACACAAAAGCCAGCTGAAACGTTGTATGAAGCATGGACCCGATTCGAAAAAATGCTAAGAACCCAACACGGGTTAGACACATTCCAGAAGATTCAAATATTCTATAAAGGTGTATATATTGCTACCGGCAATGATATTGATACAACAGCCGGTGGGTCCATAATGAAGAAACAAACTACTGAAGCTCAAGGAATCATTTTTGACTAGGCGTCACACTCACATGAGTGACACCAATGACGAGATACGTTTCAGTCATCTTGAGTCGCTAGCGATGATGCTAAAGACTATATAGCCTCCATATCCGCAAAATTAGATGCTTTTGAAAGGGAAATGGAAAACATGACCAAATACATACACGCGATAAGAATCGCTTGTGAACAATGAGAGGGACCGCATTTGACGCACAAAACAAACCTTATTAGCAGCGTTAGATTTTTCATACATGTTAGAGAGAACCTTCAAACAATTAAACATCGTCTTCTCATTCGCAAGTTGTATGCAACGTTTTTAACAAGTGGAAGACGAATCATACCCAAAGCTTGGCAATCATATAACGCCCAATCGACATCACTCATGCATTCGGGTTTAGTCTCCAACAATGGTTGCTGTATTTTTTTTCTGATACAAGTATTCCTCAATTTTCATCTTCCAAAAGCCGAAGTCTTCTCCATCAACCGATCGATTCATAACCATCTGTCTTCCACCATCATTCTTAAACTCGAACCTTGAGCTCTGATAGCCGTTATTAGAATTTTAGGACCCAAGCAATGCAAGTGATTAAAGAAAATCACTCACCTACAATGATGAACGAAAGAATGATAAATGTGAAAAGTAAATCGACACAAGTAATTTAACGTGGTCATAAGCAATCGTTATGATTGCTTTACTCCACGACCTAGAGAATTTTTATTGATATTTTCGTGCTCAAGGGTTAAAGTTATATAGGGTCTATCTACAGAACTATTAAACAATGATTATAAGCAAACTAGAAGTCCTAATTGAGTTCCAATTTCTCCCCACAGTGCCAAGCTTCGCGGCCGCGATAATCGGTGTTCGTGTCGCGAGATTGTGATCAAAAGTTCCTCCCTCTTTGTTGTAACAACCCTGTTTTTTCCGTCACTTCTGTTACTGTCCGTTAGTTGATTTAACGGTGATTATTTTACTTTTTGTGTGTTTAAGTGTATTAAATGCATACGTGATCCTTGGAGGGCTATTTGAATTAATATGAGTTAATATTAATTGATAAAAATGTTTCGGGTAAAGAAATACGATAAAAGCGTTACGGTTTGAATAACCACAAAAACTGTTTTTCGGGCAACGAAACGCTCGGGTTTATTTTTAATAATTATTTTAATAATTATTAACTTTTTAAAAATATTTAATTTATTGAGTTTTTAATAAATTAAACGTTTGGTTGCGTTTTAACGAACAGTTTAGCGTTCCGGGCCTTCGGTACGTTTAAACGGCACTTGAAACGGACCACGAGTAAACGCTTTTGCAAAATGAGAGCCCGGGCACCCCATGTGGACTCCATTCGGCCAACCCCTCCCCTCTTATGTGATGCCCCTTCCAAAACCTCTATGGTACGGATCATCAACAACAGGTCCATTATACGGTATAACACTATATGCTATTTCAAAACAAGTTTTTGCATTCATAAAAAGATAATTTTTTTCCAATGACAAATGTTTTACAAAAGTAACGTGCTTCTACGGATAGAAAGCATTAACAATAGTACGTGACACTTAGGTCATTACAAAACCATGGTTCGAATATAACATAAGTAGTGAATGCAAAATTAAAAGTCCATGATTAGGAGACATCTCTAACAATGCAGAGTACAGCGGATGCATAATCGTCTTAATTACCTGAGAATAAAACATGCTAAAAAGGTCAACACGAATGTTGGTGAGCTATAGTTTTATTGTAAACAATAAAATAATGTAGACCACGAGATTTTTGTATTCAAAACAGTATGAAAAGTATATGTTTAACCGTGGGCGTTTGGTAACTAACTTAACGAAGAAATATATATCACCCCCTAAAAGTACACTTGGCGAGTGCATTAAAATAGATGAAGTATTAAACACCCGTTGAATGCTAGCACGACTAGCCCGAGTGGGGATGTCAAACCCTATGGATCCATATCTAAGATTCGCGTCTACCGGTTCATAAACCAATAGTTAAACGTTACCGAGCTAAGGGAAATTTTTTTGCCGTTATGTCACCCACACATATATAAAGTTAAAGTACTCGTGTCTAGTATGTAAAACAGAAAAAAGCGCATGTATTCTCAGTCCCAAACATAGTTAAAGTAAAAAGGGAGCTATAACTCACAGTGGATGCACGGTAAAGTCGATACGAAAATGTAAGCAAGTAGTAAGTCGGTCCAAAAGGTCCTCAACCTAAGTCAATGGTTGCTAAGTCAGTAATTTGTCCCAAAAAGTTTTAAAGTAAGTAAGTTAAGCCTTAAGTATCATCATTATCATCATATGTAAAGGATAAAGTAAGTTATCAACAAGAATAGAGGTCGAAATGAAAAGTTGAATTCGAACAGCCTCTACGACCTCTACACAAACTGAAACGATGCACGGCCAGTGGCCAAGGCTCCGTTTGTGAGTCCTCTTACCGCTTTCCAAAGCTCAGATCCTAACTCGGTGTCGTTTGACCGTGGCGACGGTCAAAGCGCGAGTAGGTCAAAAAATTCAGCACGTCATTACGAAGGCATAGTGAACTTCGGAAGACTATAAATCCTAAACCGTATATAGGATTTAGGCGAGTCTTAAATGGAAAGTCATCTACACATCCCGAACTTTCTGGAAATCAATTTTTCATAAGCTCTAGGAGTCAGATCAGACCCGGAAAAACTGAATCAAGTGCTCCGGTGGGGTTTCTTGGTGTTCGATGCTTATCACGGTTCTCGTCCTTGATGCGTATAAGTCTCAAGTGTACAACTCTTGATGTTTTAGCATCATTTTGACCAAGTTTCAACCATCAACACACATTGTCAAGACTAAGAAAAGAAGTACAACTCATTTAAGAGTTTTATAAGGATGATGAACCAAAGTTACATCAAGTTCTTAGTTTCGACACAAGTATAAGTTCTATTTGAAATTTTAAGCTATAACTTGGACTCAAACCAAACAAGCAAGACTTTAAGTTATAGAACTTAGATCTTAGCTAAATATTGAAGACCTTAGACTAGAAAGTCTAGATCTTGTGTTCTAGGTGAAACCCTAAGTTATAGAACTTAGACTTTCAACTTTTACAAAACCTTAAGTTATAAAACTTAGATTTTTACAATGTAGAATGAATATAAGCTAGTGAGCTTTTGTTTTAACAAGTTGGATGACCATAAGTTATATAACTTAGATCAAACTTAGATGAGTGAAAGTTATTAGCTAGAAAGCTTAAACTTTCTTGTTCTTGAACATTCAAAGTAAGACTTTGGTTACAAGATGTATGAGATCAAAGTTAAAAAGTAATCTTTGACCAAGGAAACATATAAAAGTCAAAATACATAAGAACAAGAAAGAAATTAAAGCTAGTAATGAACAAGTTCAAGCTTGGATTCTTTACATAAGGAGATATCAAGCTAGAAGCTTGAATCTTCATACAATAAACCTTAAGTTTCCAATACTTCAACAAAAGAAGATCTTAAAGTTTTTTGTAACGACCCGACTTTTTCGACTTGCTTTTGTGCTTTGTGCTTTCACGAAACTGCGTATTTATGCGTACTTTGCTATATTATACTCTGGGATCTTACTTCATGTGGATTACTTTCGTTTATATGTTAAAACATGTCATTAAGTATGTAGGTTATTTAATTTGATCCCCAGAAGCTTTTACGACCGTTAGTGTCACTTAACGTTTAAAACGAACTATGTTTGTCGGTACACGTTTAACTTTGGTCATATTCGGAATATTATGACTACGAGATACTAATTGTTATTTTATAATAACAATTACTTGGGTTTTTGGATGCTTAATTACGCTTAGTAATTTACTAGAACACACTAGTTAGTCTTGTTGAACTTTCTACCTTGTTGGACTTTAGCCCACCCTACTCTAGCTAGTGAACTATTTAATTAGCCCAATTATTAAGGACTAGTGACCCAATAATATGTAAGACAAATGCCCATTTATTAGTGGGAAAATACTAGCATTTTTGCTTATCATTATCCTTAATGTTGCATGGGATCCTAACATAAGCACCAACTTTAGACAACCATTAACTAAAAAGCAAAAGTGTGTCCCCCTTGTCCCCTCCTAAGGCCTATGGCCACCACCACCTCCCCACACCCCATCCCTCTATAAATACTAAGCCATTTCCTCACAATTCACACTTGCTCTCATTCACAATTTACACACACTTGTTCATTTATTTTCTTTCTAGTCTAAAGCTTGTAAGTTTCTTGATTTTCTTCTTCTTCTTCTTCCTTTCTTGGTCATGACATCATCATCATTACAAAATCAAGCTCTTTAGCTTTTTGATCTTGTTATATCTTGTAAATTCAAACATGGATTTGAATCCTTCAAGAACATGGAAGATTCAAGCTTTCTAGCTTTGAATCTTCACTTATTTTTTAGATCTAAATCTTTTAATCTTATAATATCTTTATTTTGTTGTAAAGATTCAAACTTGTGTTTGTAATCATCATGTAACTTGAAGATCTAGCTTGATGCTTCAAGGATCTTCAAGAACAATCAAGATTCAAGCTTTCTAGCTTTGAATCTTCATTACTTTTGATGGATCTAAGTTTTCTAACTTATGATCTCTTTTATTTTGTTGAAAGATCAAAATTTTTGTTTGTGGTCTTCATGTAACTTGAAGATCTAAGCTTTATGCTTCAAGATCTTCAAGAACACCAAAGATTCAAGCTTTCTAGCTTTGTAATCTCATAACTTGTGTGAAAAGGATCCAAGCTCTCTAGCTTAGGGTTCCATTACTTTTTTTGATCAAGTTTATGTTCATACTTGTTTGATTGAATGAAAGTTTGTAGATTTTGTTGTAGATATAACTTGTATTTGTGTTAAGACTAAGAATATGATGTAACCTTGGTTCATCATCCTTCTAAAACTCTTAAGTGAGTTGAATTCTTACTTAGTCTTAATATTTTGTGTGTTGATGGTTGAAAATTGGTCAAAGTGATGCTAACACATCATTGAGTTGTACACTTGAAGCTACAAGCATCAAGGATGAGAACCATGATGAGCATCAAGCACCAAGAACCCCACCGGAGTACTTTGTTACTGTTTTTCGAGGTCTGATCAAACTCTTTGGGCTTCTCAAAAGTTAATTTTCAAATAGTTCATTTCTATTAGATAACTTTTCGTTTAAGACTCACCTAATCCGAAATACGGTTTAGGATTTATAGCCTTTTTAAAACCACTACACCTTTGTAATGTTGTGCTGAAATTTCTAACCTACTCGCACTTAAACCGTCGCCACGGTCAAACGAAGATGAGTTAGGTTCTGAAAATTGGTCAGTGGTTAAAGGACTCACATACGAAGCCATGGCCGTCTTTTCGATTTGTATAGAGGTCGTAACAGCTGTCCAAAGTCAGCCTTTTGTTTCGATCTTTATTCTTGTTAAACTTACATTAGCTTTGATGAATGATGATGATGACGATGATGACACTTAAACTTAATTTATGCACTTTTAAACTTATGGGGACAACATACTGACCTAGTGACCTTTGACTTAGGTTGACGACCTTTCGGACCGACTTACTACTTGCATACGTTTCATATCTACTTTTACTGCTTATTCACTGTGAGTTATAGCATCCCTTAACTACTTTTACTATTTTTGGGACTAAGAATACATGCGCTTTTTACTATTTTATATACTAGACATGAGTACTTAAACTTTACATATGTGTGGGTAACATAATGGCACAAAGATTCCCCTTAGCTCGATAACGTTTAATCATTGGTTTCCTAACCGTGAACGCGAATCTTAGATATGGATCCATAAGGTTTGACAACCCCACTCGGGCTAGTTGCGCTAGCAGACAACGGGTGTTTAATACTTCGAGGACAAATACACTCGCCAGGTGCACTTTTAGGGGGTGATATACATACGTTAAGTCTAGTTACTGGGTGCCCACGGTTAAGCATATACTGTTCATACTGTTTTGAAACACTGAAATCTCGTGGTCTACAATACTTTACTGATTACAAACTATAGCTCACCAACATCCGTGTTGACTTTTTAGCGTGTATTTCTCAGGTGCTTAGACGATGTTGCTTTCGCTGTTAAACTTGCTATCTTGGTGTTATAGACTTGCTGTTATGGACCTGCTGTGTTAGATTTCCGCTGCATTACTTAGAGATGTCTCAATCATGGAACTTTTCTTTTGCATTCGTAAATTATGTTATTTTCAAACAATGGCTTTGTAATGACCTTTGGGTCACATACTTATGTTTATGCTTCTATTCATGGGAAGCATGTTGTCTTTTGTAAAACATTATCTTTTTATGAATGCAAACTGGTTTTTAAACATCATATAGTGTTTGACCTTGTAATGATCCTGTTGTTGATGATCCGTACACGATGGTTTTGTACGGGGCGTTACATTTGGTATCAGAGCATTGGTTGTATGGAATTAGGTTGCATTAGTGAGTCTAGACCAGACCGAGTAGAATTCACTAATAAGACTAATCTACAACTTGTTCGGTTACCTGTTACTGCTTACTACTGCTGCATGCTACTGCTTACTTATACTGCCATATGATTTTGCTGCATGCTTACTCTTACTACTATGTGAACTTACTGTATGCTGCTACTTATTCTCGTTACTGCATGCTACTACCTGCTTTTACATGTTACTTCTGTTTAGAAATATTTTCATTGCCATGCTATGTACTGCTGTAGACGATCTAGGTTGCTGTAGTGCCTGATTTCTTGCTGCTATATGTCTTACTGACATGGAAAAGGTTATTTTTCCTTGTTCAGATGTCGGACATGCCGCCCATGACCTTAGACTTCAAGAGTGACTCAGAGACTACTGCCGCCTCGCCTACTATTGTTGCTTACTCACTGCTACCCTCCGGTGACTCTGGCGATTCGTTATCCAGAGATAGCAGATACGCGCTTGACCTGATGGACATCTCGGACGGAGAAGAGGATCCAGAGGAGATTCCAGCTCCACCCAGCCCTGGACTCCCGGGGGCCCAACATCATTCCGGTGATGCTGTGATTCCTGGGAGAGATGGGGATGGTCCTTTCCGTAACGAGCGTGGACATTGGGTTAGATGCACCGCTATTGGACGTGTTGTACCGATTCCACCAGGAAGATATCAACTTATGACCACCGTCCAGATGCTTTCTCCCGCCCGCGACGAACCTGCATTACCTTTCGACGATTCAGACGGATCATCCGACCATTCCAGCGAGGAGGATCCCGAGGAGGATTCTGAGGAGGACCTTGAGGAGGAGCCCGTGCAGCCGCCCGCTACCCCGCCGAAGAAGCGGTATCGTTTTGATGGTACTGTTATTCCAGGGGTTAACGAAGGTAGACCGTTCATGGACGCACATGAACAGTTGGTGAGGGTCACAGCCTGTAAGCGGGTTGTACCGTGTCCTGCCATCCCATTTGTGCGTAAGGCCGCCCGCACTATGCCGTCTACATCTGCAGCATCTAGACCATCTGCACCACTGGTGTCACCTGCACCATCTGCACCACCTGCACCATCTGCCCCACCAGCATCCCTTGTCGTCGAGGAACTGACGAGGGAAGTGCATGCCCTCCGTGCTCGGGTAACTGAGCTCTAGGAACAGATGTCCCACCTGATGGACATCATTTACCAACCTTCGCCCTAGGACTGTTGTATTAGATTTCCTTATGTATTCCGTTTGTAGTTTCCTGTTTTTCATTAATGTAATGTGCGAAACTCATGCCATTGTACGTAACTCTCTTATTATGAATGAAATTACTGTTGCTTAATTGTTGTACGGCGTTTACTTTAAGCTATTAAGTGTTGGCTTTTGTGCTATCTGCTGCTGTTGCCATGCTTAGTTACAGTGTACCATGTTGCTTCGGTGTTGTTTCCATACTGTTTACCTTATGCTATGACGTTATCGATTATTGGATTTTGACTTAAGTCGAAATTTTTTCTTAGAAGATCGATGGCTAACGGAAGAGGTCCGCGAGAAATCCCTACTGCAGCTCAGCTCAAAGAGATGATCGCCGCTCGAGTAGCCGCGGCTATGGCGAATGCCAACCCTGCTCCAGCTCCACCAGCTAACCCAGCTGTTCAGAATGGGTGTACTTACAAGGAGTTCATGAGTTGCAAGCCCAAATTCCTTCAGTGGAACGGAAGGTCCAGTTGGACTAACAAGATGGTTTGAAAAGTTGGAAGCTGTATTCCGTGTGATTAACTGCTCCGAAGGAAATAAGACTAAGTTCGCATCCTGCACTCTGTCAGATGGAGCTTTGACTTGGTGGAATACGTTTGCCCAGGCTCAAGGAATCAACGAGGCTTATGCAACATCCTGAGAGGATTTTAAAAGGGCTATGATCGAAGAGTACTGCCCCAGAACGGAGATTCAGAAAATGGAAGCGGAATTTTGGGAGCTGAAAGTTGTAGGAACTGATGTGGATGGCTATAACCGAAGGTACTTGGAGTTGGTGTTGATGGAACCCACAATGGTTACCCCTGAGTTCAAGCGTATGGAACGATATCTATGGGGACTCCCTAAGGACTTTCAGGAAAATGTCACTTCTTCGAAACTAGCAAATGTCCCGGAAGCTATGCGCATGGCGCACACCCTGATGAACCAGATCACTCACCAAGAACCAGAAAAGGGGAAATCAGAATCGGGATCTAGTAATGGGAAACGTAAGTGGGACGGCAACAAGGGAAGGAGTTTTGACCAGAACCCAGCTAAGAAGTATGAGAATTACAAGGGGAACAATGACTGGAGGAACCCGAACCCGAATCCTAGCTCTAATCCTAACTACAAAGGCACCCTTCCTCAGTGTAAGAGATGCTACAAGCATCATACTGGACAATGCAACGTAGTGTGTGAGAAGTGCAAAAGGATTGGACACATCAGCAGAGACTTTAAGAGCACCGCCTAACTGTGAGGACCAACCCTACTGGACCAAGGAAGTGCTATGAGTGCAGTCAGTAGGGCCAGTTCAGGAATGAATGTCCCAACAAAAAGAAGGATGGTGGGCCAGCACGCGGAAGAGCCTTCAACATGAACGCAAGAGATACTCGCGAGAATCTTGACTTGGTTACAGGTACATTCACTATCAACAATCTATTAGCTTCTGTTCTGTTTGATACTGGTGCCGATAGGAGTTATGTTTGTAGACACTTTTGCTCTAAGATAGATTGGTCATTAGTTCCTTTGGAGGAAAGTATGCTTGTTGAGGTAGCCAATGGAAAACTTGAGAAAGTTGACTAAATCGGCCGAGGAGGTATTATCAACCTAGCTGGAGTAGATTTTGAGATTGATCTAATACCCATCAAATTGGGAAGCTTTGATGTGATTGTTGGTATGGATAGGTTGTAAAAAGTAAGAGCCGAAGTTATCTGCGGAGAGAAGATTCTTCGTATACCACGCGAAGATGGTGAGCCTCTGATCATTTACGGAGAGAGATGTAGTCCGAAGTTGAACCTTATCAGTTGCTTGAAGGTACAAAAGGTTATGAAGAAAGGATGTTTTGCTGTTTTAGCACACGTGAAGAAGCTAGAAGCTGAGGAGAAGAACGTGGATGATGTGCGCATTGTGAACGAATTTCCCGACGTCTTTCCAGAAGAGTTACCGGGATTATCGCCACCGAGAGCTGTAGAGTTTCAGATCGATCTAGTGCCAAGAGCTGCACCCGTAGCTCGCACACCTTATCGAATTGCACCTTCCGAACTACGAGAGTTGCAGAGTCAACTACAGGAATTGCTAGACCGAGGGTTTATCTAACCGAGTTCATCACCTTGGGGCACACCTGTTTTGTTCGTGAAGAAGAAGGACGGATCTTTCCGCATGTGTATCGATTATCGTGAGCTGAACAAGTTGACGATTAAGAATCGGTATCCTCTTCCTAGAATCGATGATCTTTTCGATCAGCTATAAGGATCCAGCGTCTACTCCAAGATCGATTTATGATCAGGTTATCACCTGTTGAGGATGAAGGAGAGCGATGTGATGAAGACTGCGTTCAGAACCCGTTATGGTCATTATGAGTTTCTTGTGATGCCATTCGGTTTAACCAACGCCCCTGCCGTGTTTAGGGATCTCATGAATCGAGTATGCATGCCATACCTGGACAAGTTCGTTATCGTCTTCATAGATGATATCCTCATCTATTCTCGAAGTGAAGCAGAACATGAGCAACATCTTCGACTAGTGTTGGAACTCTTGAGACAGGAGCAACTTTATGCCAAATTCTCCAAGTGTGAGTTTTGGTTGAAGGAAGTCCAATTTCTTGGTCATATCGTGAGCGATCAGGGTATCAAAGTTGATCCCGCGAAGATCGAAGCTATCAGCAAGTGGGAAACCCCCACTACTCAGACTCATATCCGCCAATTTCTAGGCCTCGCCGGTTACTATCGAAGATTCATTGAAGGTTTCTCGTTGATTGCACGTCCTTTGACTGCGTTAACTCATAAGGGAAAGAAGTTCGTTTAGGAAGCCGAGCAAGAGTTGGCATTTCAAACCCTGAAGCAGACGTAACCATCGCACCTATTTTGTCCCTTCCCGAGGGCAGTGATGACTTCGTTGTGTATTTCGATGCCTCCCGACAAGGCTTTGGGTGTGTATTGATGCAACGGAAGAAGGTTATTGCTTACACCTCCCGACAACTGAAGGTTCGCAAGCAGAACTACACGACGCACGATCTTGAACTTGGAGCTATTGTTTTTGCGTTCAAACTGTGGAGACACTACCTGTATGGAACCAAGAGTACAATCTTCATCGACCATAAAAGCCTCCAACACATCTTTGACCAGAAGCAGCTGAACATGAGACAACGTCGATGGATTGAGACATTGAACGACTATGATTGTGAACTCTGTTACCATCCTGGCAAGGAAAATGTTGTGGCCGACACCTTGAGTCGAAAGGAGAGGACGGTACTTCTTCGTGTCCGTGCCTTGAACATCACCATTCAGACGAATCTCAACAGCCAGATCCGCGTTGTAGTGACCCGAACTTTTCCATGTTTATATATATTAATTGAGATTGATATTTACATAATTAAATGTTTCCAACATGTTAAGCAATCAAACTTGTTAAGACTTGATTAATTAAAATATGTTTCATATAGACAATTGACCACCCAAGTTGACCGGTGATTCACGAACGTTAAAACTTGTAAAAACTATATGATGACATATATATGGATATATATATATATAGTTAACATGATACTATGATAAGTAAACATATCATTAAGTATATTAACAATGAACTACATATGTAAAAACAAGACTACTAACTTAATGATTTTTAAACGAGACATATATGTAACGATTATCGTTGTAAAGACATTTAATGTATATATATCATATTAAGAGATATTCATACATGATAATATCATGATAATATAATAATTTAAAATCTCATTTGATATTATAAACATTGGGTTAACAATATTTAACAAGATCGTTAACCTAAAGGTTTCAAAACAACACTTACATGTAACGACTAACGATGACTTAACGACTCAGTTAAAATGTATATACATGTAGTGTTTTAATATGTATTTATACACTTTTGAAAGACTTCAATACACTTATCAAAATACTTCTACTCAACAAAAATGCTTACAATTACATCCTCGTTCAGTTTCATCAACAATTCTACTCGTATGCACCCGTATTCGTACTCGTACAATACACAGCTTTTAGATGTATGTACTATTGGTATATACACTCCAATGATCAGCTCTTAGCAGCCCATGTGAGTCACCTAACACATGTGGGAACCATCATTTGGCAACTAGCATGAAATATCTCATAAAATTACAAAAATATGAGTAATCATTCATGACTTATTTACATGAAAACAAAATTACATATCCTTTATATCTAATCCATACACCAACGACCAAAAACACCTACAAACACTTTCATTCTTCAATTTTCTTCATCTAATTGATCTCTCTCAAGTTCTATCTTCAAGTTCTAAGTGTTCTTCATAAATTCCAAAAGTTCTAGTTTCATAAAATCAAGAATACTTTCAAGTTTGCTAGCTCACTTCCAATCTTGTAAGGTGATCATCCAACCTCAAGAAATCTTTTTTTCTTACAGTAGGTTATCATTCTAATACAAGGTAATAATCATATTCAAACTTTGGTTCAATTTCTATAACTATAACAATCTTATTTCAAGTGATGATCTTACTTGAACTTGTTTTCGTGTCATGATTCTGCTTCAAGAACTTCGAGCCATCCAAGGATCCTTTGAAGCTAGATCCATTTTTCTCTTTTCCAGTAGGTTTATCCAAGGAACTTAAGGTAGTAATGATGTTCATAACATCATTCGATTCATACATATAAAGCTATCTTATTCGAAGGTTTAAACTTGTAATCACTAGAACATAGTTTAGTTAATTCTAAACTTGTTCGCAAATAAAAGTTAATCCTTCTAACTTGACTTTTAAAATCAACTAAACACATGTTCTATATCTATATGATATGCTAACTTAATGATTTAAAACCTGGAAACACGAAAAACACCGTAAAACCGGATTTACGCCGTCGTAGTAACACTGCGGGCTGTTTTGGGTTAGTTAATTAAAAACTATGATAAACTTTGATTTAAAAGTTGTTATTCTGAAAAAATGATTTTTATTATGAACATGAAACTATATCCAAAAATTATGGTTAAACTCAAAGTGTAAGTATGTTTTCTAAAATGGTCATCTAGACGTCGTTCTTTCGACTGAAATGCCTACCTTTACAAAAACGACTTGTAACTTATTTTTCCGACTATAAACCTATACTTTTTCTGTTTATATTCATAAAATAGAGTTCAATATGAAACCATAGCAATTTGATTCACTCAAAACCGATTTAAAATGAAGAAGTTATGGGTAAAACAAGATTGGATAATTTTTCTCATTTTAGCTACGTAAAAATTGGTAACAAATCTATTCCAACCATAACTTAATCAACTTGTATTGTATATTATGTAATCTTGAGATACCATAGACACGTATACAATGTTTCGACCTATCATGTCGACACATCTATATATATTTCGGAACAACCATAGGCACTCTATATGTGAATGTTGGAGTTAGCTATACAGGGTTGAGGTTGATTCCAAAATATATATAGTTTGAGTTGTGATCAATACTGAGATACGTATACACTGGGTCGTGGATTGATTCAAGATAATATTTATTGATTTATTTCTGTACATCTAACTGTGGACAACTAGTTGTAGGTTACTAACGAGGACAGCTGACTTAATAAACTTAAAACATTAAAATATATTAAAAGTGTTGTAAATATATTTTGAACATACTTTGATATATATGTATATATTGTTATAGGTTCGTGAATCAACCAGTGGCCAAGTCTTACTTCCCGATGAAGAAAAAATCTGTGAAAGTGAGTTATAGTCCCACTTTTAAAATCTAATATTTTTGGGATGAGAATACATGCAGGTTTTATAAATGATTTACAAAATAGACACAAGTACGTGAAACTACATTCTATGGTTGAATTATCAAAATCGAATATGCCCCTTTTTATTAAGTCTGGTAATCTAAGAATTAGGGAACAGACACCCTAATTGACGCGAATCCTAAAGATAGATCTATTGGGCCTAACAAACCCCATCCAAAGTACCGGATGCTTTAGTACTTCGAAAGTTATATCATATCCGAAGGGTGTCCCGGAATGATGGAGATATTCTTATATATGCATCTTGTTAATGTCGGTTACCAGGTGTCCACCATATGAATGAATTTTTATCTCTATGTATGGGATGTGTATTGAAATATGAAATCTTGTGGTCTATTGTTACGATTTGATATATATAGGTTAAACCTATAACTCACCAACATTTTTGTTGACGTTTAAAGCATGTTTATTCTCAGGTGAATATTAAGAGCTTCCGCTGTTGCATACTAAAATAAGGACAAGATTTGGAGTCCATGTTTGTATGATATTGTGTAAAAACTGCATTCAAGAAACTGATTTCGATGTAACATATTTGTATTGTAAACCATTATGTAATGGTCGTGTGTAAACAGGATATTTTAGATTATCATTATTTGATAATCTACGTAAAGCTTTTTAAACCTTTATTTATGAAATAAAGGTTATGGTTTGTTTTAAAAATGAATGCAGTCTTTGAAAAACGTCTCATATAGAGGTCAAAACCTCGCAACGAAATCAATTAATATGGAACGTTTTTAATCAATAAGAACGGGACATTTCAGTTGGTATCAGAGCGTTGGTCTTAGAGAACCAGAATTTTGCATTAGTGTGTCTTATCGAGTTTGTTAGGATGCATTAGTGAGTCTGGACTTCGACCGTGTTTACTTGAAAAAATGATTGCTTAACAAATTTTGTTGGAAACTATATATTTTTAACATGTGAATATTATGTGATATATTAATCTCTTAACGCGTTTGATATTATGTGATAGATGTCTACCTCTAGAACAAGTCCCATTGACTCACCTAATAATAATGAAGAGTCAAATGTAAATTGGAATGATTCGTGGACTGATTCACAAGTTCCCGAAGAGGAACCAGAAGAAGAGTCGGAACCGGAAGAAGAATCGGAACCGGAAGAAGAATCGGAACCAGATGAAGAAATAGAACCGGCGGGGGAAATAATAAAACGGTTAAGTAAAAGAAAATCCTCAACCAACCGACCAAGGTTAATTATGGTCAATGGTGTTTCCGCCAAGGAAGTAAAATATTGGGAGGATTACCAATTCTCCGATGAATCGGGTTCCGACGAGAATTCCGATGATGTTATTGAAATTACCCCAACTGAATTTAAAAAGGCAAAAGAAAATAATAAGGGAAAGGGCATAAAAATAGAGAAATCTAATTCCAACCCCGATGAACTTTATATGTATCGTCAACCCCCGAAGTCCTTAAGTTGTAACAATGACCCGGGAACCTCTAAACCACCAGGTTTTTCTAAACCAATGTGGAAAATTACGGCTCGGAATAAGATAGTTGTATTCGTGTGGTGTAATATATGTAATATAGTGTGCTTATGCTTTATGATATATGTAAAAATTTCTTGTATTAAATAAGAATTTTTTTTTATGAAGCTAACTCTTGTCTATTTTACAGTATAAAAACACAAAATGGATAGACAACCCAATATTTTAAGAGACCTACCCGGAGACATGATTGATGAAATCTTGTCTAGAGTCGGTCAGAATTCTTCGGCACAACTATTTAAGGCGAGATCAGTTTGTAAGACATTCGAAGAACGTTCCAAGAATGCCTTGGTTTATAAAATGCTTTCGTTCGAAAGATGGGGGATATCACATTGGGAAATCCATAAGTTACGATGTGTTTACTTTGACGCATATATTGCGGGGAACCCAAATGCTATTTTACGCAATGGGTTAAGAAATTATTTTTACTCAATATATCCGAATATTGGACTTCGTGATTTAGAAAAAGCGGCTAACATGCAACATAAAGAAGCATGTTATGCTTACGGATTAGTAATGTTCGCTTCTCACCAAAGTGAGAACAAGAACATCGGCCTACAACTATTAAACAAAACGTTCCCACAAGTGACGGAGTCGGTAATTGGGGTAAGAAATGAGGTTTTTAGATTGTTACGGGACTGTTGGACATTACGTAACCCTCGTCCCTTTGACGACGTTACAACACGCTGTCTTATCAACGGCCATAACGGTTATGTTCCACAAGACCAAGGATGGGAAGTAATCCTAGTAAAACCAGAATGCATGACTTGTTTCTGGACGTATGAATTACGTGTCTTTATTGCCTTTGCTGAACGACTTGTGTACTAGCTAGAATTATCTTCACAACCATCTTGTATCAAATTTATTGTGTGCTATATTTCATGCTATATGTAAAATAAGCGGTATTGTAAGTTTGTAAAATATTGTGTAAAAGCTTGAACGCGAAATATTATTATAATCAGTTTTTCATATAGAATTGTAGTAGTTGAATTGTATATTAGCTACTAAGTATGAACTTAACGGGTAGGTACTACCCGAATTTAAACTTATAAAACGCTAATATGAAAAAAAAGCTTTTATAAATGAGTTCATATTATGCTATGAAATACTATTAACTACTCTTAATATTCTGTATGATTAACTTGTTCCATTTAACTATTTTGAAGGAAATGGCACCGACTACTCGACACACCGTGAATATGAATGAAGAGGAATTCCGTACTTTTCTAGCTTCAAACATAGCCGCAGTACAGGCTGCGCTACATACCAACAATAACCTTGGATCTAGCAGTACAGGAAATCGTGTAGGATGCACCTACAAAGAATTTACTGCCTGCAAACCTTTGAAATTTGATGGAACCAAAGGACCGATTGGATTGAAACGGTGGACCGAGAAGGTCGAATCGGTATTTGCCATAAGTAAGTGTACTGAAGAGGACAAAGTGAAGTACGCTACACATACCTTCACAGGTTCTGCGTTAACATGGTGGAATACCTATCTAGAGCAAGTGGGACAAGACGATGCGTACGCACTACCGTGGTCAGCATTCAAGCACTTGATGAACGAGAAGTACCGTCCCAGAACCGAGGTCAATAAGCTCAAGACAGAACTTAGAGGGTTACGAACCCAAGGATTTGATATTACCACGTACGAAAGACGATTCACAGAATTGTGCCTATTGTGTCCGGGAGCATTCGAAGATGAGGAAGAGAAGATCGACGCGTTTGTGAAAGGATTACCGGAAAGAATCCAAGAAGATATAAGTTCACACGAGCCCACCTCCATACAACAGGCATGTAGAATGGCTCACAAACTAGTGAACCAGATTGAAGAAAGAATTAAAGAACAGACTGCTGAAGAGGCCAATGTGAAGCAAGTCAAAAGAAAGTGGGAGGAAAATGGTGATAAGAATCACCAATACAACAACAACAGTAATTACAACAATAATCGCAACAATTATCCCAACAATCGCAACATCAATCGCAACTACAACAAACGGCCCAACAACAACAACAACAACAACAACAACAACAACAACAACAACAACAACAACAACAACAATAACAACAACAACAACAACAACAACAACAACAACAGCAACTACAACAATCATCCCAACAACAATAATAACCGCAACAACAACAACAATCAGAAGCAGCTATGCCAAAGGTGTGAAAAGTATCACTCGGGGTTCTGCACCAAATTTTGCAACAAGTGTAAAAGAAATGGTCATAGCGCAGCGAAGTGTGAGGCCTACGGACCAGGGGTTAATAGAACGAAAGGAACAAATGGTGTCGGAACGAGTAATGGCGGAGCAAGTAGTGTCGGAGCAAGTTATGCCAATGTAGTTTGTTATAAATGTGGAAAACTGGGCCACATTATTAGAAATTGCCCGAACCAGGAGAACACGAATGGACAAGGCCGCGGAAGAGTTTTCAATATTAATGCAGCAGAGGCACAGGAAGACCCGGAGCTTGTTACGGGTACGTTTCTTATTGACAATAAATCTGCTACAGTTTTATTTGATTCGGGTGCGGATAGAAGCTATATGAGTAGAGATTTTTGTGCTAAATTAAGTTGTCCATTGACGCCTTTGGATAGTAAATTTTTACTCGAATTAGCAAATGGTAAATTAATTTCAGCAGATAATATATGTCGAAATCGAGAAATTAAACTGGTTAGCGAAACATTTAAGATTGACTTGATACCAGTAGAGTTAGGGAGTGTTGATATGATAATCGGTATGGACTGGTTGAAAGAAGTGAAAGCAGAGATCGTTTGTTACAAAAATGCAATTCGCATTATACGAGAAAAAGGAAAACCCTTAATTGTGTACGGAGAAAAGGGCAACACGAAGCTACATCTTATTAGTAATTTGAAGGCACAAAAACTAATAAGAAAAGGTTACTATGCTGTTCTAGCACACGTCGAGAAAGTACAAACTGAAGAAAAGAGCATCAATGATGTTCCCATTGCAAAAGAATTTCCCGATGTATTTCCGAAAGAATTACCGGGATTACCCCCACATCGATCCATTGAATTTCAAATAGATCTTGTACCAGGAGCTGCACCAATAGCTCGTGCTCCTTACAGACTCGCACCCAGCGAGATGAAAGAACTGCAAAGCCAATTACAAGAACTTTTAGAGCGTGGTTTCATTCGACCAAGCACATCACCGTGGGGAGCTCTTGTTTTGTTTGTCAAGAAGAAAGATGGTACATTCAGGTTGTGTATCGACTACCGAGAGTTGAACAAACTTACCATCAAGAACCGCTACCCACTACCGAGAATCGATGACTTATTTGATCAACTACAAGGCTCGTCTGTTTATTCAAAGATTGACTTACGTTCCGGGTATCATCAAATACGGGTGAAAGAAGATGATATTCCAAAGACTGCTTTCAGAACACGTTACGGTCATTATGAGTTTATGGTCATGCCGTTTGGTTTAACTAATGCACCAGCTGTGTTCATGGACCTTATGAACTAAGTGTGTGGACCATACCTTGACAAGTTTGTCATTGTTTTCATTGATGACATACTTATTTACTCAAAGAATGACCAAGAACACGGTGAACATTTGAGAAAGGTGTTAGAAGTATTGAGGAAGGAAGAATTGTACGCTAAGTTTTCAAAGTGTGCATTTTGGTTGGAAGAAGTTCAATTCCTCGGTCACATAGTGAACAAAGAAGGTATTAAGGTGGATCCGGCAAAGATAGAAACTGTTGAAAAGTGGGAAACCCCAAAAACTCTGAAACACATACACCAGTTTTTAGGACTAGCTGGTTACTACAGAAGGTTCATCCAAGACTTTTCCAGAATAGCAAAACCCTTGACTGCATTAACGCATAAAGGGAAGAAATTTGAATGGAATGATGAACAAGAGAAAGCGTTTCAGTTATTGAAGAAAAAGCTAACAACGGCACCTATATTGTCATTGCCTGAAGGGAATGATGATTTTGTGATTTATTGTGACGCATCAAAGCAAGGTCTCGGTTGTGTATTAATGCAACGAACGAAGGTGATTGCTTATGCGTCTAGACAATTGAAGATTCACGAACAAAATTATACGACGCATGATTTGCAATTAGGCGCGGTTGGTTTTGCATTAAAGACTTGGAGGCACTACTTATATGGGGTCAAAAGTATTATATATACCGACCACAAAAGTCTTCAACACATATTTAATCAGAAACAACTGAATATGAGGCAGCGTAGATGGATTGAATTGTTGAATGATTACGATTTTGAGATTTGTTACCACCCGGGGAAGGCAAATGTGGTAGCCGATTCCCTGAGCAGGAAGGACAGAGAACCCATTCGAGTAAAATCTATGAATATAATGATTCATAATAACCTTACTACTCAAATAAAGGAGGCGCAACAAGGAGTTTTAAATGAGGGAAATTTAAAGGATGAAATACCCAAAGGATCGGAGAAGCATCTTAATATTCGGAAAGACAGAACCCGGTATAGGGCTGAAAGGATTTGGGTACCAAAATTTGGAGATATGAGAGAAATGGTACTTAGAGAAGCTCATAAAACCATATACTCAATACATCCTGGAACGGGGAAGATGTACAAGGATCTCAAGAAACATTTTTGGTGGCCGGGTATGAAAGCCGATGTTGCTAAATACGTAGGAGAATGTTTGACGTGTTCTAAGGTCAAAGCTGAGCATCAGAAACCATCATGTCTACTTCAATAACCCGAAATCCCAGAATGGGAATGGGAAAACATTACCATGGATTTCATCACTAAATTGCCAAGGACTGCAAGTGGTTTTGATACTATTTGGGTAATAGTTGATCGTCTCACCAAATTAGCACACTTCCTGCCAATAAGAGAAGATGACAAGATGGAGAAGTTAGCACGACTGTATTTGAAGGAAGTCTTCTCCAGACATGGAATACCAATCTCTATTATCTCTGATAGGGATGGCAGATTTATTTCAAGATTCTGGCAGACATTACAGCAAGCATTAGGAACTCGTCTAGACATGAGTACTGCCTATCATCCACAAACTGATGGGCAGAGCGAAAGGACGATACAAATGCTTGAAGACATGCTACGAGCATGTGTTATTGATTTCGGAAACAATTGGGATCGACATCTACCGTTAGCAGAATTTTTCTACAACAACAGCTACCATTCAAGCATTGAGATGGCGCCGTTTGAAGCACTTTATGGTAGAAAGTGCAGGTCTCCGATTTGTTGGAGTGAAGTGGGGGATAGACAGATTACGGGTCCGGAGATTATACAAGAAACTACCGAGAAGATCATCCAAATTCAACAACGGTTGAAAACCGCCCAAAGTCGACAAAAGAGCTACGCTGACATTAAAAGAAAAGATATAGAATTTGAAATTGGAGAGATGGTCATGCTTAAAGTTGCACCTTGGAAAGGCGTTGTTCGATTTGGTAAACGAGGGAAATTAAATCCAAGGTATATTGGACCATTCAAGATTATTGATCGTGTCGAACCAGTAGCTTACCGACTTGAGTTACCTCAACAACTCGCGGCTGTACATAACACTTTCCACGTCTCGAATTTGAAGAAATGTTTTGCTAAAGAAGATCTCACTATTCCGTTAGATGAAATCCAAATCAACGAAAAACTCCAATTCATCGAAGAACCCGTCGAAATAATGGATCGTGAGGTTAAAAGACTTAAGCAAAACAAGATACCAATTGTTAAGGTTCGATGGAATGCTCGTAGAGGACCCGAGTTCACTTGGGAGCGTGAAGATTAGATGAAGAAGAAATACCCGCATCTATTTTCAGAAGATTCGTCAACACCTTCAACAGCTTAAAATTTCGGGACGAAATTTATTTAACGGGTAGGTACTGTAGTGACCCGAACTTTTTCATGTTTATATATATTAATTGATATTGATATTTACATGATTAAATGTTTCCAACATGTTAAGCAATCAAACTTGTTAAGACTTGATTAATTAAAATATGTTTCATATAGACAATTGACCACCCAAGTTGACCGGTGATTCACGAACGTTAAAACTTGTAAAAACTATATGATGACATATATATGGATATATATATAGTTAACATGATACTATGATAAGTAAACATATCATTAAGTATATTAACAATGAACTACATATGTAAAAACAAGACTACTAACTTAATGATTTTTAAACGAGACATATATGTAACGATTATCGTTGTAAAGACATTTAATGTATATATATCATATTAAGAGATATTCATACATGATAATATCATGATAATATAATAATTTAAAATCTCATTTGATATTATAAACATTGGGTTAACAACATTTAACAAGATCGTTAACCTAAAGGTTTCAAAACAACACTTACATGTAACGACTAACGATGACTTAACGACTCAGTTAAAATGTATATACATGTAGTGTTTTAATATGTATTTATACACTTTTGAAAGACTTCAATACACTTATCAAAATACTTCTACTCAACAAAAATGATTACAATTACATCCTCGTTCAGTTTCATCAACAATTCTACTCGTATGCACCCGTATTCGTACTCGTACAATACACAGCTTTTAGATATATGTACTATTGGTATATACACTCCAATGATCAGCTCTTAGCAGCCCATGTGAGTCACCTAACACATGTGGGAACCATCATTTGGCAATTAGCATGAAATATCTCATAAAATTACAAAAATATGAGTAATCATTCATGACTTATTTACATGAAAACTGTAACGACCCGCACTTTTTCGATCATTCTATACTTATAAGATTAATATTTACATAAATTAAACCTTGCCAACATGATAAGCAATCCAAATTGTCGAGACTTATATTTCCGAAAAGAGTTTTACACAACGTTTGACCGTCTAGTTTGACCGATGATATCACGAACTATACAATATATGATAATTATACGTTTGTGTATATATATGTATATATACATATTTAACATGATTAATGAATGTTTTAATATCTCATTTTGTATTAATAACAACAAGTTATAAGTATATTTTGAAACTACTAACTTAAGTTTTCAAAACGATAACTATACGTAACGTTATTTGACATAAATACTTAAGACTTATAATGTTATACATATATCGTATAAGTAATGTATTTAATCACTTTTAAAGACTTAAATACATAAAACCATATAAGTGTATTCACAAAAGATAGCTATATTTGAATCCTCATTCCATTTTTCACAAAATTTCTATACGTATACCTATAGTATTTGTACTCGTATCATACCAAGCTCCTATACGTATTTACTAATAGTAAATACACATCAAAATCACCACCTAACCAGCTCTTGTTACTACCCTAGGTATAAGGTAATTGCTTTTGTATTATTGTTTGACAAATACATAAGATTACAAATTAAAATTTTGTCATGTTATCCTTAAAGATCACATTTTTAGGAGTATATATGTATCATCATTTTTGATTCATTTACTACTTCAATCTCCTAGCTAAAACACACACACTTATAACCCTTAAACACCTTCAACAATCCAGCAAAGTTCCATAAAGATCTAGCTTCAAAAACCATACTAAAACACCATAAGAAAACCATACAAAAACACTTCAAGAAAACATTCCAAGAACACCAACTTACTTCCAATCTTTCATCCACTTCTATCACCCTTTTGATTCTAGCTTCTTACTTCTCTCTTACAGCAACTTCATCCAAGGAACTTGAGGTAGAATCTATGTTCATAACCTTATTCAATTCATATATATATAGCTATCTTATTTTGTGGTACAAAAGTTTAACAACAAGAACATAGTTTGAATGTTTTCAAACTTGTTTGCAAACTAAATAGATCCTTCTAACTTAACTTTTAAAATACTTCAAGACCTGTAATATAACTTATGTATATGCTAATTTAACAAGGTATAACTTGGTTTTTCAAAGAATACCTTAAAAACTGTTTTTACGACGTCGGAGCACAACCGGGGACTGTTTTGGGTTGGAAAATTAAAAACCATCTTAAACTTTGAATTGGAAGATTATCTTCTGGAAAAATGATTTTTACTAAGGATATGATAACACATAAAAATTTCATGATTTAATTCAAAGTATAAGTATTTTTAGAAAAATAATCATTTAAGGTTGTTTACATAAAGGAAAATGTTTTACTTCATATGTTTCACTAAACTTTCACCTATGCCGTATGATTTTGAATACAAACCAAGGTATTTACAGTTCATAGTCTTAAAGAAGAACTCGATCCAAGAAGATGGCAATTTGAATCAACGAAAACGGACTTGTAACGAAGAAACTATGACCAAAACAAAATTGGTTATCCTAGATCATTTCAACTACGGGATCAATTGGAAAAAAATGATATAAATCACATATTTCTAAGATAACATGATATTTTATATATATGTACTCATAATTCAATTTCATATGGTTCAGGATCACCCGTAAACAACACGAGAAGATTAATCATAAGATCCCATGTTTGTACGCAACACGTCATTTGACAACACCGGTACTTTATGTACGCAACACGTCATTTGACAACACCGGTACCATGGGTCAAGATTAATCTCGACCAATACATATACGATGGGGTTTTATTTATTTCATTGGGGGTTTTATTTATTTCATTGCGGGTATATTAAACATCTAAAAATGAACCATTAAAATTGAATTACTAACATCGGACTGCTAACTACGGACTAAGGAATTATTCAAAGTATTAAAAGTATAACAAGTATATATTTATAACGTTTGTTTAAAAATGAAAACATATTGATATATTATATATGGATAGGTTCGTGATATCAACCGGAAGACCGAGTCAAAATATATATATCATCAAGACAAGAGTGAGTATATAGTCCCACTTTTAAACTCTAAATATTTCGGGATGAGAATACATGTATTTTATGTTTTACGATATGGACACAAGTAACTGAAAAATATGTTCTACGTTGAGTTGTACCACTGGCATACTTCCCTGTAGCTTGGTAACTAATATTTACAGCGGTAATGTAAACGCGAATCCTGTTGATAGATCTATCGGGCCTGACAACCCCAACCGGACTGGACGACCAGTATTCAACGGTTGCACAGTACTTCGTTTTGTGACTACACTTGGTACGGTGTAGTAAGATTTCATATTAAAGGGAATATGCGACGTGAAAATGTTAAGTATGGTTACCAAGTGCTCAACCACTTAGAATATTTTTATTGAAATGTTTATATACGAAATCTTGTGGTCTATATATATATATTGCTGCGCACTAAACCTATATCTCACCAACTTTATGTTGACGTTTTTAAACATGTTTATTCTCAGGTGATAATTAAAGCTTCCGCTGCATTATGTTGAATCTAAGCAGGATCATGCGTACTCATATTTGTGTCAAAAATAAAACTGCATATCCAAGGACGTGTGTTGTAAAATATGCTAGAAATCGTGTTGTTATTATCATTTGTAAAGTTTGTAAGTCGAAGATTATCGTTAAACGATAATCATCTTTTTATTGTCTAAAGCTTGTAACAAAAATAATGGTTTGGTTTGTAATGTATAATATATGCAGTTTTCCTTTTTAAAAATGTCGCATATAGAGGTCAATACCTCGCAATGAAATCATACGTTATCTAACACGTTCTTATGGTTAAGGACGGGTTATGACAAAAACAAAATTACATATCCTTTATATCTAATCCATACACCAACGACCAAAAACACCTACAAACACTTTCATTCTTCAATTTTCTTCATCTAATTGATCTCTCTCAAGTTCTATCTTCAAGTTCTAAGTGTTCTTCATAAATTCCAAAAGTTCTAGTTTCATAAAATCAAGAATACTTTCAAGTTTGCTAGCTCACTTCCAATCTTGTAAGGTGATCATCCGACCTCAAGAAATCTTTGTTTCTTACAGTAGGTTATCATTCTAATACATGGTAATAATCATATTCAAACTTTGGTTCAATTTCTATAACTATAACAATCTTATTTCAAGTGATGATCTTACTTGAACTTGTTTTCGTGTCATGATTCTGCTTCAAGAACTTCGAGCCATCCAAGGATCCTTTGAAGCTAGATCCATTTTTCTCTTTTCCAGTAGGTTTATCCAAGGAACTTAAGGTAGTAATGATGTTCATAACATCATTCGATTCATACATATAAAGCTATCTTATTCGAAGGTTTAAACTTGTAATCACTAGAACATAGTTTAGTTAATTCTAAACTTGTTCGCAAATAAAAGTTAATCCTTCTAACTTGACTTTTAAAATCAACTAAACACATGTTCTATATCTATATGATATGCTAACTTAATGATTTAAAACCTGGAAACACAAAAAACACCGTAAAACCGGATTTACGCCGTCGTAGTAACACCGCGGGCTGTTTTGGGTTAGTTAATTAAAAACTATGATAAACTTTGATTTAAAAGTTGTTATTCTGAGAAAATGATTTTTATTATGAACATGAAACTATATCCAAAAATTATGGTTAAACTCAAAGTGGAAGTATGTTTTCTAAAATGGTCATCTAGACGTCGTTCTTTCGACTGAAATGACTACCTTTACAAAAACGACTTGTAACTTATTTTTCCGACTATAAACCTATACTTTTTCTGTTTAGATTCATAAAATAGAGTTCAATATGAAACCATAGCAATTTGATTCACTCAAAACGGATTTAAAATGAAGAAGTTATGGGTAAAACAAGATTGGATAATTTTTCTCATTTTAGCTACGTGAAAATTGGTAACAAATCTATTCCAACCATAACTTAATCAACTTGTATTGTATATTATGTAATCTTGAGATACCATAGACACGTATACAATGTTTCGACCTATCATGTCGACACATCTATATATATTTCGGAACAACCATAGACACTCTATATGTGAATGTTGGAGTTAGCTATACAGGGTTGAGGTTGATTCCAAAATATATATAGTTTGAGTTGTGATCAATACTGAGATACGTATACACTGGGTCGTGGATTGATTCAAGATAATATTTATTGATTTATTTCTGTACATCTAACTGTGGACAACTAGTTGTAGGTTACTAACGACGACAGCTGACTTAATAAACTTAAAACATCAAAATATATTAAAAGTGTTGTAAATATATTTTGAACATACTTTGATATATATGTATATATTGTTATAGGTTCGTGAATTAACCAGTGGCCAAGTCTTACTTCCCGACGATGTAAAAATCTGTGAAAGTGAGTTATAGTCCCACTTTTAAAATCTAATATTTTTGGGATGAGAATACATGCAGGTTTTATAAATGATTTACAAAATAGACACAAGTACGTGAAACTACATTCTATGGTTGAATTATCAAAATCGAATATGCCCCTTTTTATTAAGTCTGGTAATCTAAGAATTAGGGAACAGACACCCTGATTGACGCGAATCCTAAAGATAGATCTATTGGGCCTAACAAACCCCATCCAAAGTACCGGATGCTTTAGTACTTCGAAAGTTATATCATATCCGAAGGGTGTCCCGGAATGATGGGGATATTCTTATATATGCATCTTGTTAATGTCGGTTACCAGGTGTTCACCATATGAATGAATTTTTATCTCTATGTATGGGATGTGTATTGAAATATGAAATCTTGTGGTCTATTGTTACGATTTGATATATATAGGTTAAACCTATAACTCACCAACATTTTTGTTGACGTTTAAAGCATGTTTATTCTCAGGTGAATATTAAGAGCTTCCGCTGTTGCATACTAAAATAAGGACAAGATTTGGAGTCCATGTTTGTATGATATTGTGTAAAAACTGCATTCAAGAAACTGATTTCGATGTAACATATTTGTATTGTAAACCATTATGTAATGGTCGTGTGTAAACAGGATATTTTAGATTATCATTATTTGATAATCTACGTAAAGCTTTTTAAACCTTTATTTATGAAATAAAGGTTATGGTTTGTTTTAAAAATGAATGCAGTCTTTGAAAAACGTCTCATATAGAGGTCAAAACCTCGCAACGAAATCAATTAATATGGAACGTTTTTAATCAATAAGAATGGGACATTTCACGCGTAGCTCAAGAAGAGACTCTCAAGGAGGGGAATCTTGCTCAAGAGCACTTGAACATTCTCGTGTCTCGATTTGAGGTCAAGGAGAATGGACTTCGATACTTTGCCGAAAGAATTTGCGTGCCTAGTTATGGGGATTTACGGAACCTTATTCTTGACGAAGCCCACAAATCAAGGTATTCAATTCATTCAGGAGCTGGTAAGATGTACCACGACCTCAAGGTTCAATATTGGTGGCCAAACCTGACGAGGGATGTTGCAGCTTATGTTGGAAAGTGTTTAACTTGTTCCAAGATCAAAGCCAAACATCAGAAGCCGTCTGGGTTACTTCAAAAACCCCGAAATTCCCCAATGGAAGTGGGAAGGAATAGCAATGGACTTCATCACGAAGCTACCGAAAATGGTGGGCGGCCATGATACCATCTGGGTTATCATCGACCGTCTTACAAAATCTGCACACTTTCTAGCCATGAAGGAAACTGATACTGTGATGCCCCGTACAAAACCATCGTGTACGAATCATCAACAACAGGATCATTACAAGGTTAAGTACTATATGCTGTAATAAAAGAAGTTGCATTCACGATAGAAAGATGACGTCATAATCGACATCAAATGTTTTACACTAGCAGTATGCTTCTACGAATAGCAAGCATGAATATGAAATGTCCCGTTCTTATTGATTAAAAACGTTCCATATTAATTGATTTCGTTGTGAGGTTTTGACCTCTATATGAGACGTTTTTCAAAGACTGCATTCATTTTAAAACAACCATAACCTTTATTTCATCAATAAAGGTTTAAAAAGCTTTACGTAGATTATCAAATAATGATAATCTAAAATATCCTGTTTACACACGACTAATACATAATGTTTTACAATACAAATATGTTACAACGAAATAAGTTTCTTGAATGCAGTTTTTACACAATATCATACAAACATGGACTCCAAATCTTGTCCTTATTTAAGTATGCGACAGCGGAAGCTCTTAATAATCACCTGAGAATAAACATGCTTAAAACGTCAAAAAAAAAATGTTGGTGAGTTATAGGTTTAACCTATATATATCAAATCGTAACAATAGACCACAAGATTTCATATTTCAATATACATCCCATACATAGAGATAAAAATCATTCATATGGTGAACACCTGGTAACCGACATTAACAAGATGCAAATATAAGAATATCCCCATCATTCCGGGACACCCTTCGGATATGATATAAATTTCGAAGTACTAAAGCATTCAGTACTTTGGATGGGGTTTGTTAGGCCCAATAGATCTATCTTTAAGATTCGCGTCAATTAGGGTGTCTGTTCCCTAATTCTTAGATTACCAGACTTAATAAAAAGGGGCATATTCGATTTCGATAATTCAACCATAGAATGTAGTTTCACGTACTTGTGTCTATTTTGTAAATCATTTATAAAACCTGCATGTATTCTCATCCCAAAAATATTAGATTTTAAAAGTGGGACTATAACTCACTTTCACATATTTTTACTTCGTCGGGAAGTAAGACTTGGCCACTGGTTGATTCACGAACCTATAACAAATATGTACATGTATATCAAAGTATGTTCAAAATATATTTACGACACTTTTAATACATTTTGATGTTTTAAGTTCATTAAGTCAGCTGTCCTCGTTAGTAACCTACAACTAGTTGTCCAAAGTTAGATGTACAGAAATAAATTGATAAATATTATCTTGAATCAATCCACGACCTAGTGTATACGTATCTCAGTATTTGATGTCAAAGCTAAGGTATACGAAATAGTTTATATTTTACTAGGAAAAACTATTAAATACGATACAATTTTACACAAGATATTTATTTATTTATAGAATGGATATACTTAAACCTTGCTACAACACTTATAGGCAGTGTACCTAATCGTACAGTAGTGTAGTTTTTAGTAAGTCCGGTTCGTTCCACAGGGAATCTTTTTTTAAACAAAGCTCAACGCTATATTAGTTTACTTTTATAAAAATACAAATATATATATATATATATATATAAGTAATATTATTATTATAAAGGGGGGTTTTTACCGTTTAATGACCGGTTTGTCGATTTTAAAACTTTAGTCGCAGTTAAAACCAAATGTAAAATATTAAATAAATAAAAGACTTAATTTAAAGCGTGAAGTAAATAACGATAAATGGAATTGCGAATAATAAAAGTGCGATAAAATAAACTTGCGATAATTAAAAAGTACGATAATTAAAAGTGCGATTAAATACAATAACAATAAAAATGCGATAATTAGAAGTGCAATTAAATATAAAATAAAGGAAATTAAATATGAAATAAAAGAATTATGCTTATTTAAACTTCCGTAATCATGATGTTTGACGTGTTGATTTTAGTTTTATGCCCATGGGTTAATTGTCCTTTGTCCTGGATTATTTAATATGTCCGTCTGGTTTTTGTCCATAACAGTCCATCAGTCATAAATATAAAGTGCGAGTGTCCTCGTCAAATTATCCTTATACCCGAAGTTAAATATTCCAACTAATTGGGGATTCGAATTGTAACAAGGTTTTAATACTTTGTTTAATGAATACACCAGGTTATCAACTGCGTGTAAACCAAGGTTTTACTACTTTGTTAGCAATTACACCAATTACCCTTGAATGTAATTTCACCCCTGTTTTAATTATTCTAGTGGCTATTAATCCATTCCCGTGTCCGGTTAAATGAACGATTATTCGTACATATAAATACCCCGCCCATCGTGTCCGATCGAGTGTATATGGTAATTTATAGGGACGCCCAATTGTAAATCTTTATATTAACATTAACAAACTTTCATTTAGTTAAACAAATATAAAGCCCATTAATAGCCCATAGTCTAATTTCCACAAGTGTCGTTCTTTTGTCCAAACCCCAATTATGGTACAAAGTCCAATTACCCAATTTTAGTAATTAGCCCAACATCATGATTACTTCGTTTTAAATAAGCATAATAATAACTTAGCTACGAGACATTAATATAAAAAGGTTGAACATAACTTACAATGATTAAAAATAGCGTAGCGTTACACGGACAGAATTTCGACTTACACCCTTACAATATTCGCTAACATACCCTTATTATTAGAATTATAATTAAAATTAAAATATAAATTATAAATATATATATATATTTTACGTATGAGAAGAAGAAGAAGAAAAAGATGGATGAAAATGATCAGAATTCGGTTTGCTTTATAGGGAGTTTCAAAACTGGGGGCTCCGCGACTCGCGGTGAAATCCTCTTCAAACTCCGCGAGTCGCGGAGAATGAATTTACAGCTCAGTCCCTTTGGAGTCTTTCTCTGCCGACGGTTTTTATTTATAAATATAATATATATATAATTAATATAATTAATTATATATTATATTATATTTATATACATAGTTAACTTGTAATTTTTAGTCCGTTGCGTCGAGCGTTAAGAGTTGACTCTGGTCCCGGTTCCGGATTTTCGAACGTCCTTGCGTACAATTTAATATCTTGTACTTTGCGTTTTGAATCTTGTACTCTTGTAATTTCGAGACGTTTCTTATCAATAATTGGAACCTTTTTGATTGTCTTTTGTACTTTTGAGCTTTTTGGTCGTTTGCGTCTTCAATTCGTCGAATCTGTCTTTTGTCTTCACCTTTTATTATTTAAACGAATATCACTTGTAAATAGAACAATTGCAACTAAAAGCTTGTCTTTCTTGAGAAATAATGCTATGAAATATATGTTCGTTTTTAGCATTATCAAATATTCCCACACTTGAGCGTTGCTTGTCCTCAAGCAATATCGTCTTGAAATACTAGAATCACTTCTTTATTCTTCACACTTTGTACATCAGTGATTTCTATACGGCGGTATAAACAATGGTAGTAACGATATGGTTTACAGTCCCACATGACTATAAAAATTTAGATCCATTAAGGAAATTGGATCTTTATGAAAACATTTGATCTTTTGAAAATTAAATCTAGTTTTTACCCTAGATAAGTTTTCCGGGATAACCCTTTACCGGTGTTTGCAAAATATTTTTGTGGGTTTGGTGGGTTTCAGATTTGAAAATTTTAGCTCAAACTTGCGGTTTTGTGTCACCCACTTGCTAACCTTGTATTTGGAAAGCAACACGTCCAGTTTACTTGTCCCGTATATTACCTTTCGGTAAACTACCGTCCGGTTGAAAGGAAAGCGTTGAACAAGCAACTGTTAAGGCAATGTCCCCTGACATGCTTTTAATTATGGTCTATAACGTGTCGGACGCAATTACTATCCTTGGTAGGAGCAATAGTAAAGCTCACCCTTATAATTTTTCGGTATGGCACAAGGTCCTGTCTTTGACCACTATGCAACCACCGTTCTTATGGTTGACACCCGATTTAGTTCAGGTGACCTAATGAATTCCAGGTGAATTCCTAGGATTTTACGTTCAATGGTAATGAACGCATTGAAAATAGGGTTTTCAGAAAACAAATCGGTTTATAATTTTGATCAAAATATTTTCTCGTTCAAGCTCGAGTTTAGATATCATTGAATTCCATGAGTTTGAATTCTCAATCTTTAAGGTCAATCTCTAGGATTGAGTAATATCAGTCTTAAAAGCTGATTTTTAATCTTTAAGGAGATCATCCTTTCTGGGGATCTGATTCATTAGTCTTATCCAGCTAATTTGCATGGTGCCCCCCCATTGTACGAGATAAATCCTTCTCATGGTTAGGATAAATCTGACCACTTGGCGACCCTGTTTTATGCTGAGGTCCGTGGATTTCCAACCGATTTTAGTGATGACTTTTCTAGATTTTTCGTCAACCTACAGCTGGTCTGGACGACAACTTCTTGACCTAAATCAAGAAGCGCGTGTCTTTTTCGGAAGATTTTACTTCCTTTTAATGATTGAATTGATTCATCGTGTAGATCCATCTCTTCTTTTCTTTCATCGGGTAAAACAGTTTAGTTTAGTCCAAAGCAAAAGTATTTTCAGTTATTTGTTACAGATATATGTGACATATGTTTAAGATAACTTGGTAAATTTTCCCACACTTGGCTTTTATTTTCCTTTTTATCGTCCTCTATTCCATTTTAAATGAATTTTAACATTTTAGTTTGTTTCTCAATTTATGTCCTTTCCGAGGTAACAATAATTTCGGTGTTAAAACCTAGTTTTATCGTTCATAAATATGTATAAACATGATTTTGAATTCATTTAATTGAAAATTTTGAAAATTTTTACTAGAATTGGGTAGTCAGTATATAAGACTAGGGCTGTTCTTTTTTATCAGAGAGCACTAGATTCTAATACAACTACTGCTTTACTAGTATTTTTAATGGTAACCAAGTGTTTAAGATAAAAAATTTAAAATCCGAAAGAATTTAACCCCTTCCCACACTTAAGATCTTGCAATGCCCTCATTTGCAAGAAATCAGTAACAATTTAAATTATTGAGGGTGATTTGTGTGAAAATGATTAAATTTTTACCAAAGTTTCCAAATATATTGGCGTTTGTTTGCTGAATGATAAATGGTGCACATCATTTGTTCATTCCGTCTTGTTGTTATTTCACATATATTTTGCATCTTGTCGTCAAAATTAGTTGCTTTTGCTGAACTTAATGCCAGTCTTTGAAAATGCGTTGTTTTACCCTGTTGTGTACATAAGATAAACTGCAAACATATATACATATTTTTGAAGTTTGGTATATTACCCCACATTCAAAAATTATTAAAATCTAAGAATAAAAGTTAGATAATTATAAAAATGATTACAATATTAACAAAAGTATTAAACGTATCAATAATTACAAATTACAAAATAAAAAAAAAATAATAAGTAAACTAAGGATGATATTGGTACCAATAGGGGTTCCAGGCATAACCATAGGTACTATAGAATGCTTCGGCAGGGTCATACGTAGGATATGGTGGCTGCATCTCTATAGACCAAGGAGGGAAGATGGGTTTCGGTGTAGGAATATAGTTTCTACCTATATGTTGGCAATGAGCTATGATTTGGTTCTGATGAACTTGCCAATCTTCAAATGCTCTCTGTCTAGCATTTTCGTATTCCTGAGAAGCTATAAACCTTTGCATTTCTTGCATTTCATTCCCCCCTCCTACATTACCTTGCTGCTGGTTTCTCTCCACATGTGGATGTCTACCATGGTATCGTACTGCGGCGTTATTTCGCCTCTTCAAAACTTTCGCACCATGGTATACATTTAAACCTATAGTATCGTGGGGTTCCGGTTCTTCTACTAATAATCCCCCCCCCCCCCGACTTATATCCACACCGAGATATTCACCAATCAAAGTAATAAAAATACCACCTCCTATTATGCTATGCGGTCGCATCCCCCGAACCATAGCTGATAAATAATAACCCACACAATACGGTATACTTACAGCGCTTTGTGGGTCTCGAATACACATATGGTAAAACAAATCCTGTTCATTTACTTTTTCCTTGTTCTTACCCCTTTGTGTAATCGAATTAGCTAAAAACCTATGTATCACTCTTAATTCGGCTCTATCTATATCCAAATAAGAGTAATTTCCCCCTTTGAAACGGTGATGGCTTGTCATTTGACTCCACACACCGTGTGTATCAAAATTTGCATCTATCTTTCTACCGTTTAGTATCAATCCTCTACAATCGGCAGACGCTAAATCCTCAGGCGTATATATACGTAAAGCCTGAGCCATGTCCAGTAAAGACATGTGGCGCATCGAACCGCCTAACAAAAATCTAATAAAAGAACGATCTGTTAAACTAGCTACCCGATCATTCAACTCTATACTACATAACAATTCTTCACACCATACTTTATATACAGGTCTACGTATGGTGAATAAACGTACCCAGTCATTAAAAGAAGAATTACCATACCTCTGTACAAGTAATTCCCTAATTGGCCCGGCCAATTCTACAGCTTCTAAGGGTCCCCATTCTATGACCCTTGGTACCTCAACAACCTTAGAATGAAGAGTATGCAAACCCCTTTGATATTTTGGATAATCTATCCAAAGTCTGTCAAATCTCAGGTTCGGGTGCAATTCTTCCAAGTGTATATCAGAAAAGGTCATGACTGGATGAGGTATATCCTGCTTGTAGTAGTTATCCACCTCCTGTTGTTCCAAATTCTCAGCAGGAGCATTGCGGGCTTGGGATGAAGATTCACCCCTTTCAGTCTGCAAAACACATCAAACACAAATTTTGTGCATCCAAATATGCATTAGTGTCAGCAAAATCATCAATCAAAATAATTACAATGACATTATCAATTTATATCAAACTTAAGCTCATTTTCGTATTTTCATCAAATCTACACTTTTTCAAATAAGCATATACGAAAATGTTCGCCAAGTTCATAATCATTCAACTCAAATAACATGTCAAAATAATCATTACTAGCAATTAAACAAGTTTCAAATGGCATTATCTTTCAAAAATCAAGTTCATGAATTTTAGACTTGAAAAAGTCCACTTTAATTCTCAAAATCATGTTTAGGCTCAAAGTTTGGATCATTTAACTACCTAGACATGTTACACTACTCAATTTAGCAACAATTCATGACAAAAATCGGCCATAACCTGTTTATATCAAAAAGCCCCAAATTGCTCAAGAACACAAACCCTAGATTATTCAAAATTTGAAGTTTAAGGCTTCTAATCATGTTAAACAGCATCAATCTAGGTTATACAAGCATAATACATAAACAATTTAAGCCAAATTATACAAAAAAGCATCAAAATCAAATTGGAAAAAAATTGCTCAAGAACATCAAATTTCGAATTAAATGGTGTTTAGGTGTAGAAATTTACCGTTTTTCTTGAGTAATTCTTAGATAGCATCCTTCTCAACATGATTTTAGCAAAAGATTTGGTGATTAACGGTTAAAAATTGTGATTTTGGGGTTTTTTTCGTGTTTTTGCGGAGTGTTTTTCGCAGTTATTTTGCTGTTGGGGGTGTGGACTGATCAGTTTGCAGCTCTTTATTTTTTTTTCTGATTTTCGACCCCTCCGCGAGTCGCGGAGATTTAAGCTCCATACTCCGCGAGTCGCGGAGTTTGGTATTTTTTTTTTTTATAATCATTAACTTATTAAAACAATTAAGTAATTAATTTTAAAATTTTGTTTCCCTTGTTATTTAGGACGAGGTCGTTTCGGATCGATGTCCTAGTCCGTCCCTCGACAAAATTTTAAAATTTGTCTTTTTGTAGCGATTGTTTTAAAAGCTAAGATTTTTGGGTTTTTTTTTTTTTTTTATAATGTTTTTGGCATACTTTAATTCAATAAGATTTAAAAATAATGATAATAAAAGTTCTCGTCCCTCCCTCGGGTAAAGCAATTTCGGTTCAAAGACCTAGTCTTCAACTTACGACGAATTTTAAAAATCATATTTTTAACTTAATGAGATAGCGTAAATTTTTGTTTTTAAATTCACACAACTTAAATATAAAATTCAAAATTTATATTAAAAATTCACACCAAACTTAAAATTTGAAATGCATAAAATTAAAAATTTATATTTTAAAAATTAAAAATTCACACCAAATTTAATTTAAAAATTTATAAATTCATATCAAACTTATATTAATTTTTCAAATATTTACAATTTTAAATATATTGTTTTTACAAAGTTTACAATATTAATTTAAGATTTAAATATTAATTTTAAAAACATGGTAAAAATAAATTTAAAAATCTTTTTGTCTTTTTATCCCACTTTAATCAATCAAATATTATCAAAAATATGCGCCCCTCTTTTCGGTAAAGTAATTTCGGTTCCAAGACCTAATTTAACTCATGACGAATTTTTGAAATATTTTGGGTTGATTGTTTAAAGATATTTATACCTTAAGAATAAACGTTAAATTTCGCAGTGATGTAATAAATTTTTGAATGATATCAATAATTTCGGTCGCCAAACCTAATTTTATTTAATACCAATTTAATACTTTTTAGCGAACAAATTAGCGTTTATTATTAAAAGGTTAAAAATAAAAATAAAAATAAAAAATGTACAGACATACATGTGGAATAGATTTCTTAGTTATATGATCTATCCCATTCATAAGATAGTCGGTTTAATTGATTTTCCATGGCTACATAGGCATAACCTCGAGCATTCAGTGTCTTTTCTTCTAAACATATGAACGGTCCGTCTCTGCATAAAGTAATAAATTCGGTATTTGAATAGGTTTGATTATTTGAACATTTACCTCCATGTGACCATTTTCCGCATTTGTGACATCGTTCTAGGTGTCGTGCTCTTCTTTTCGCTGCGGATTTTGATTTTCCTTTACCAAATTGTAACTTATTATCTTCGCATCTGGATTCTTTTCTAACTCCGTCCATTATTTCTCTGATTACTGATACTAGTTCACTCGGTAGTATGTCATTATTTCTTTTAGTGATCAAAGCGTGTAGCATTAGACCATGGTTTAGTTCACAGGCAGTCTTCATTTCGTAAAAACCTAAAAAAAAATAAAAATTCAGAATGGGGGGAGAAGACTAGTTCTTTAGGGTCTGCTAGGTTAAGACCATTCGGGTTCCATTTTCGAGAACTACACGAAAACAGACAATCTAACTCTAACAGAAATACATATTATCCTTTAAAGACTTGATTCTCCCCACACTTAGTTAGCTGTGGTGTCGAAATTGTGATTAACTTCGTTGTCGACTTCCATCGGACCATGTATGTAATGTTTAACTCTGTGACCATTAACTTTAAATTCAATCCCATTTGAATTTATCAATTCTATCGTTCCGTATGGGAAAACTCTTTTGACTATGAATGGTCCAGACCATCTTGATTTCAATTTTCCAGGAAATAGCTTGAATCGTGAATTGAAAAGAAGAACTCTGTCTCCTTCTTTAAATTCTTTTGAACTTCTGATTCTTTTATCATGCCATTTCTTCGTTCTTTCTTTATAGATTAACGAATTATCATATGCTTTATGTCTTAATTCTTCTAATTCGTTTAGTTGACTTAATCGTAGACGTCCGGCTTCATGTAAATCAAGATTACATGTCTTCAAAGCCCAAAATGCTTTGTGTTCAATTTCTACTGGAAGATGACATGCTTTTCCATAAACAAGTCTAAAAGGTGTGGTTCCAATAGGAGTTTTGTAGGCTGTTCTAAAAGCCCAGAGTGCATCCTCCAATTTAATGGACCATTCCTTCGGATTTGATCCTACGGTTTTCTCTAGAATACGTTTTAAAGCTCGGTTGGTATTTTCAACTTGTCCACTTGTTTGTGGATGATATGCGGTGAAGATTTTATGAGTTACTCCATATCTTTTAAGAACTTTCTCAAGTTGATTATTACAGAAATGAGTACCCCGATCACTTATTAAAGCTTTCGGTGTTTCAAACCTTGCAAAAAGACGTTTTAAAAAGTTGACTACAACTCGTGCATCGTTAGTTGGGAGAGCTTGTGCTTCCGCCCATTTAGATACATAATCAATGGCTACGAGTATATATAGATTATTATGAGATTTTGGAAATGGACCCATAAAGTCAATACCCCAAATGTCAAATACTTCACATACTTGGATGACATTTTGTGGCATTTCATCACGTTGACTTATTTTTCCGGCCCTTTGACAAGCATCACAGGATTTGCAAAGAAGGTGTGCGTCTTTGTAAATTATAGGCCAATAGAATCCAGCATCATAAACTTTTCTTGCTGTTAGTTGAGGCCCATAATGCCCTCCTGTTGGTCCTGTGTGACAATGGTTTAAAATTTTACTAGCTTCATCTCCAAATACACATCGGCGTATTATTCCATCGGGACAACTTTTAAACAGGTGTGGATCTTCCCAGAAATAGTGTTTTATATCACTGAAGAATTTCTTTCGTCTTTGGTATGATAATCCTTTTTCAAGGAATCCACAAACTAAGTAGTTTGCATAGTCTGCAAACCATGGGATTTCATTATAATCTATCTTCAATAGATATTCATCAGGAAAGTTTTCTTGTATGGCCGATTCATTTAGAACTTCTAATTCGGGATTTTCAAGACGAGAAAGATGATCAGCGGCGAGATTTTCTGCTCCTCTTTTATCTCGGATTTCAATATCAAACTCTTGTAAGAGTAAGATCCAACGGATTAATCTTGGTTTAGCATCTTGTTTTGAAAATAGGTATCTAAGAGCAGAATGGTCGGTATAGACCACCGTTTTTGCTAGAACGAGATATGATCGAAATTTGTCAAAAGCAAAGACAATAGCAAGGAGTTCTTTTTCAGTAGTTGTATAGTTCGTTTGTGCTCCTTGTAACGTCTTACTAGCATAATATATAGGTTGAAATCGTTTTTCAATCCTTTGTCCTAAAACGGCTCCCATTGCAAAATCACTTGCATCACACATTAGTTCAAATGGTAGATTCCAATTTGGTGTTATCATGATCGGCGCATTAGTGAGTTTCTCTTTAAGAATATTAAAAGATTTGATACACTCATCTGAAAAGATGAATGGCGCATCCTTTTCTAGGAGTTTATTCATAGGAGTGGCAATTTTAGAAAAATCTTTTATGAAACGTCGGTAAAAACCGGCATGCCCTAGAAAACTCCTAACTCCTCTAACATTGGTGGGATGTGGAAGTTTAGCAATTACATCTACTTTAGCTCTATCCACTTCAATTCCTTCTTTTGAAATTTTATGTCCAAGAACGATGCCTTCTTTAACCATGAAATGGCATTTCTCCCAATTAAGAACTAGATTTGATTTTTCGCATCTAATTAGCATTCGTTCCAGATTAACTAGACATGATTTAAATGTATCACCGAAGACTGAAAAGTCATCCATGAATACTTCCATGCATTCTTCTATCATGTCGTGAAAAATCGCCATCATACACCTTTGAAAGGTTGCAGGGGCGTTGCAAAGTCCAAATGGCATGCGTTTGTAAGCAAAAGTACCATAAGGGCACGTGAATGTGGTTTTCTCTTGGTCCTCGGGTGCTATTGGAATTTGAAAATATCCGGAAAATCCATCTAGAAAACAATAGTAACTATTTCCGGCTAATCTTTCCAACATTTGATCAATGAAAGGTAAGGGAAAGTGATCTTTTCTGGTGGCGTCATTTAATTTTCTATAATCAATACACACACGCCATCCTGTTACAGTCCTAGTAGGAATAAGCTCATTCTTCTCATTTGTAATGACAGTCATGCCACCCTTCTTAGGCACGCATTGAACTGGGCTTACCCATGGACTATCAGAGATTGGATAAATTAAACCTGCATCTAGCAGTTTAATAATCTCTTTCTTAACTACATCTTGCATATTAGGATTTAGTCTTTGTTGGCGTTGCACATACGTTTTATGACCTTCTTCCATAAGGATTTTATGTGTGCAATACGAAGGACTTATTCCTTTAATATCATGAATCTTCCATGCAATGGCTGGTTTATGAGCTTTCAACACAGAAATGAGTTGTGATTTCTCATTTTCAGTAAGAGAAGACGATATTATTACAGGTAATTCAGATTCACCATGTAAATAAGCGTATTCCAAATGGTTTGGAAGTGGCTTTAACTCTAATTTCGGAGGTTCTTCTATCGATGATTTATATCGATATCTGTCTTCTTCTTTTAGCATTTGAATTTCTTCTGTTGTTGGTTCATATCCATTAGCTATAAGTGTAGCTAACATTTCAGCTTCATCAATTGGTTCATTACCTTCTCCTAAAGAACATTCTCCTGTTCCTCGTAATTCTGGAAATTCTTCTAATAATTCTGCATGTGCATCTATAGTTTGAATATAATAACATGTATCATCTGCAGATTGTGGTTGTTGCATTGCTCTATCAACTGAAAAGGTAACACTCTCATCCTCTATACTTAGGGTCAGTTTCTTACCGAACACGTCTATCATTGCTTTAGCCGTATTTAAGAATGGTCTTCCTAATATGAGAGGAACTTGAGAATCTTCTTCCATGTCCAGAACAACAAAATCTACTGGGAATACTAAAGTACCAACTTTAACTAGCATGTTCTCCATTATCCCTCTAGGATATTTTATTGATCTATCGGCTAGTTGTATGCTTATTCTGGTTGGTTTTAATTCTCCAAGGTCTAGTTTAGCGTATAGTGAATACGGCATTAAATTTATACTAGCACCTAAGTCTGCCAATGCTTCTATTGAACTAAGACTACCCAGAAAACATGGAATTGTGAAACTTCCTGGATCAGATAATTTTTCTGGTATCTTATTCAACAGCACTGCTGAACAATTAGCATTCATAGTAACAGCCGAGAGTTCTTCCATTTTCTTTCTATTTGAGATTAGATCTTTCAAGAATTTAGCATATCTAGGCATTCCTGAAATCACATCAATGAAAGGAAGATTTACATTTATCTGTTTAAACATATCCAAGAATTTGGATTGCTCGGCTTCAAGTTTTTCTTTCTTCATTTTACTCGGGTAAGGAAGTGGTGGTTGATATGGTTTAACATAAGGTTTAGCCTTAGCTGTGTTATCTTCATTAATCTTTTCAACTACCGGTTCTTTTTCCTTATCATGATCAGGTTGTGGTTCTTGTAGAGTGGGAATAGCTTCATCAGAAGTTACAGGTATTTCAGGTGGTTTAAGTGTTGTAAAACTTCTTGTGGTAATAGCTTTAGCTGTTTCATTCCGGGGGTTAGCATTTGTATCACTAGGTAGACTTCCCGGTTTTTTTTCACCTATTAACCTTGCTAGGTTACTTACTTCTTGTTCCAGATTTTGAATAGAAGCTTGTTGATTTCTAAATGCTTGAGCATTTTGTTCATTGGTTTGTTTCTGAGATGTGAAAAACTGCGTTTGAGTTTCAACTAGCTTTGTCATCATATCTTCTAAATTTGGCTTTTTATCATCGGTTTGTTGTGGTGGTTTGTTTTGAAAATTCGGTCTTTGCTGATTGTAAGTATTATTGGATACTTGTTGATTGCTAGGACCTTGTTGGTTGTTATATGGAATATTTCGGTTATAATTTTGGTTTTGATTGTAAATCGGTCTTGGCGGTTGATAATTATTCTGATAATTATTTCCAGGCCTTTGGTTTATGTATGAAATATTCTCTCTTTGTTCCATTGTTAATTCAATACTGAGACAATCTTTTGTCAAATGTGGTCCTCCACACTGCTCACAACTAATTCGTATTGAGTGAATATCCTTAGTCATCTTTTCCATTCGTCTCTCCACAGCATCTATCTTTGCGGAAATGGAATCTAAGTCATGGCTAGAATCGGCTCTAGCTGCTTTAGATGATCTAATGATATCTTTTTCTTGGTGCCACTCATGTGAGTGGGAAGCAGTATTATCAATAATTTTGTAAGCATCAGTTTCGGTTTTCTTCATAATAGAACCACCAGCTGCTATATCTATGTCTTTTCTTGTAGTGATGTCGCATCCTTGGTAGAATATTTGTACTATTTGACAGGTGTCTAAACCATGTTGCGGACATCCTCTTAATAACTTTCCATATCTTGTCCACGCCTCATATAGAGTTTCATTTGGTTTCTGTGTGAACGTAACAATTTCTGCTTGAAGTCTTACGGCTTTAGATGCAGGAAAGAATTGTTTAAGAAATTTGTCAACTAAAACATCCCATGTATCAATCGCCCCTTCAGGTAACGATTCCAACCAATCTTTGGCTTCTCCCTTTAAAGTCCAGGGAAATAACATGAGATATATCAGTTCATCCTCCACTTCTCGGATTTTAAATAGTGTGCAGATCCTATTAAAGGTACGTAGATGTTCATTTGGATCTTCCTTCGGCGTACCACTAAATTGGCATTGATTAGTCACCATGTGTAGAATTTGTCCTTTGATTTCATAATCTAGCGCATTAATGTCTGGATGAGTAATTGCGTGACCTTGGCCAGTGCGTTTAGCTCTCATTCGGTCTTCCATACTTAAAGGTTCCAGATTCTCCATAATTGAATTTGTTGAATCGGTATCACTAGATGATTCTGATTTAATGGTTCGTTCCTCAACAATTTTTGTTTGAATGATTGGTGGCTCCGGAGGAAAGTTTAATGGTTCAGGATCTACGAACCGTTCCTGAATATTCTCCAAATTCTCAATTGTGAGGTCGGGTTCAAAAAATGGATTATCGGAAATTTGAACTGAAGTACTTGGTCGACTGGATGACGATTCTAAAGAAAAATTAACGGCGGTTATATTTGCTAAATGTCTTGATCTAGTTACAGGTGGTGAACGTACAAAAGGTGGTGAACGTCTTGCTCGGTGCATTCACTGAATATCCTATTAGTTTTAAAAAGGAAGAAAAATTATAATAAGTTATCCAATTAATAGACTTTTCTGATTTTGCCCACGTTTTGAATAGCCAAAAGATGCATCAGAGGGGCAGGATTCGTTTGGTCTCAATATAATTGAGGACTGTTTGGCTCCAATAACCCAGTCCACGTACAAATCCAACTATTACTACGAACCAGAAAATTTTGATGTCTATTAATTTAACCACTTAAAATAAATTTTCGTAATTTTAAGAAATTTAGATAAGAAGTAGAATAAAAATCTATGTCCTAAAACTAGAATAGCGAGAAATAAGAAAGAAAAAGAGTTCGTCGGAAAAAGGTTGAAAAAGAAAAATGGTTGAAAAAAAAAATAAAAGGTGACGGAAAAATAAAAGAAACTTATAAAACTTAAAAATACTTGACTAACCTAATCTTATTACTACAACTAACTTAAAATTATAATCGCAAATTGAAATTACTAATTGGAATGATAATTGATACATAGTAAAAGGTGTCTAAAAATATTAATGCTTACAGGAAAAACTAAATCCCAAATGGAAATAACTTAAAAAGAAACTAAAACTTAAAAAGGCGTCGCAAAATTCTAAAGCACCTAAATCTTAGTCTAAAGAAAAAGCACTTAAGGAATTCTACGGCAAAGCCTAAAAATCTAAGAGTAAAAATAACTATAGCAAAAACTAAGTTTAAAATTAAATATGAGCTAAAAATACAAATATTACGCTAAAACGATTAAAAAGGGACAAAATATAAAAATATACAAAAAGTTGTAAAAAGTACAATTTTTATAAAAATATTATTTTTATATTATTTATTTAATAAAACTACTAATTTTACAATTTAATAAAACTAATTAATACTAAATACATAAATTAAATAAAAAGTAAAAGTTAAAATAAAATTAATTATAATAATAATAATAATTAGGGTTAATAATAATAATAATTATTAAATAACCCGTAATTAATGCTGAATTAGGGTTCTGTCGCGTGTCAGAGTCACTCCGCGAGTCGCGGTAATTAATGCAGAAAACCCCGCGAGTCGCGGGGTTCAGAAATTCAGATGACAGCTTATTAAATTCGACGCGTTTTTCTTTATTTATTTTTTTTTTATTTTCTGTTTTCTGTTTTTAAATAAATAAAAGATATTTAAATAAAACTTATATTTTTATAAACTAAAATAAAAATAAAGAAACTTATAAAACTTAAATATTTAACAAAATCTTAAAAATACTTATATTTTTGTTTTTCTTTTTATATTTTCGAATATTTAAAAACGTATTTTTATAAAAGCGACTTTTAATAGAAGTAAACTAAAAATCTTTTTTTTTTATATTAGCGTTGCGCTTCCGGCTTTTAAGAGAGTTCCCCGGCAGCGGCGCCAAAAATACTTGATGTCAAAGCTAAGGTATACGAAATAGTTTATATTTTACTAGGAAAAACTATTAAATACGATACAATTTTACACAAGATATTTATTTATTTATTTATAGAATGGATATACTTAAACCTTGCTACAACACTTATAGGCAGTGTACCTAATCGTACAGTAGTGTAGTTTTTAGTAAGTCTGGTTCGTTCCACAGGGAATCTTTTTTTAAACAAAGCTCAACGCTATATTAGTTTACTTTTATAAAAATACAAATATATATATATATAAGTAATATTATTATTATAAAGGGGGGTTTTTACCGTTTAATGACCGGTTTGTCGATTTTAAAACTTTAGTCGCAGTTAAAACCAAATGTAAAATATTAAATAAATAAAAGACTTAATTTAAAGCGTGAAGTAAATAACGATAAATGGAATTGCGAATAATAAAAGTGCGATAAAATAAACTTGCGATAATTAAAAAGTACGATAATTAAAAGTGCGATTAAATACAATAACAATAAAAATGCGATAATTAGAAGTGCAATTAAATATAAAATAAAGGAAATTAAATATGAAATAAAAGAATTATGCTTATTTAAACTTCCGTAATCATGATGTTTGACGTGTTGATTTTAGTTTTATGCCCATGGGTTAATTGTCCTTTGTTCTGGATTATTTAATATGTCCGTCTGGTTTTTGTCCATAACAGTCCATCAGTCATAAATATAAAGTGCGAGTGTCCTCGTCAAATTATCCTTATACTCGAAGTTAAATATTCCAACTAATTGGGGATTCGAATTGTAACAAGGTTTTAATACTTTGTTTAATGAATACACCAGGTTATCAACTGCGTGTAAACCAAGGTTTTACTACTTTGTTAGCAATTACACCAATTACCCTTGAATGTAATTTCACCCCTGTTTTAATTATTCTAGTGGCTATTAATCCATTCCCGTGTCCGGTTAAATGAACGATTATTCGTACATATAAATACCCCGCCCATCGTGTCCGATCGAGTGTATATGGTAATTTATAGGGACGCCCAATTGTAAATCTTTATATTAACATTAACAAACTTTCATTTAGTTAAACAAATATAAAGCCAATTAATAGCCCATAGTCTAATTTCCACAAGTGTCGTTCTTTTGTCCAAACCCCAATTATGGTACAAAGCCCAATTACCCAATTTTAGTAATTAGCCCAACATCATGATTACTTCGTTTTAAATAAGCATAATAATAACTTAGCTACGAGACATTAATATAAAAAGGTTGAACATAACTTACAATGATTAAAAATAGCGTAGCGTTACACGGACAGAATTTCGACTTACACCCTTACAATATTCGCTAACATACCCTTATTATTAGAATTATAATTAAAATTAAAATATAAATTATAAATATATATATATATATTTTACGTATGAGAAGAAGAAGAAAAAGATGGATGAAAATGATCAGAATTCGGTTTGCTTTATAGGGAGTTTCAAAACTGGGGGCTCCGCGACTCGCGGTGAAATCCTCTTCAAACTCCGCGAGTCGCGGAGAATGAATTTACAGCTCAGTCCCTTTGGAGTCTTTCTCTGCCGACGGTTTTTATTTATAAATATAATATATATATAATTAATTATATATTATATTATATTTATATACATAGTTAACTTGTAATTTTTAGTCCGTTGCGTCGAGCGTTAAGAGTTGACTCTGGTCCCGGTTCCGGATTTTCGAACGTCCTTGCGTACAATTTAATATCTTGTACTTTGCGTTTTGAATCTTGTACTCTTGTAATTTTGAGACGTTTCTTATCACTAATTGGAACCTTTTTGATTGTCTTTTGTACTTTTGAGCTTTTTGGTCGTTTGCGTCTTCAATTCGTCGAATCTGTCTTTTGTCTTCACCTTTTATTATTTAAACGAATATCACTTGTAAATAGAACAATTGCAACTAAAAGCTTGTCTTTCTTGAAAAATAATGCTATGAAATATATGTTCGTTTTTAGCATTATCAGTATTGATCACAACTCAAACTATATATATATTTTGGAATCAACCTCAACCCTGTATAGCTAACTCCAACATTCACATATAGAGTGTCTATGGTTGTTCCGCAATATATATATAGATAGGTCGACATGATAGGTCGAAACATTGTATACGTATCTATGGTATCTCAAGATTACATAATATACAATATAAGTTGATTAGGTTATGGTTGGAATAGATTTATTACTAACTTTCACGTAGGTAAAATGATTAGTTTTTATCAATCTTGTTTTACTCGCCATTTCTTCGTTTCTAATCCGTTTTGAGTGATTCCAGTGGCCACGGTTTCGTATTGAACTTAACTTTATGAATCTAAATAGAAAAAGTATAAGTTTATAGTTGGAAATACAAGTTACAAGTCATTTTTGAAAGAGGTAGTCATTTCCGTCGAAAGAACGACATCTTGATGACCATTTTGAAAAACATACTTTCACTTTGAGTTTAACCATGATTTTTGGATATAGTTTCATGTTCATAAGAAAAATCATTTTTCCAGAAGTATAGCTTTTAAATCAAAGTTCTTCTTAGCTTTTAATTATCCCAACCAAAACAGCCTCCGATTTTACTACGACGGCGTATATCCAGTTTTATGGTGTTTATTGTGTTTCCGGGTTTTAAATCATTAAGTTAGCATATCATATAGATATAGAACATGTGTTTAGTTGATTTTAAAAGTCTAGTTAGAAGGATTAACTTTATTTGCGAACAAGTTTAGAATTAACTAAACTATGTTCTAGTGATTACAAGTTTATAACGTTGAATAAGACAGCTTTTTATGTATGAATCGAATGATGTTATGAATATTATTACTACCTCAAGTTCATTGGATAAACCTACTAGAAATGAGAAAAATGGATCTAGCTTCAAAGGATCCTTGGATGGCTTGAAAGTTCTTGAAGCAGAATCATGACACGAAAACAATTTCAAGTAAGATTTCCACTCGAAATAAGATTGTTATAGTTATAGAAATTGAATTAAAGTTTGAATATGATTATTACCTTGTATTAGAAAGATAACCTACTATAAGTAACAAAGGTTTCTTGATCTTGGATGATTACTTGGAATGGATTTAGAAAACTTGGAAGTAAACTTGCAATCTTGGAAGTATTCTTGATTTTATAAAACTAGAACTTTTGGACTTTATGAAGAACACTTAGAACTTGAAGATAGAACTTGAGAGAGATCAATTAGATGAAGAAAATTGAAGAATGAAAGTGTTTGTAGGTGTTTTTGGTCGTTGGTGTATGGATTAGATATAAAGGATATGTAATTTTGTTTTCATGTAAATAAGTCATGAATGATTACTCATATTTTTGTAATTTTATGAGATATTTCATGCTAGTTGCCAAATGATGATTCCCACATGTGTTAGGTGACTCACATGGGCTGCTAAGAGCTGATCATTGGAGTGTATATACCAATAGTACATACATCTAAAAGCTATGTATTGTACGAGTAGGAATACGGGTGCATACGAGTAGAATTGTTGATGAAACTGAACGAGGATGTAATTGTAAGCATTTTTTTTAAGTAGAAGTATTTTCATAAGTGTCTTGAAGTCTTTCAAAAGTGTATGAATACATATTAAAACACTACATGTATATACATTTTAACTGAGTCGTTAAGTCATCGTTAGTCGTTACATGTAAGTGTTGTTTTGAGACCTTTAGGTTAACGATCTTGTTAAATGTTGTTAACCCAAAGTTTATAATATCAAATGAGATTTTAAATTATTATATTATCATGATATTATGATATATTAATATATCTTAATATGATATATACATTTAAATGTCGTTACAACGATAATCGTTACATATATGTCTCGTTTCGAAATCCTTAAGTTAGTAGTCTTGTTTTTACTTATGTAGTTCATTGTTAATACACTTAATGATATATTTAATTATCATATTATCATGTTATATATAATATAACAATGTATTAATATGCTTCATATATATTTAGTATGACGTGGTTATAATGATAATCGTTATATGTATCGTTTCGAGTTTCATACGTCAATAGTCTCCTTTTTAAGTATATAACTTATTGTTACTATTTTTAATGAGATACTTGATGATCATTATATCATGTTAAACATATATATTTATTCATTTATGTATCATCATGTCATATACAACTTATAGCGTTCGTGAATCATTGGTCAAACTGGGTAATCAGACGTTTACAAAATTTCCGTTTCAATTAACCAAGTCTTAACAAGTTTGATTGCTTAACATGTTGGAAACATTTAATCATGTAAATATAGTTTTCATTAAACATATAATCATAGAAAGGTTCGAAAAAGTTCGGGTCACTACAGTACCTACCCGTTAAATAAATTTTGTCCCGAAATTTTAAGCGATTGGAGGTGTTGGCTCGTCTTCTGGAAATAAGTGCGGGTACTTCTTCTTCATCTGATCTTCTCGTTCCCAGGTGAACTCAGGTCCTCTAGGAGCATTCCATCGAACCTTAACAATCGGTATCTTGTTTTGTTTAAGTCTCTTAACCTCACGATCCATTATTTCAACAGGTTCTTCAATGAATTGAAGTTTTTCATTGATTTGGATTTCGTCCAACGGAATAGTGAGATCTTCTTTAGCAAAAAATTTCTTCAAATTCGAGACGTGGAAAGTGTTATGTACAGCCACGAGTTGTTGAGGTAACTCAAGTCGGTAAGCTACTGGTCTGACACGATCAATAATCTTGAATGGTCCAATATACCTTGGATTTAATTTCCCTCATTTACCAAATCGAACAACACCTTTCCAAGGTGCAACATTAAGCATGACCATCTCTCCAATTTCAAATTCTATATCTTTTCTTTTAATGTCGGCGTAGCTCTTTTGTCGACTTTGGGCGGTTTTCAACCGTTGTTGAATTTGGATGATCTTCTTAGTAGTTTCTTGTATTATCTCCGGACCCGTAATATGTCTATCCCCCACTTCACTCCAACAAATCGGAGACCTGCACTTTCTACCATAAAGTGCTTCAAACGGAGCCATCTCAATGCTTGAATGGTAGCTATTGTTGTATCAAAATTCTGCTAACGGTAGATGTCGATCCCAACTGTTTCCGAAATCAATAACACATGCTCGTAGCATGTCTTCAAGCGTTTGTATCGTCCTTTCACTCTGCCCATCAGTTTGTGGATGATAGGCAGTACTCATGTCTATACGAGTTCCTAATGCTTGCTGTAATGTCTACCAGAATCTTGAAATAAATCTGCCATCCCTATCAGAGATAATAGAGATTGGTATTCCATGTCTGGAGACGACTTCCTTCAGATACAGTCATACTAACTTCTCCATCTTGTCATCTTCTCTTATTGGCAGGAAGTGTGCTGATTTGGTGAGACGATCAACTATTACCCAAATAGTATCAAAACCACTTGCAGTACTTGGCAATTTAGTGATGAAATCCATGGTAATATTTTTCCATTTCCATTCCGGGATTTTGGGTTGTTGAAGTAGACCTGAGGGTTTCTGATGCTCCGCTTTGACCTTAGAACACATCAAACATTCCCCTACGTATTTAGCAACATCGGCTTTCATACCTGGCCACCAAAAATGTTTCTTGAGATCCTTGTACATCTTCCCCGTTCCAGGATGTATTGAGTATCTGGTTTTATGAGCTTCTCTAAGTACCATTTCTCTCATATCTCCAAATTTTGGTACCCAAATCCTTTCAGCCCTATACCGGGTTCCATCTTCCCGAATATTAAGATGCTTCTCTGATCCTTTGGGTATTTCATTCTTTAAATTTCCCACTTTTAAAACTCCTTGTTAAGCCTCCTTTATTTGAGTAGTAAGGTTATTGTGAATCATTATATTCATAGATTTTACTCGAATGGGTTCTCTGTCCTTTCTACTCAAGGCGTCGGCTACCACATTTGCCTTCCCCGGGTGGTAACGAATCTCAAAGTCGTAATCATTCAATAATTCAATCCACCTGCGCTGCCTCATGTTCAGTTGTTTATGATTAAATATGTGTTGAAGACTTTTGTGGTCGGTATATATAATACTTTTGACCCCATATAAGTAGTGCCTCCAAGTCTTTAATGCAAAAACAACCGCGCCTAATTCCAAATCATGCGTCGTATAATTTTGTTCGTGAATCTTCAATTGTCTAGACGCATAAGCAATCACCTTCGTTTGTTGCATTAATACACAACCGAGACCTTGCTTTGATGCGTCACAATAAATCACAAAATCATCATTCCCTTCAGGCAATGACAATATAGGTGCCGTAGTAGCTTTTTCTTCAATAACTGAAACGCTTTCTCTTGTTCATCCTTCCATTCAAATTTCTTCCCTTTATGCGTTAATGCAGTCAAGGGTTTTGCTATTCTGGAAAAGTCTTGGATGAACCTTCTGTAGTAACCAGCTAGTCCTAAAAACTGGCGTATGTGTTTCGGAGTTTTCGGGGTTTCCCACTTTTCAACAGTTTCTATCTTTGCCGGATCCACCTTAATACCTTCTTTGTTCACTATGTGACCGAGGAATTGAACTTCTTCCAACCAAAATGCACACTTTGAAAATTTAGCGTACAATTCTTCCTTCCTCAATACTTCTAACACCTTTCTCAAATGTTCACCATGTTCTTGGTCATTCTTTGAGTAAATAAGTATGTCATCAATGAAAACAATGACAAACTTGTCAAGGTATGGTCCACACACTCGGTTCATAAGGTCCATGAACACAGCTGGTGCATTAGTTAAACCAAACGGCATGACCATAAACTTGTAATGACCGTAACATGTTCTGAAAGCAGTCTTTGGAATATCATCTTCTTTCACCCGCATTTGATGATACCCGGAACGTAAGTCAATCTTTGAATAAACAGACGAGCCTTGTAGTTGATCAAATAAGTCGTCGATTCTCGGTAGTGGGTAGCGGTTCTTGATGGTAAGTTTGTTCAACTCTTGGTAGTCAATACACAACCTGAATGTACCATCTTTCTTCTTGACAAACAAAACAGGAGCTCCCCACGGTGACGTGCTTGGTCGAATGAAACCACGCTCTAAAAGTTCTTGTAATTGGCTTTGCAGTTCTTTAATCTCGCTGGGTGCGAGTCTGTAAGGAGCACGAGCTATTGGTGCAGCTCCTGGTACAAGATCTATTTGAAATTCAACGGATCGATGTGGGGGTAATCCGGGTAATTCTTTCGGAAATACATCGGGAAATTCTTTTGCGACGGGAACATCATTGATGCTCTTTTCTTCAGTTTGTACTTTCTCGACGTGTGCTAGAAGAGCATAGCAACCTTTTCTTATTAGTTTTTGTGCCTTCAAATTACTAATAAGATGTAGCTTCGTGTTGCCCTTTTCTCCGTACACCATTAAGGGTTTTCCTTTTTCTCGTATAATGCGAATTGCATTTTTGTAACAAACGATCTCTGCTTTCACTTCTTTCAACCAGTCCATACTGATTATCACATCAAAACTCCCTAACTCTACTGGTATCAAGTCAATCTTAAATGTTTTGCTAACCAGTTTAATTTCTCGATTCCGACATATATTATCTGCTGAAATGAATTTACCATTTGCTAATTCGAGTAAAAATTTACTATCCAAAGGCGTCAATGGACAACTTAATTTAGCACAAAAATCTCTACTCATATAGCTTATATCCGCACCTGAATCAAATAAAACGTAAGCAGATTTATCGTCAATAAGAAACGTACCCGTAACAAGCTCCGGGTCTTCCTGTGCCTCTGCCGCATTAATATTGAAAACTCTTCCGCAGCCTTATCCATTCGTGTTCTCCTGGTTCGGGCAATTTCTAATAATGTGGCCCGGTTTTCCACATTTATAACAAACTACATTGGCATAACTTGCTCCGACACTCCTTGCTCTGCCATTACTCATTCTGACACCATTTGTTCCTTTCGTTCTGTTAACCCCTGGTCCGTAGACCTCACACTTCGCCGCTCTATGACCATTTCTTTTACACTAGTTGCAAAATTTGGTGCAGAACCCCGAGTGATACTTTTCACACCTTTGGCATAGCTGCTTCTGATTGTTGTTGTTGTTGCAATTATTATTGTTGTTAAGATGATTGTTGTAGTTGCTGTTGTTGTTGTTGTTGTTGTTGTTGTTGTTGTTGGGCCGTTTGTTGTAGTTGCGATTGATGTTGCGATTGTTAGGATAGTTGTTGCGATTATTGTTGTAATTGCTGTTGTTGTTGTATTGGTGATTCTTATCACCTTTTTTCCTCCCACTTTCTTTTGACTTGCTTCACATTGGCCTCTTCAGCAGTCTGTTCTATAAATCTTTCTTCAATCTGGTTCACTAGTTTGTGAGCCATTCTACATGCCTGTTGTATGGAGGCGGGTTCGTGTGAACTTATATCTTCTTGGATTATTTCCGGTAATCCTTTCACAAACGCGTCGATCTTCTCTTCCTCATCTTCGAACGCTCCCGGACACAATAGGCATAATTCTGTGAATCGTCTTTCGTACGTGGTAATATCAAATTCTTGGGTTCATAACCCTCTAAGTTCTGTCTTGAGCTTATTGACCTCGGTTCTGGGACGGTATTTCTCGTTCATCAAGTGCTTGAATGATGACCACGGTAGTGCGTAAGCATCATCTTGTCCCACTTGCTCTAGATAGGTATTCCACCATGTTAACGCAGAACCTGTGAAGGTATGCGTAGCGTACTTCACTTTGTCCTCTTCAGTACACTTACTTATGGCAAACACTGATTCGACCTTCTCGGTCCACCGTTTCAATCCGATCGGTCCTTCGGTTCCATCAAATTCCAAAGGTTTGCAGGCAGTGAATTCTTTGTAGGTGCATCCTACATGATTTTTCCTGTACTGCTAAATCCAAGGTTATTGTTGGTATGTAGCGCAGCCTGTACTGCGGCTATGTTTGAAGCAAGAAAGGCACGAAATTCCTCTTCACTCATATTCAAGGTGTGTCGAGTAGTCGGTGCCATTTCCTTCAAAATAGTCAAATGAAACGAGTTAATCATATAGAATATCAAGAGTAGTCAATAGTATTTCGTAGCGTAATATGAACTTATTTATAAAAGCTCTTTCTTTATATTAGCGTTTTATACTCTTTAATTCGGGTAGTTCCTACCCGTTAAGTTCATACTTAGTAGCTAACATACTATTTCAACTACTACAATTCTATATGAAAAACTACTCACAAAAAAAATATCATATTCAAACCTTTATACAATAACTTGCAAACTTACAATACCGTTTTTTTTTTTTACATATAGCATGAAATATAGCACATAAAACTTTGATACAAAGTAGTTGCGAAGATAATTCTAGCTAGTACACAAGTCGTTCAGCAAAGGCAATAAAGACACGTAATTCATACGTCCAGAAATAAGTCATGCATTCTGGTTTTACTAGGACTACTTCCCATCCTTGGTCTTGTGGAACATAACCGTTATGGCCGTTGATAAGACAGCGTGTTGTAACATCGTCAAAGGGACGTGGGTTACGTAATGTCCAACAGTCCCGTAACAATCTAAAAACCACTTTTCTTACCCCAATTACCGACTCCGTCACTTGTTGGAACGTTTTGTTTAATAGTTGTAGCCCGATGTTCTTGTTCTCACTTTGGTGAGAAGCGAACATTACTAATCCGTAAGCATAACATGCTTCTTTATGTTGCATGTTAGCCGCTTTTTCTAAATCACGAAGTCCTATATTCGTATATATTGAGTCAAAATAATTTCTTAACCCGTTGCGTAAAATAGCATTTGGGTTCCCCGCAATATATGCGTCAAAGTAAACACATCGTAACTTATGGATTTCCCAATGTGATATCCCCCATCTTTCGAACAAAAGCCTTTTATAAACCAAGGCATTCTTGGAATGTTCTTCGAATGTCTTACAAACTGATCTCGCCTTAAATAGTTGTGCCGAGGAATTCTGACCGACTCTAGACAAGATTTCATCAATCATGTCTCTGGGTAGGTTTCTTAAAATATTGGGTTGTCTATCCATTTTGTGTTTTTATACTGTAAAATAGACAAGAGTTAGATTCATAAAAAAAATACTTATTAATACAAGAAATTTTTACATATATCATAAAGCATAAGCACACTATATTACATATATTACACCACAAGAATACAACTATCTTATTCCGACTCGCTCGTTTCTTCTTCTTCGATTTTGGTTCGTTTTGCCAAGTTTCTAGGGATATATGATGTTCCCCTAATACGAGCCGTCGTTTTACACATTGGTTTAGAAAAACCTGGTGGTTTAGAGGTTCCCGGGTTATTGTCACAACTTAAGAAATATGGGTGTTGACGATACATATAAAGTTCATCGGGTTTGGAATCAAATTTCTCTATTTTTATGCCCTTTTCCTTATTGTTCTCTTTTGCCTTATTAAATTGTGCTGGGGTAATTTCTATAACATCATCGGAATCCTTGTCGGGATCCGATTCATCGGAGAATTGGTAATCCTCCCAATACTTTGCTTCCTTGGCCTAAACACCATTGACCATAATTAACTTTGGTCGGTTGGTTGAGGATTTTATTCTACTTAACCGTTTTATTATTTCCCCCACTGGTTCTATTTCTTCTTCCGGTTCCGATTCTTCTTCCGGTTCCGATTCTTCTTCCGGTTCCGACTCTTCTTCCGGTTCCTCTTCGGCAACTTGTGAATCAGTCCACGAATCATTCCAATTTACATTTGAATCTTCATTATTATTAGGTGAGTCAATGGGACTTATTCTAGAGGTAGACATCTATCACATAATATCAAACGCATTAAGAGATTAATATATCACATAATATTCACATGTTAAAAATATAAAGTTTCCAACAAAATTTGTTAAGCAATCATTTTTCAAGTAAACACGGTGGAAGTCCAGACTCACTAATGCATCCTAACAAACTCGAAAAGACACACTAATGCAAAATTCTGGTTCTCTAAGACCAACGCTCGGATACCAACTGAAATGTCCCGTTCTTATTGATTAAAAACGTTCCATATTAATTGATTTCGTTGCGAGGTTTTGACCTCTATATGAGACGTTTTTCAAAGACTGCATTCATTTTAAAACAAACCATAACCTTTATTTCATCAATAAAGGTTTAAAAAGCTTTACGTAGATTATCAAATAATGATAATCTAAAATATCCTGTTTACACACGACTAATACATAATGTTTTACAATATAAATATGTTACAACGAAATAAGTTTCTTGAATGCAGTTTTTACACAATATCATACAAGCATGGACTCCAAATCTTGTCCTTATTTAAGTATGCGACAGCGAAAGCTCTTAATAATCACCTGAGAATAAACATGCTTAAAACGTCAAAAAAAAATGTTGGTGAGTTATAGGTTTAACCTATATATATCAAATCGTAACAATAGACCACAAGATTTCATATTTCAATATACATCCCATACATAGAGATAAAAATCATTCATATGGTGAACACCTGGTAACCGACATTAACAAGATGCATATATAAGAATATCCCCATCATTCCGGGACACCCTTCGGAAATGATATAAATTTCGAAGTACTAAAGCATCTGGTACTTTGGATGGGGTTTGTTAGGCCCAATAGATCTATCTTTAGGATTCGCGTCAATTAGGGTGTCTGTTCTCTAATTCTTAGATTACCAGACTTAATAAAAAGGGGCATATTCGATTTCGATAATTCAACCATAGAATGTAGTTTCACGTACTTATGTCTATTTTGTAAATCATTTATAAAACATGCATGTATTCTCATCCCAAAAATATTAGATTTTAAAAGTGGGACTATAACTCACTTTCACAGATTTTTACTTCGTCGGGAAGTAAGACTTGGCCACTGGTTGATTCACGAACCTATAACAAATATGTACATATATATCAAAGTATGTTCAAAATATATTTACAACACTTTTAATACATTTTGATGTTTTAAGTTCATTAAGTCAGCTGTCCTCGTTAGTAACCTACAACTAGTTGTCCAAAGTTAGATGTACAGAAATAAATCGATAAATATTATCTTGAATCAATCCACGACCCAGTGTATACGTATCTCAGTATTGATCACAACTCAAAATATATATATATATTTTGGAATCAACCTCAACCCTGTATAGCTAACTCCAACATTCACATATAGAGTGTCTATGGTTGTTCCGCAATATATATATAGATGGGTCGACATGATAGGTCGAAACATTGTATACGTGTCTATGGTATCTCAAGATTACATAATATACAATATAAGTTGATTAGGTTATGGTTGGAATAGATTTATTACTAACTTTCACGTAGGTAAAATGAGTAGTTTTTATCAATCTTGTTTTACTCGCCATTTCTTCGTTTCTAATCCGTTTTGAGTGATTCCAGTGGCCACGGTTTCGTATTGAATTTAAATTTATGAATCTAAATAGAAAAAGTATAAGTTTATTGTCAGAAATACAAGTTACAAGTTGTTTTTGAAAGAGGTAGTCATTTCCGTCGAAAGAACGACATCTTGATGACCATTTTGAAAAACATACTTTCACTTTGAGTTTAACCATGATTTTCGGATATAGTTTTATGTTTATAAGAAAAATCATTTTTCCAGAAGTATAGCTTTTAAATCAAAGTTCTTCTTAGCTTTTAATTATCCCAACCAAAACAGCCTCCGGTTTTACTACGACGGCGTATATCCAGTTTTATGGTATTTATCGTGTTTCCGGGTTTTAAATCATTAAGTTAGCATATCATATAGATATAGAACATGTGTTTAGTTGATTTTAAAAGTCTAGTTAGAAGGATTAACTTTATTTGTGAACAAGTTTAGAATTAACTAAACTATGTTCTAGTGATTACAAGTTTATAACGTTGAATTAGACAACTTTTTATGTATGAATCGAATGATGTTATGAACATCATTACTATCTCAAGTTCCTTGGATAAACCTACTGGAAATGAGAAAAATGGATCTAGCTTCAAAGGATCCTTGGATGGCTTGAAAGTTCTTGAAGCAGAATCATGACACGAAAACAATTTCAAGTAAGATTTCCACTCGAAAAAAGATTGTTATAGTTATAGAAATTGAATTAAAGTTTGAGTATAATTATTACCTTGTATTAGAAAGATAACCTACTGTAAGTAACAAAGGTTTCTTGATCTTGGATGATTACTTGGAATGGATTTAGAAAACTTGGAAGTAAACTTGCAATCTTGGAAGTATTCTTGATTTTATGAAACTAGAACTTTTGGAATTTATGAAGAACACTTAGAACTTGAAGATAGAACTTGAGAGAGAACAATTAGATGAAGAAAATTGAAGAATAAAAGTGTTTGTAGGTGTTTTTGGTCGTTGGTGTATGGATTAGATATAAAGGATATGTAATTTTGTTTTCATGTAAATAAGTCATGAATGATTACTCATATTTTTGTAATTTTATGAGATATTTCATGCTAGTTTCCAAATGATGGTTCCCACATGTGTTAGGTGACTTACATGGGCTGCTAAGAACTGATCATTGGAGGGTATATACCAATAGTACATACATCTAAAAGCTGTGTATTGTACGAGTACGAATACGGGTGCATACGAGTAGAATTGTTGATGAAACTGAACGAGGATGTAATTGTAAGCATTTTTGTTAAGTAGAAGTATTTTGATAAGTGTCTTGAAGTCTTTCAAAAGTGTATGAATACATATTAAAACACTACATGTATATACATTTTAACTGAGTCGTTAAGTCATCGTTAGTCGTTACATGTAAGTGTTGTTTTGAGACCTTTAGGTTAACGATCTTGTTAAATGTTGTTAACCCAAAGTTTATAATATCAAATGAGATTTTAAATTATTATATTATCATGATATTATGATATATTAATATATCTTAATATGATATATACATTTAAATGTCGTTACAACGATAATCGTTACATATATGTCTCGTTTCGAAATCCTTAAGTTAGTAGTCTTGTTTTTACTTATGTAGTTCATTGTTAATACCTTTAATGATATATTTAATTATCATATTATCATGTTATATATAATATAACAATATATTAATATGCTTCATATATATTTAGTAAGACGTGGTTATAACGATAATCGTTATATGTATCGTTTCGAGTTTCATACGTCAATAGTCTCCTTTTTAAGTATATAACTTATTGTTACTATTTTTAATGAGATAATTGATGATCATTATATCATGTTAAACATATATATTTATTCATTTATGTATCATCATGTCATATACAACTTATAGCGTTCGTGAATCATTGGTCAAACTAGGTAATCAGACGTTTACAAAATTTCCGTTTCAATTAACCAAGTCTTAAAAAGTTTGATTGCTTAACATGTTGGAAACATTTAATCATGTAAATATAGCTTTCATTAAACATATAATCATAGAAAGGTTTGGAAAAGTTCGGGTCACTACAGAATAAATGTATGTGACCCTTAGGTCGTTACAAAACATAGTTTCAAATGTATTTAAGTTTGAATGCAAGATAAACAATTCATGCGGTGATAACACTAGAGCAGCGGGTGTCTACGGCAAGACTAGTACACAGCGGAAGCAGCTAACCTTAAGCACCTGAGAAAAACATGCTTAAAAACGTCAACACAAAGGTTGGTGAGCTATAGTTTAAGTATAACAGGATGTAAGGTAGGCTACGAGATTTCAGTGCTACAAAGAGCGTTTCAAAATAGTATGATAAAGTATATGCTTAACCGTGGGCACTTGGTAACTAACTTAACGTTTATACCCCCTGAAAGTAAACTTGGCAAGTGCGTATGTTTACGAAGTATTAAACACTCGTTAAATGCTAGCGCTACTAGCCCGAGTGGGGATGTCAAACCCTATGGATCCATATCTAAGATTCGCATTCACGGTTCAAAAACCAATGATTAAACGTTACCGAGCTAAAGGGAATGTTTATGCCGTTGTATAACCCACACATATATAAGTTTAAGTACTCGTGCCTAGTATGTAAAACGTAAAAAGCACATGTATTCTCACTCCCAAAATAGTTAAAGTAAAAAGGGATGCTATAACTCACAATGATAAAGTAGCGGTAAAGTATGACTTGTAAAGTAAGCAAGTAATGAAGGTTGTCCAAACGGGTCCTCAACCTAAGTCAAATAGTACTAAGTCAGTAAATTGCCCGAATAGGTTTAAAAGTATGTAAATAAGGTCTTAAGGGTCATCATCATTCATCATCAAACAAAAGGTGTAAAGTAAGTTTCGTTCATGAAAAGAGTTTAAAACAAAGGCTGAGTTCGGTCAGTCACCACGGCCTCTATACCTATTGAAATAAATGAGTCCTTTAGTTGTGGTAAAAATTATAGAAGCAAACTCGTCTTCATTTGACCGTGGCGACGGTCAAAGTGCGAGTAGGTCAGAATTTTCAGTACAACGTTAAATGGACATAGTGACGATCGGAGGGCCATAAATCCTAAACCGTAACTCGGATTAAGACGAGTCCTATATGAAAAGTTATCTACTTGAACAGAGATATCTGAAAATCATAATTACAGTAGCCCAGGTCATACGGGTCAGACACAGAAATAGTAGAACAGTAGGGTCAGTAGGTTCCGGTGGTTCTTGGTGCTCGATGCTTATCATGGTTCTCATCCTTGATGCATATAGCTTCAAGTGTACAACTCGTTGATGTGTTTGCATCATTTTCACCAAGGTTTGACCATCATAACCCAAGTGTAAGTCTAAGACATGAAGCACAACTCACTTAAGTGTTGCAAGTGTTTTGATGAACCAAAGTTACATTAAAGTCTTAGATCTAACACATACATGAACTTTAAAACTAATATTAAGTTACAACTTGAAAATAAACTTATAAAATCAAGATCTTAAGTTGTAGAACATAGTTCTTAGTTTTATCTTGAAGATCCAAGACTCAAAAGTCTAGATCTAACATAAGTGTACAAAGTTAAAATTAAAGAAAGCTTACTTACATGTTCTTGAACTTTCAAAGTTAACTTTTAGTTCAAGATTAATGAGATCAAGGTTAACTAGTAACACTTGACCAATAACAACCAACAAACATGAAATTAAAGTGCATAATATGAAGAAATAAACTAAGAAAACAAGTAAATAAGTTCATGGGTTGCATACTTTAAAGATTCAAGCCTAAGTCTTGATCTTTAGAAAGTAAACTTTAAAGTTTACTTTATGAACTTCAAGTATGATTTACAACCATGAACTTACAATCTTTTAACAAGTAAAGGTAGAATCATAAACTAGTAAGTTTATGTTCTTGAGTGTTCTTGTAAATACAAGATATAATGAAGAATCAAACTAAAGAGTTGATTCTTGAAACTAGTAAGTAACAAACAACAACTAGTAACTACAAGTAAGTAAATAATAATCAAAGACAAGTAACATTAAACAAAAGAATAATGATGATGAAGGTTTTTGGTTCGGTTTTAGAAGGAAAGAAAAGAGAGAATTATTTGTTCAAGTTACTTACAAAAATGAGAGAAAAAGAGAGAAAGTGAGATGCAAGTTTGAAGTGTGTGTGAGAAATGAGAATGCAAGTGAGTATGTAATTAAGATTTGAAAACAAAAACACCTCCCCATGAGATGTAGGCCGACGGTTTTGCTTCTCTAAGGGGGGGAGGGATAAGTTCAATGGTCACTAGCATGTTAAAGCTTAAAAGATTGGTTATTAGGTGGCCATGCATGGGGATTATGTTGTAACAAGATTCCTTAAGTGTTTAACCAACTAGTTCATTTCAAAAGTAATACTTACATGGAAGAGTGGGCTAGTTAGTCCATTTAAATGTAGGGTGGGCTTATAAGCCCAATATCATGAGTCCATAACACTAATAAAAGCCCAAGTTCAATTAATTAACAAATTAATCCAATTAAAGCCCATGTAACTAACTAATAACCTTAGTTAATTAAAATGATTAATAAAATTAATCATGAATGTAAATAATATTCTAAAAATATTATTCGTGAAAGTTTCGTGTGTCACAAAGACGTTTCGGGCATTTAAATTCAAGTACGGGCAATCATGGTAACAAGTAAATGTAATAACATACATTCGTTTAATCACACGTATTAATAATAATCATTATTAATTAAAAGATGGAAAAGTCAGGATCGTTACATTACCCACCTGTTAAAGAAAATTTTGTCCCGAAATTTAAGCTGAGGTTGATGGAGGAGTTGGGAAAAGGTGAGGATACTTCCGCATCATTTGATCCTCTCGCTCCCAAGTAAACTCAGGTCCTCGTTTGGAATTCCATCGTACTCGGACGATCGGAATCTTGTTGCGTTTCAAAGTTTTGATCTCACGATCCATAATCTCAACTGATTGTTCCACAAAGTGGAGTTTGTCGTCAGTAGTAAGTTCTTCCAGCGGTATGATAAGTTCGGGTGCAGCAAGACACTTCTTCAAGTTTGACACGTGGAAGGTAGGATGAACTGAGCTCAATTGTGTTGGTAGGTCCAAACGGTAAGTAACGGGTCCAACACATTCCAAGATTTCAAAAGGACCAATGTATCGTGGGTTTAACTTTCCACGTTTTCCAAAAACGGATCACACCTTTCCAAAGTGCAACCTTTAACATTACACAGTCGCCCACGTTGAATTCAAAGTCCTTACGTTTAAGATCGGCATAACTCTTTTGACGATCGCGGGCAGTCTTAAGTCTAGCTTGAATCTGAGCAATCTTCTTCGTCGTTTCGTGGACTACCTCAGGTCCGGTGATTTGCTTTTCGCCTACTTCGGCCCAACAAATAGGAGATCGGCACTTGTGGCCATACAATGCTTCAAAAGGTGCGGCATTAATGCTCGAGTGATAACTGTTGTTGTACGAGAATTCGGCTAGCGGCAAATGCCTTTCCCAGGCCTTTCCGAAATCAATGACACATGCACGCAACATGTCTTCCAAGGTCTGAATCGTTCGTTCACTTTGCCCGTCAGTCTGAGGGTGATAAGCAGTACTCATGTCGAGACGAGTTCCCATGGCTTCTTGCAAAGAACGCCAAAATCTAGAAGCAAAACGGGGATCGCGATCTGAGATGATCGATAAAGGTACACCATGACGAGATACAACCTCCTTGATGTATAGTTGAGCAAGCCTCTCCATTGTATCCGTTTCCTTCATCGCTAGAAAGTGTGCAGATTTGGTAAGACGGTCAACGATAACCCAGATGGTATCGTATCCGCCCACCGTCTTTGGTAGCTTGGTGATAAAATCCATCGTTATCCTTTCCCACTTCCATTGTGGGATTTCCAGTTGTTGAAGTAAACCAGAAGGTCTCTGATGCTCGGATTTAACCTTCGAGCAAGTCAAACACTCACCAACATAAGTCGCAACGTCCTTCTTAAGATTCGGCCACCAATACTGCTCTTTAAGATCGTGGTACATTTTGCCCGCTCTAGGATGAATCGAATATCTTGATTTGTGTGCTTCATCAAGTATAAGATTCCATAGATATCCATAAAGAGGTAACCAAATTCTTCCGGCATAACTTCGGAGTCCAGACACCCTAACCGCGAATCGAGAGACAAGTATGTTCAAATGTTCATGAGTTATATTCTCCTTCTTGAGAGCCTCATCTTGGGCTACTCTGATCTGGCTATTGAGGTTCGAATGGATGGTGATGTTCAGAGCCCTAACACGAAGAGGTGCCGTCCTCTCCTTTCGGCCTAAAGCGTCAGCTACAACATTGGCCTTGCCAGGATGATAACGAAGATCACAATCGTAGTCGTTGAGCGTCTCGATCCATCGACGCTATCTCATATTCAGTTGCTTCTGATCAAAGATGTGCTGGAGACTCTTGTGATCGGTGAAGATAGTGCTCTTAGTTCCATAAAGATAGTGTCTCCACAATTTGAGCGCAAAGACAACGACTCCAAGTTCAAGATCATGAGTAGTGTAGTTCCGCTCGTGAATCTTCAATTGGAGGGAGGCATAGGCAATAACTTTTGATCGTTGCATCTGTACACAACCAAAACCACTCTTCAATGCATCACAATAAACAACAAAGTCGTCACTGCCCTCAGGAAGTGATAGGATAGGTGCGGTGGTTAACTTCTTCTTCAAAGTTTGAAATGCTGATTCGTGTGCGGGTTCCCAAATGAACTTTTTGCCCTTGTGAGTCATCGCGGTCAAAGGACGCGCAATCAGAGAAAATCCTTCAATGAACCTCCGGTAGTAACCGGCGAGACCTAGGAATTGGCGAATATGAGTCGGAGTAGTGGGGGTTTCCCACTTGCTGATAGCTTCAATCATGGCGGGATCAACTTTGATACCCTGGTCGCTCATAACATGACCCAGGAACTGGACTTCCTTCAACCAAAATTCACACTTAGAGAATTTAGCGTAAAGTTGCTCTTGTCTCAAGAGTTCAAGTACTAGTCGGAGGTGTTGCTCATGCTCTTCTTCGCTCTTAGAGTAGATGAGGATATCATCTATGAAGACGATAACAAACTTATCCAAGTACGGCTTGCAGACACGATTCATGAGGTCCATGAACACGGCAGGTGCATTTGTCAAACCGAATGGCATCACGAGAAACTCATAATGACCATAATGGGTCCTGAATGCCATTTTCATCACGTCACTTTCCTTCACCCTCAATTGGTGATAACCGGATCAAATCGATCTTGGAGTAAACGCTCGATCCCTGTAGTTGATCAAAAAGATCGTCAATTCTGGGAAGAGGATACCGATTCTTGATAGTCAATTTGTTAAGATCACGGTAGTCGATACACATACGGAAGGATCCATCCTTCTTCTTCACAAACAACACAGGTGCGCGCCAAGGCGAGAAGCTTGGTTGGATAAATCCTCGATCTAACAACTCTTGTAGTTGACTATGTAATTCTTGCATCTCGGAAGGAGCGAGTCTATAAGGTGCGCGAGCTACAGGTGCAGCTCCTGGTACTAAATCAATTTGAAACTCTACTGCTCTCGGCGGCGGTAATCCAGGCAATTCTTCACGGAAGACATCGGAAAATTCGTTCACAATTCGAACGTCGTTTACATTCTTCACCTCGGTTTCTACCGTTGTTGTTTTGCCTCTTGGCGGGGGTTTGATCGTAGGTTCTCCCCCTGTTGTTGTTGTTGTCCCACTTTCTCTTTTCACTACTACCAGCTTCAAACTTAGCCTTCTCCGGCTCATCAATGGTGATTTGATTCATGAGTGTATGCGCCATGTGCATTGCTTCTGGAACATTCGGTGGCTTGGACGAGGTGACATTACCCTTGATGGACTTAGGGAGTCCCCAAACGTATCTCTCCATACGCTTGAATTCTGGGGTGACCATTGTCGGACACATCAGGGCTAACTCCAAAAATCTCCTGTTGTAACCATCAAGGTCGTTCCCAACGGCCTTTAACTGCATGAATTCCATTTCCATCTTTTGTATCTCGGTTCTCGGACAATACTCCTCAATCATGGCACACTTAAATGCTTCCCATGGCGTAGCATACGCCTCATCAATGCCTTGTGCCTGTGCCATTGTGTTCCACCACGTGAGCTCGCCGTCAGACAGCGTGCAAGAAGCAAATTTGGTTTTGCTGTCCTCCGACAGTTGCTAACTCGGAATACTGATTCTAGCTTTTTAAACCATCTAGTGAGACTAACCGGTCCCTCAGTTCTGCTGAAGTTATATGGTTTACAGCTCTGGAATTCCTTGTACGTGCACCCATTACGAATGGGTTGAATAACCGGTGGTGGTGGCGGTGGCGGTGGAGCTTGGGGTTGCATTTCCGCAATGGCTGCGGCTACCCTTTCGGTAATCATCTCTTCGATTTGGGCGGTGGTAGGTGTTGATTGTCCGTTGGCCATGATGTTCTAAACAAAAATTTTGACTCAAGTCAAAATCCAGTATTCAAATAGTAATAATACAGTATATGTAACCAACACGGAATCAACACATCACATGTTTATTAAATAACGCATCTAGGTACAAATACCACAGAATCATACAGTAACGTAAATGGAATATCGTGCAAGAATTAAATAACGCAAAGTTCCATTAATAATAATAAGTTTCATACATCTGAATAAGTCCGTACAATACATAAGTGAAACATAAAACTACAACTAGATTACATAATGAAATCTAAATACAAAAGCCCTACGGTGAAGGTGGGTGTAGGATGTCCATAACATGAGATATCTGGTCCTCTAGCTCAGCTACCCGAGCACGGAGGGTTTCCACCTCCCTTGTCAATTCCTCGACAGTGGGAGCTGGTGGGGCGGGTGGTGCAGGTGGTGCAGGTGGTGCAGGTGGTGCAGGTGGTGCCGGTGGTGTAGAGGGTCCGGCTCCAGATGTAGAGGCTGCAAGGCGGTAAGGCTTACGGATGAAGGGATCCGCAGGGTACGGCACAAGCCGCTTACGGGCGGTAACCCTACGACGCCGTCCAAATGCGTCAGTGAATGATCGTCCTCCGTTGATCCCCGGAATGATGGTGCCATCAAAACGGTACCGCTTCTTCGGTGGGGTGGAGGGTGCCTGTATAAGTACATCAGCAGGGTCCTCATCATCACTGGAGTGGTCTGAGGAGGTGTCGTTGGATGAAGCATCAGTGGATGAAGGGTCGTCCGAATCATGTGGTGGCTGTACGGGTGGCTGAACTAGCCATCCTTGAGCGGCCATCATCTGTCTGTACCTAGCGGGTCCGATCAGAATGAGACGTCCATCAGGGGCGTGTCAGCACCAATGGCGATACCGGTTACGGAACGGACCTTCCCCGAACTCCGCGGGAATCACAATCTCACCGGAGCGGGGCTGTGATCCTGAGGGTCCGGGGGCAGATGGAGCTGGAATCTCCGAAGGGTCCTGGGCTCCGCTAGAAGTAACCACTGGGGCAGGCGCCTGGCTGCTAGTCCCAGAAGATGAAGCGTCGGGGTCACTCGTGAGTAGCGGGATCGGTGTGTCGTCAGCAGCAGTAGGTGGGGTGGCTGAAGAGTCTGAACTGCCCAAAATGATAGCAGGTGGAGTATCCGACATCTGAACAAGAAAAAATAAATTTTTCCATGTCAGTAAGTCATAAAGCAAGCACGTATTAGGCCAACTGTTTAAATCATGTATAACAATAAGTAGCATGGCAATAATAACGACAAGTATCATGCAATCGAAAGCAGATAATAGCATGCAGTAGTGAAATCATGTAATAGCATACGGCATATAGCAGTAAAAGTAAGCAGCAGCATGCAGTAAGTTCAGCAGAAACAAGTAAACTAGCAATTTGTAGATTAGTCCTATTAGTGAATCCTACTCGGGTCAGTCTTAGACTCACTAATGCAACCTAATTCCCTACAACCAATGCTCTGATACTAAATGTGATGCCCCATACAAAACCATCGTGTATGAATCATCAACAACAGGATCATTACAAGGTTAAGTACTATATGCTATAATAAAAGAAGTTGCATTCACGATAGAAAGATGACGTCATAATCGACATCAAATGTTTTACACCAACAGTATGCTTCTATGAATAGCAAGCATGAATAAATGTATGTGACCCTTAGGCCGTTACAAAACATAGTTTCAAATGTATTTAAGTTTGAATTCAAGATAAACAGTTCATGCGGTGATAACACTAGAGCAGCAGGTGTCTACGGCAAGACTAGTACACAGCGGAAGCAGCTAACCTTAAGCACCTGAGAAAAACATGCTTAAAAACGTCAACACAAAGGTTGGTGAGCTATAGTTTAAGTATAACAGTATGTAAGGTAGGCCACGAGATTTCAGTGCTACAAAGAGCGTTTCAAAACAGTATGATAAAGTATATGCTTAACCGTGGGCACTTGGTAACTAACTTAACGTTTATACCCCCTGAAAGTACACTTGGCAAGTGTGTATGTTTACGAAGTATTAAACACTCATTAAATGCTAGCGCTATTAACCCGAGTTTGGATGTCAAACCCTATGGATCCATATCTAAAATTCGCGTTCACGGTTCAAAAACCAATGATTAAACGTTACCGACCTAAAGGGAATGTTTATGCCGTTGTATAACCCACACATATATAAGTTTAAGTACTCGTTCCTAGTATGTAAAATGTAAAAAGCGCATGTATTCTCAGTCCCAAAATAGTTAAAGTAAAAAGGGATGCTATAACTCACAATGATAAAGTAGCGGTAAAGTATGACTTGGAAAGTAAGCAACTAATGAAGGTTGTCCAAACGGGTCCTCAACCTAAGTCAAATAGTACTAAGTCAGTAAATCGTCCGAATAGGTTTAAAAGTATGTAAATAAGGTCTTAAGGGTCATCATCATTCATCATCAAACAAAAGGTGTAAAGTAAGTTTCGTTCATGAAAAGAGTTTAAAACAAAGGCTGAGTTCGGTCAGTCACCACGGCCTCTATACCTAATGAAATAAGGTGAGACCAGTGGCAATGGCTCCGTCTATGAGTCCTTTAGTTGTGGTAAAAATTACAGAAGCAAACTCGTCTTCGTTTGACCGTGGCGACGGTCAAAGTGCGAGTAGGTCAGAATTTTCAGCACAACGTTAAATGGACATAGTGACGATCGGAGGGCCATAAATCCTAAACTGTTACTCGGATTAAGATGAGTCCTATATGAAAAAAGTTATCTACTCGAATATAGCTATCTGAAAATCATAATTACAGTAGCCCAGGTCGTACGGGTCAGACACAAAAATAGTAGAACAGTAGGGTCAGTAGGTTCCGGTGGTTCTTGGTGCTCGATGCTTATCATGGTTCTCATCCTTGATGCATATAGCTTCAAGTGTATAACTCGTTGATGTGTTTGCATCATTTTCACCAAGGTTTGACCATCATAACCCAAGTGTAAGTCTAAGACATGAAGCACAACTCACTTAAGTGTTGCAAGTGTTTTGATGAACCAAAGTTACATCAAAGTCTTAGATCTAACACATACATGAACTTTAAAACTAATATTAAGTTACAACTTGAAAATAAACTTAAAAAATCAAGATCTTAAGTTGTAGAACATAGTTCTTAGTTTGATCTTGAAGATCTAAGACTCAAAAGTCTAGATCTAACATAAGTGTACAAAGTTATAATTAAAGAAAGCTTACTTACATGTTCTTGAACTTTCAAAGTTAACTTTTAGTTCAAGATTAATGAGATCAAGGTTAACTAGTAACACTTGACCAATAACAACCAACAAACATGAAATTAAAGTGCATAATATGAAGAAATAAACTAAGTAAACAAGTAAATAAGTTCATGGGTTGCATACTTTAAAGATTCAAGCCTAAGTCTTGATCTTTAGAAAGTAAACTTTAAAGTTTACATCATGAACTTCAAGTATGATTTACAACCATGAACTTACAATCTTTTAACAAGTAAAGGTAGAATCATAAACTAGTAAGTTTATGTTCTTGAGTATTCTTGTAAATACAAGATATAATGAAGAATCAAACTAAAGAGTTGATTCTTGAAACTAGTAAGTAACAAACAACAACTAGTAACTACAAGTAAGTAAATAATAATCAAAGACAAGTAACATTAAATAAAAGAATAATGATGATGAAGGTTTTTGGTTCGGTTTTAGAAGGAAAGAAAAGAGAGAATTATTTGTTCAAGTTACTTACAAAAATGAGAGAAAAAGAGAGAAAGTGAGATGCAAGTTTGAAGTGTGTGTGAGAAATGAGAATGCAAGTGAGTATGTAATTAAGATTTGAAAACAAAAACACCTCCCCATGAGATGTAGGCCGACGATTTTGCTTCTCCAAGGGGGGGAGGGATAAGTTCAATGGTCACTAGCATGTTAAAGCTTAAAAGATTGGTTATTAGGTGGCCATGCATGGGGATTATGTTGTAACAAGATTCCTTAAGTGTTTAACCAACTAGTTCATTTCAAAAGTAATAGTTACATGAAAGTGTGGGCTAGTTAGTCCATTTAAATGTAGGGTGGGCTTATAAGCCCAATATCATGAGTCCATAACACTAATAAAAGCCCAAGTTCAATTAATTAACAAATTAATCCAATTAAAGCCCATGTAACTAACTAATAACCTTAGTTAATTAAAATGATTAATAAAATTAATCATGAATGTAAATAATATTCTAAAAATATTATTCGTGAAAGTTTCGTGTGTCACAAAGACGTTTCGGGCATTTAAAGTCAAGTACGGGCAATCATAGTAACAAGTAAATGTAATAACATACATTCGTTTAATCACACGTATTAATAATAATCATTATTAATTAAAAGATGGAAAAGTCAGGGTCGTTACAGATACGATGGACAAGCTTGCGCAGCTATACATAAAGGAGATTGTATCTCGCCATGGTGTACCCTTATCGATTATTTTAGATCGCGATACCCGTTTCGCTTCCAGATTTTGGCATTCTTTGCAAGAAGCCTTGGGAACACGTTTGGTCGTGAGTACTGCGTATCACCCGCAAACCAACGGACAGAGCGAGCACAAGATCTAAACCCTGGAGGACATGTTACATGCTTGTGTTATTGATTTCGGGAAAGCTTGGGAGAGACATTTGCCGTTAGCCGAATTCTCTTACAACAACAGCTATCACGTGAGCATTAAGGCCGCACCTTTCGAAGCCTTGTATGGTTGTAGATGTCGTTCTCTTATCTGTTGGGCCGAAGTAGGTGAAAAGTAACTCACCGGACCCGAACTCGTCCATGAAACAACCGAGAACATTGTCCAAATTCAAGCGAGACTCAAGACTGCCCGTGATCGTCAAAATAGCTATGACGACCTTAAACGCAAAGACCGCAAATTTCAAATCGATGATCGCGTTATGTTGAAAGTCCCACCTTGTAAAGGTGTAATCCGTTTTGGAAAGCGTGGGAAGCTCAACCCGCGGTATATTGGTCCGTTTGAAGTCTTGGAGCGTGTAGGACCCGTTGCTTACCATTTGGATCTCCCGACTCAGTTGAGTGCTATTCACCCCACTTTCCACGTGTCGAATCTGAATAAATGTCTTGCTGAACCAGAACTCATCATACCTCTTGAGGAGCTTACGATTGATGACTAACTCCACTTCGTGGGAGAACCTGTTGAAATTATAGACCGTGAGGTCAAGACCTTGAAACGCAACAAGAATCCGATCGTCCGAGTCCGATGGAATGCAAAACGAGGACCTGAGTTTACTTGGGAGCGAGAGGATCAGATGAAACAGAAATATCCTCACCTCTTCACAACTCTACCGTCTATCTCAGCTTAAAATTTCGGGACGAAATTTTCATTAACAGGTGGGTAATGTAACGACCCGACTTTTTCGACTTGCTTTTGTGCTTTGTGCTTTCACGAAACTGCGTATTTGTGCGTACTATGCTATATTATACTCTGGGATCTTACTTCATGTGGATTACTTTCGTTTATATGTTAAAACATGTCATTAAGTACGTAGGTTACTTAACTTGATCCCTGGAAGCTTTTACGACCGTTAGTGTCACTTAACGTTTAGAACGAACTATGTTTGTCGGTACACGTTTAACTTTGGTCATAATCGGAATATTATGACTACGAGATACTAATTGTTATTTTATAATAACAATTACTTGGGTTTTTAGATGCTTAATTAGAACACACTAGTTAGTCTTGTTGGACTTTCTACCTTGTTGGACTTTAGCCCAACCCTACTCTAGCTAGTGGACTATTTAATTAGCCCAATTATTAATGACTAGTAACCCAACAATATGTAAGACAAATGCCCATTTATTAGAGGGAAAATACTAGCATTTTTGCTTACCATTATCCTTAATGTTGCATGGGATCCTAACATAAGCATCAACATTAGACAACCATTAACCAAAAAGCAAAAGTGTGTCCCCCTTGTCCCCTCCCAAGGCCTACGGCCACCACCACCTCCCCACACCACATCCCTCTATAAATACTAAGCCATTTCCTCACAATTCACATTTGCTCTCATTCACAATTTACACACACTTGTTCATTTATTTTCTCTCTAGTCTAAAACTTGTAAGTTTCTTGATTTTATTCTTCTTCTTCTTCTTCCTTTCTTGTTTACGAAATCATCATCATTAGAAGATCAAGCTCTTTAGCTTTTTGATCTTGTTATATCTTGTAAATTCAAACATGGATTTGAATCCTTCAAGAACATGGAAGATTCAAGCTTTCTAGCTTTGAATCTTCACTTATTTTGTAGATCTAAATCTTTTAAGCTTATAATATCTTTATTTTGTTTTAAAGATTCAAACTTGTGTTTGTAATCATCATGTAACTTGAAGATCTAGCTTCATGCTTCAAGGATCTTCAAGAACAATCAAGATTCAAGCTTTCTAGCTTTGAATCTTCATTACTTTTGTTGGATCTAAGTTTTATAACTTATGATCTCTTTTATTTTGTTGAAAGATCAAAACTTGTGTTTGTGGTCTTCATGTAACTTGAAGATCTAAGCTTTATGCTTCAAGATCTTCAAGAACACCAAAGATTCAAGCTTTCTAGCTTTGTAATCTCATGACTTGTGTGAAAAGGATCCAAGCTCTCTAGCTTAGGGTTCCATTACTTTTTTGATCAAGTTTATGTTCATACTTGTTTGATTGAATGAAAGTTTGTAGCTTTTGTTGTAGATATAACTTGTATTTGTGTTAAGACTAAGAATATGATGTAACCTTGGTTCATCATCCTTCTAAAACTCTTAAGTGAGTTGAATTCTTAATTAGTCTTAATATTTTGTGTGTTGATGGTTGAAACTTGGTCAAAGTGATGCTAACACATCATTGAGTTGTACACTTGAAGCTACAAGCATCAAGGATGAGAACCATGATGAGCATCAAGCACAAAGAACCCCACCGGAGCACTTGGTTACTGTTTTTCGAGGTCTGATCAAACTCTTTAGGCTTCTATAAAGTTGATTTTCAGATAGTTCATTTTGAGTAGATAACTTTTCATTTAAGACTCACCTAAATCCGATATACGGTTTAGGATTTATAGCCTTTTTAAAACCACTACACCTTTGTAACGTTGTGCTGAAATTTCTGACCTACTCGCACTTAAACCATCGCCACGGTCAAACGAAGACGAGTTAGGTTCTGAAAATTGTTCAGTGGTTAAAGGACTCACATACGGAGCCATGGCCACTGATTACGCGTCTTTTCAATTTGTATAGAGGTCGTAACAGCTGTCCAAAGTCAGCCTTTTGTTTCGATCTTTATTCTTGTTAAACTTACTTTAGCTTTGATGAATGATGATGATGACGATGATGACACTTAAACTTAATTTATGCACTTTTAAACTTATGGGGACAACATACTGACCTAGTGACCTTTGACTTAGGTTGACGACCTTTCGGACCGACTTACTACTTGCATACGTTTCATATCTACTTTTACTGATTATTCATTGTGAGTTATAGCATCCCTTTACTACTTTTACTATTTTTGGGACTGAGAATACATGCGCTTTTTACTGTTTTACATACTAGACATGAGTACTTAAACTTTACAAATGTGTGGGTAACATAACGGCACAAAGATTCCCCTTAGCTCGGTAACGTTTAATCATTGGTTTCCTAACCGTGAATGCGAATCTTAGATATGGATCTATAGGGTTTGACAACCCCACTCGGACTAGTCGCTCTAGCAGACAACGGGTGTTTAATACTTCGAGGATAAACGCACTCGCCAGGTGCACTTTTAGGGGGTGATATACATACGTTAAGTCTAGTTACCGGGTGCCCACGATTAAGTATATATTGTTCATACTGTTTTGAAACACTGAAATCTCATGGTCTACATTACTTTACTGATTACAAACTATAGCTCACCAACATCCGTGTTGACTTTTTAGCGTGTATTTCTCAGGTGCTTAGACGATGTTGCTTCCGCTGTTAAACTTACTGTCTTGGTGTTATAGACTTGCTGTTATGGACCTGCTGTGTTAGATTTCCGCTGCATTACTTAGAGATATTTCAATCATGGAAATTTTCTTTTGCATTGGTAATTTATGTTATTTTCAAACAATGGCTTTGTAACTACCTTTGGGTCACATACTTATGTTTATGCTTCTATTCATGGGAAGCTTGTTGTCTTTTGTAAAACGTTATCTCTTTATGAATGCAAACTGGTTTTCAAACAGCATATAGTGTTTGACCATGTAATGATTCTGTTGTTGATGATCTGTTCACGATGGTTTTGTACGGGGCATCACATTTTTAAACTTTAGATCTTTACAAGTTTTCATGTAGAACCAAAAGCTATAAATCTTTGATCATTGTTCTTGCTTCTTCATCTTACAAGAGATTGAAGCTTGCAAGATAGTATAAGGATTCGAGTTACAATAACCAAAATCCAAGAACAATAAGGATGATGATGATGCTTACGGTATTGAAGAAAAAGAAAGAAAGAAATGAAGTTTAAAACTTACAACTAGAGAGGATTGCTTAGTGTGAGAAAGTAGTGAGGGAATGATATGTGTGAAACGAGAGATGGTTTCAAGGTTTATGTGTAGTAAAAGAAAAAAAATAAACAATTTTGAAAAAGGGGGACCACCAAGGCTGACAGTTTTGGTGGTGGTGGGAGGTCCATGTTGGTGGTACAAGGATGATGTAGGAATGTTTGGTGATGTGGTTCATGGTGCCAAGACTTGTTGGACATAAGGTGCACTAGCATGCCTTCATTTTGTCTTTAGTTAAATGGGTTTTGTCTTTAGTTAAATGGGCTAACCAACCCATTAACTAGCCTACTAAAACTAGCCCATTAACTTGAGTAGGTTGGACCATGGAAGTCCTAGTCCAATAAGGTGTTAAGCCCATGCAATTAACTATTGCACATTATTAATTCACTAAATGTAATTAAGTTAACGACGAACTAAGTAATTGTCATTAAGAAATAACAATTAGGATTAAGTAGTCATAATGCCCAATTATGATCAAAGATTAACGTGTATCAAGTACATAACTCGGTCTAAACGACTAGTGACACTAATGGTCATAAATGCATTCGAGGATTAAGTTAAGTAATTAAGTACTTAATAACACGTTGTAAGGTATTAACAAGAGTAATTAGCATGGATAATGACTCCAGAATATTTTCTTGCTCAGTGCGCACATATACGTAGATTCGTGAAAGTATAAAGTATAAATATAAGTCGAAAAAGTCAGATCGTTACATTACCTACCCGTTAAAGAAAATTTCGTCCCGAAATTTTAAGCTGAGGTAGACGACAGGGTCATGAAGAAGTGAGGATATTTCTGCTTCATCTGATCCTCTCGTTCCCAAGTAAACTCGGGTCCTCGTTTAGCATTCCAACGGACTCGGATGATTGGAATCTTGCTTTGCTTTAAGTTCTTGACCTCGCGGTCCATGATCTCAACAGGTTCTTCTAGGAAGTGGAGCTTGTCATCAATCGTAAGCTCATCGAGGGGTATGACAAGTTCTTGTTCGGCAAGACACTTCTTCAGGTTCAATACGTGGAAAGTGGGATGAACGGAACTTAATTGAGTCAGAAGATCTAAACGGTAAGCAACGGGTCCAACACGCTCCAAGATTTCCAAAGGACCAATATATCGAGGATTTAGCTTTCCACGCTTTCCAAAATGGATTACACCCTTCCAAGGTGCGACTTTTAACATTACGCGGTCACCCACTTAGAATTCGAGATCTTTACGTCTAATGTCGGCATAGCTCTTTTGACGATTATGGGCCGTCTTGAGCCTTTCTTGGATTTGAACGATCTTCTCGGTTTTTTCATGGATGAGTTCGGGTCTGGTGATTTTCTTATCTCCCACTACGGCCCAACAAATAGGAGAAATACATTTGCGGCAATATAAAGCTTCGAAAGGTGCGGCGTTAATACTCGAGTGGTAACTATTGTTTTAAGAGAATTCGGCTAGAGGCAAATGTGTATCGTCCTCCAGATAGGGTCTGGAAGGAACACCACTAATATCAAATAAACCAACATATTATAATATGAGAACAATTCTATATGATAAAAGTAATCTTTATTGAGTACGCAGCGGAACATGAAATATCGTTACAATGATGGAAATTACAATAAAGTAAATGTTTTAAATGCAGGAATAGTAAATGCGGTATCTCTTGATCCTAAGTCCAAGTAGCATCACAAAAGCAGTAAGTAAATAAGCTTGATCAGTCAGCACCTAAGACAAAACATGCTAAAGTGTCAACCAAAAAGGTTAAGTGAAGATCATAGATTTAACAAAAGTAGTTATCGTTGTTTTTACACCACAAGATTTAGTTGTAAAGTTGATCTCACGCATGATCAAAAAGTAGATCTCGCAGATCCAAAAGTTATGCCAGTACGTGATATTTAGACTAAACATTCAAGTTTGCCCCAAAGGCAAGTTGTAGTTTATACTTGTCAGTTTAATTTCATTATTAAGTAATACAAAGACTTAGTCAAATGTATCAGGGACGTTACTCCCGATAGGCCTACCCCCAATAATTAAGCATGCATTCAACGAGCAATTAAAAATATCACTGTAGGGACTTAGTCGGACATAGTCGGGTATAGCATAGTTTAGTAGTTTGGTACTTGTGTCTAAGTTGTAAATGTAAAAACAGCATGTGTCTCACCCCAATAAAAGTAAGTAAGTTTGCTAGCAATAAAGAGTGGGGCTATGAATTCACCTTAGTAAGTAGAGAGAGATGACGATTATTCCTTGGAATAGAAAGTTGGAACGAACAGAAAGTCAACCTATTGACATTTAAGAGTAGTAAGTGTTTTTGCCCAAGTTTAAGTAGATGTTTAAGTATGATAGTGTTGTAAGTATAGTTCGTTTTACTAAGTTTCCTTTCCTAGTAAGTTTCTATTTTTAGAAAGTTTCCACTTTTAGTAGATTTCTTATCTTAGTAAGTTTCTATAACTAGAAAGTTTCTACTTTAAGAGTGTTTTCCATTTTAGGATACTTGCCGTATTAGATAAGCTTCCAATCACCCATTTCCCTTCGAATGGCCATTTCAGGTCTAGGGGCTTGAGCTATAGGATCCTTTAAATTAGAAATCCTAACCCTTCCGCCTTGAGTTTCGTAGAAACCATTCGTCAAGAAAGTTCGAAGATCTATACATCTCTAATACATATCCCAAAATGTTTTTATGTGTTATAATATAAGTAGTAGGTTATAGGTGTTTGTAATAGTAATAGTGTATACATGTTAATTAATAGTATAAGTAGTATTAGGGTTTCATTAAATAGGGTTAGTTAATTAAAGTAGTATTTTAATGATTAGGGTTTAGGGTTTTGAGGATCTAAATAATATGAATGTTAAGATCATGCACGAATATGATTATGAATATAAACATGAATTGAAAGAAAGATTTAAAAGTTTTAAGATTTTGGATCATACCTTGTTAATGATGATGAAGATTATCAAGAAACAAGAAGAAAACTTGGTGATGAAGATCAAATAACCCAAATAATGAAGAACACGCTTTAAAATCTTGATGAACATGAAAAACAAGCTTGAAGATCCGAATACCAGAAGAGAGGGAGAGGGAGAGATTGTTTTTGAGAGAGGATTTTGGTGTGATTTGTGAATGAGAAACTAGGAGTCTAGGGGTGTTTATATAGTGCAAGTATTAGAGTGTTAGTCAACATAAGGATGTTCTAATTAATGATTTTATTTTATTTTATAATTTTTAGTCAACAATAGGTGGTACTAGTTTATATATATATATATATATATATATATATATATATATATATATATATATATATATATATATATATATATATATATATATATATTATTTTATTTTATTTTTTAGTCAACATAAGGATGTAATTGTTTAAGATTCTTTAGTCTCATTATTATTATTATTATTATTATTATTATTATTATTATTATTATTATTATTATTATTATTATTATTATTATTATTATTATTATTTTTACATTTACTACATGATAAGTATTATTTTCTTTTTACTAATTCATGACTTGTATATATTTTTTTTTATTTAGTTCCCAATTGTTTTATTATTTATATAAATGTCACTTTTTATTTATTACTTATAGGTTATTATTTATAATATTACATAAATGCATAAATTTTAATTAGCAGTGAGTGTCGACTAACAGTTTATTATTTTCATCTTTTATTAACTTGTTAATTATTGCACAAAGTTAATTAATATGTTTTATAACTCTTAACACTTAACAATTGTTGATTAAAGTTTAATCATTAAGTTTTAATTATACTGTTTGGGCATTTAATATTGGAAAAAAATATAGAATGGAAAAATGGGGGTCGTCATAGTACCTCCCCGTTATTGAAAACTTCGTCCCGAAGTTTTAGGTAGAGCTCTCGTTTGCATCAGCAGTTGAGAAGAGATGAAAGTATTTCCGTATCATTTGGTTTTTTCATTCCCATGTATATTAGGGGTTGCTACGCGAATCTCAACGGATTTTAACAATAAAGTTTGATTTTCACGTTCCCTGGTACAATCAGGGCCCTTTCGTGAATTCCAATGAGTGTTAACAATAAGTATATTGTTATGTTTACACGTTTGATCCCATGATCCTTAACCTGAATAGGTCGTTTACAAAGTGCATTAAATGCGGAGATTTTCCAAGGAATAACAAGAGTGTCGTTTGACTAGTTTTTCTTTAAAAGGAAAGATGATGATATACAAGCATTAAATGTGTCGTTGAGCTCATTAGAGTCTTGAGTGTTCATGCCACAATAGTAGGGCAGATAAAATAGAGTAGAGTACGTAAAGATTTCAGTTACGTAGTTTGATGTATGGCTGCTGGTGTTTGTTAGAGATAGTACCAGCTTCAAGTTTCGAAAGGTAACCATAATACCTTTAGTTTTCAAGAGATGTCTAATAGACAAATGAGACATTAGTTGAGGATTCATTGATATCAGGATAATACGAGTGATTAAATGAAAGACATCGTTCAGTATACATGAGAACTTGTCTTTAGAAATAGATTCAGAATGTAGCTTCAAGATTTATGATTTCAGCTTCATGTCCAATCATAGATCTAGACTTGACTAAAATAACATCTAGTTGCAATCCAAGAAGGAAGAAATGTGTAGAGTATCTTCATAAATGTTTAAGGTAACTCCTTCAGAGTAAGAAAGTCGTTTTCACACAAATAGCGGGTCGGTCTATTATTTACTTATGAGTTTGAAGGCGGATTCGAACAATACGAAAAAGATTTGATTAAAAGAATGTTTAATTTGATAAAACAAAGGTAAATTGATAAAATACGAAAGTGTTTTTATAATTGATAATTTTAGAGGAGGTGACGAAATGATGTTCATAGTAAAACTAGGGTTACGTAAAATTGTAAAGTAATTTTGATTTAATTAAAATGGAAATTTGTAAAAGCGAAAGTATAATTTGATTAGATTTCATAAATCGCATAAGTGAAAAATCAATTTTTTTTTTTATAAATTCCGAGATAATTTGAAAATAAAGACTCGTGTAAGAAATCTTTGGAAAACAAGGTACTTGTATTTAAGAGTTTATTTGTTTGAGAAAAATTGATTGAAGATTTAAAATTCTGGAGGATAATTGTGTAGTAATTGTTTCGAGGTAATGATAATTATCGAATTGACTTTTATCAGGGCGTGAGTCTTTGGACTCAGAATGTTAACATTGAAGTAAGAAGGATGATAATGTGATTATCATCAAATGAGTAAATCCCTCGGAATTAGAGTTATGTATGAAAGAACTTCAAATAAGATTTGCAACTTTGAATCGTTCGAGTGATAGTGAGAGTTCGAGAACTTGGCATGAATAATCCAGCAGTCGCATAGACAAGTATAAATAAATGCTAAAGCAGTGACTTTCAACTATGTAATGATCGTTTGAATTCAACCTTAATTGGCCTGAGAGGAGGATACGTTAAAGTTTGATGGAATCATTTCAATTGTTACAGCAGTTTTTCAGATGTGATGAGTTTAGCTCAAGCCACAACTTGAGATAGTGTATTTCACCTTTGATTTTCGAGTTGACAATGATCGATTATTGTTTGAGCATGACACCATTACTTGCATGGTCCCAAGTAGTTTGTTATAAGTAGATGTAAGAGTACAGAAGTTTCTTGACTATGATAGTCAAAATGATACACATATGGAGGTTCCATTCTTCAAAAGATTATGCATATGAGATATTTATCATCTCGACATAGAAAATGTAATAGCGAACATCGACGTTTGAGGGTTCAAATGACATGAGTTTTGAAAGTCGTATGATAATTTACACCGAAAGTGTAATAACAGAGAGGATTTAGATAAGTGATGATCAATGATCAGAAGATATCCATAAATGAATGTAAGATTTCAAGGTTCGATTGTTTACAACCTTTATGGTTCGTGGAAGTTTGCTAAATGAGTATGAGATAGATATATAGTTTGATTAGAATGAGTTCTTCATATCAAGATGATCATTTTTCTCCTTTCATGCCCTTGCATTTGGGTCTTTGAACAGATAGCTTGAGAATTTTTCTTTGATTCACTTTCTATTCCATATGTCATGATATTGGAATATCTCTATGAATTACCGTAATATAATCACGTTGGCCACCGTCATTATATTTCACTAATTCATATTTCTATTCCAAGGTCACTCCTTAAGGTCAGGATATGTGATCAATGATGATTTCTAGTATAGTGTGTTAAGGATAGCAGTAATCTTAGCTGGATCGACAAAATGTCGGTTTTAAGCCAAAACTTGCACTTGGAAAAGTTTGCGTAGAGTTGTTCTTTTTCTTAAGAGTTCAAGAATGAATTTGCAAATGTTGCTCATGTGCTTTCTCACTCTTGGAGCAGATTGAAATATCATCCATGAAAACAGTTACAAACTTGTCGAGTTATGGTTGGCTAGTTTTAAGTTGCAGTCTTTATAGATTTGGTCAACTTTCATACCTTTGAAAGTTATGGAGGTTGTGAAAGTTAGGAAGTGGACGTAGTCAGACGAGAAAATTATGAAACATCGTGGTAATAGTTGGTACAGTTAGACGAACCATGATTCTTTACTACATAGGGGTGTATAGAAGTTTGATAAATCTGATAGGTCATAAGTTTTGAAAAATTTTAAGTGAGATAAAGATGAATATGATATCAACAAAACACTTTATTTTATTAAGAACGAGGCATTAAATGAGCCTTTATTACACGAGTTGGAAATAGGAATAGTTAAGGCATAGCCTTTACATGGATAAGAATTTGGAAAGATAACTAGGAAATATTAAGATTGAAGTAGTCTTCATATTCCTTCTTCTCGTCCTCAACCTTCTTCATAAACTTCTCAACTTTCTCATTCTTCGCCTTTTGTTTCTCATGCAGGAACTCGAGATTATCATAAAGATTCGAAACTTCATTGTTGATTACATGGTACTTGTGGTCCCTCATAGAAAGTTGATTATTCACGCGGCTTTCCTCCATCTTCAATCTAAGGTCAACATTTTCTCTTAGGTAAGAGAGAGATTGCTTCCCCCATCGGGCACTTCTATCACTTTCATACTTCACCAACTTTATCTCTTTCTTTAGTTCAACATTTTCCTCCATGAGCTTCCTGATCGCTAGGTCTTTTTCCTTCATTTGAACATCGATCCTTGCAATATGGCAAATTAGGTCATCGGTAGTTTTTCGCAGATTCATGATCTCGTACTTGGCATCAACTTCATCATAGGAAGGAGATCGGGATCTTTTCTTTGACGGGCCAGTTTCTTCAAGACGTTTCCCCTTGCCTTCCGGTCTTGGAGTCGGGTGGTGATCAGGAGAATTATGTAAAGTATCCGGACTATAGTTTGGTGAGGGAGGACCACCAAAGCCATAAGGTGGACTTTGGACTGGTCTTTCAGTGGAAGACCTTTCAGTATCTTTTTCGGTTAGCTTGAAAATATTCATTTTGGTCGCTTGATGAGAATTAGACATCCTAACATTAGGAAAGAGATTTTGATCAGTCTTAGGATAAGATTGTAAAGTATATGTTTTAAGATTACAAAGCAATCCTAAGTGCTTTAAAGTCTAAGGCAGAAAAGGTTATAGTTTCCTAGATTACTAAGGCACCCTAACTAGCAAGTAAGGCACACATAAAGATGCAATCCTTGTTCTCTATAACTGCCTGGTTATGCTTTGATACCAATCTGTAATGTCCTCCAAATAGGGTCTGGAAGGAACATCACTAATATCAAATAAACCAACATATTATAATACGAGAACAATTCTATATGATAAAAGTAATCTTTATTGAGTACGCAGCGGAACATGAAATATCGTTACAATGATGGAAATTACAATAAAGTAAATGTTTCAAATGCAGGAATAGTAAATGCGATATCTCTTGATCCTAAGTCCAAGTAGCATCACATAAGCAGTAAGTAAATAAGCTTGATCAGTCAGCACCTGAGACAAAACATGCTAAAGTGTCAACCAAAAAGGTTGAGTGAAGTTCATAGGTTTAACAAAAGTAGTTATCGTTGTTTTTTGACCACAAGATTTAGTTGTAAAGTTGATCTCACGCAGGATCAAAAAGTAGATCTCGCAGATCCAAAAGTTATGCCAGTGCGTGATATTCAGACTAAACATTCAAGTTTGTCCCAAAGATAAGTTGTAGTTTATACTTGTCGATTTAATTTCATTATTAAGTAATACAAAGACTTAGTCAAATGTATCGGGGACGTTACTCCCGATAGGCCTACCCCCAATAATTAAGCATGCATTCAACGAGCAATTAAAAATATCATAGTAGGGACTTAGTAGGACATAGCCGGGTATAGCATAGTTTAGTAGTTTGGTACTTGTGTCTAAGTTGTAAAATGTAAAAACAGCATGTGTCTCACCCCAATAAAAGTAAGTAAGTTTGCTACCAATAAAGAGTGGGGCTATGAATTCACCTTAGTAAGTAGAGAGAGATGACGATTATTCCTTGGAATAGAAAGTTGGAACGAACAGAAAGTCAACCTATTGACATTTAAGAGTAGTAAGTGTTTTTGCCCAAGTTTAAGTAGATGTTTAAGTATGATAGTGTTGTAAGTATAGTTCGTTTTACTAAGTTTTCTTTCCTAGTAAGTTTCTATTTTTAGAAAATTTCCACTTTTAGTAGATTTCTTATCTTAGTAAGTTTCTATAACTAGAAAGTTTCTACTTTAAGAGTGTTTTTCATTTTAGGATACTTGTCGTATTAGATAAGCTTCCAATCACCCCTTTCTCTTCAAATGGCCATTTCAGGTCTAGGGGCTTGAGCTATAGGATCCTTTAAATCGGAAATCCAAACCCTTCCGCCTAGAGTTTCGTAGAAACCATTCTTCAAGAAAGTTCGAAGATCTATACATCTCTAATACATATCCCAAAATATTTTTATGTGTTATAATATAAGTAGTAGGTTATAGGTGTTAGTAATAGTAATAGTGTATACATGTTAATTAATAGTATAAGTTGTATTAGGGTTTCATTAATTAGGGTTAGTTAATTAAAGTAATATTTTAATGATTAGGGTTTAGGGTTTTGAGGATATAAATAATATGAATGTTAAGATCATGCACGAATATGATTATGAATATAAACATGAATTGAAAGAAATATTTAAAAGTTTTAAGATTTTGGATCATACCATGTTATTGATGATGAAGATTAACAAGAAACAAGAAGAAAACTTGGTGATGAAGATCAAATAACCCAAATAATGAAGAACACGCTTGAAAATCTTGATGAACATGAAGAACAATCTTGAAGATCCGAATACCACAAGAGAGGGAGAGGGAGAGATTGTTTTTGAGAGAGAATTTTGGTGTGATTTGTGAATGAGAAACTAGGAGTCTAGGGGTGTTTATATAGTGCAAGTATTATAGTGTTAGTCAACATAAGGATGTTCTAATTAATGATTTTATTTTATTTTATAATTTTTAGTCAACAATAGGTGGTACTAGTTTATATATATATATATATATATATATATATATATATATATATATATATATATATATATATATATATATATATATATATATTTTATTTTATTTATTAGTCAACATAAGGATGTAATTGTTTAAGATTCTTTAGTCTCATTATTATTATTATTATTATTATTATTATTATTATTATTATTATTATTATTATTATTATTATTATTATTATTATTATTATTATTATTATTATTATTATTAGTATTATTATTTTTACATTTACTACATGATAAGTATTATTTTCTTTTTACTAATTCATGACTTGTATATATTTTTTTATTTAGTTCCCAATTGTTTTATTATATATATATATATATATATATATATATATATATATATATATATATATATATATATATATATATATATATATATATATATATATATATATATATATTTTATTTTATTTTTTAGTCAACATAAGGATGTAATTGTTTAAGATTCTTTAGTCTTATTATTATTATTATTATTATTATTATTATTATTATTATTATTATTATTATTATTAGTATTATTATTTTTACATTTACTGCATGATAAGTATTATTTTCTTTTTACTAATTCATGACTTGTATATATTTTTTTTTATTTAGTTCCCAATTGTTTTATTATTTATATAAATGTGACTTTTGATTTATAACTTATAGGTTATTAGTTATAATATTACATAAATGCATAAATTTTAATTAGCAGTGAGTGTCGACTAGCAGTTTATTATTTTCATCTTTTATTAACTTGTCAATTATTGCACAAAGTTAATTAATATGTTTTATAACTCTTAACACTTAACAAATGTTGATTAAAGTTTAATCATTAAGTTTTAATTATATTTTTTGGGCATTTAATATTGGAAAAATATAGAATGGAAAAATGGGGGTCGTTATAAAATGCTTTTCCCAAGCTTTTCCGAAGTCAATAACACAAGCTCATAACATGTCTTCCAAGGTTTGAATTGTGTGTTCGCTTTGTCCGTCGGTTTGTGGGTGATATGCGGTACTCATGTCTAAACGTGTTCCCAAGGCTTCTTGTAAGGAACCCCAAAATCTAGAAGTGAAACGGGCATCTCGGTCAGAAATAATTGATAATGGTACACCGTGACGGGATACAATTTCCTTTATGTACAGTTGTGCAATTTTGTCCATTTTATCGGTTTCTTTCATGGCTAGGAAGTGAGCGGATTTGGTGAGACGGTCAATTATAACCCATATGGTATCATAACCGCCTACCGTTTTTGGTAGTTTCGTGATAAAGTCCATCGTTATTATTTCCCACTTCCATTACGAGATTTCGGGTTGTTGAAGTAACCTGGATGGCCTTTGATGTTCGGCTTTGACCTTGGAACAAGTTAAACACTTTCCAACATAAGTAGCAATGTCCTTTTTAATGTTTGGCCACCAATATTGTTCTTTGAGATCGTGGTACATCTTATCGGCACCGGGATGAATCGAATACCTTGACTTATGGGCTTCATCTAGAGTAAGGATTCGTAAATCCCCATAACTGGGTACCCAAATTCTTCCGACGAAATATCGGAGCCCAGTCTCTTTAACCTCGAATCGAGAGACAAGAACGTTCAAGCATTCATGAGAAATAATTTTCATCTTTGAGAGCCTCATCTTGGGCTACACGGATTTGGCTATTGAGATTTGTGTGGATGGTGATGTTTAAGGCTCGGACACGAAGAGGTTCCATTCTTTCCTTTCGGCTCAAGGCATCGGCTACTACATTTGTCTTCCCGGGATGGTAACGAAGTTCACAATCGTAATCGTTCAATGTTTCGATCCACCGTCGTTGTCTCATATTTAGTTGTTTTTGATCGAAAATGTGTTAGAGGCTTTTGTGGTCGGTGAAGATGGTACTTTTGGTTCGGTAAAGATAGTGTCTCCACAATTTTAGTGCAAAGACAACAGCTCCAAGTTCGAGATCGTGTGTCGTGTAGTTTCGTTTGTGAATTTTCAATTGTCGAGAGGCATAAGCAATAACTTTCTTTCGTTGCATCAATGCACACCCAAAACCATGTTTCGAGGCATCGCAATATACAATAAAGTCATCATTGCCTTCGGGAAGAGATAAGATAGGAGCAGTAGTTAACTTTTTCTTTAAGGTTTGGAACGTCGTCTCTTGTTCGGCCGCCAAAATGAATTTCTTTCCTTTGTGAGTTAACGAGGTTAAAGGACGTGCAACCAAAGAGAAACCTTCGATGAATCTACGATAATAACCGGCGAGGCCTAAAAATTGACGAATATGAGTAGGAGTAGTGGGGGTTTCCCAATTACTAATGGCTTCGATTTTTGCGGGATCGACTTTAATACCTTGATCGCTTACAACATGACCAAGGAATTGAACTTCTTTAACCAAAATTCACACTTGAAGAATTTGGCATAGAGTCGTTCTTGTCTCAAGAGTTCAACCACCAGTAGAAGGTGTTGTTCGAGTTCTTCTTCGCTTTTTGAATAGATTAAGATATCATCTTTGAATACGATAATGAATTTGTCTAGATACGACTTGCACATGCGATTTATAAGATCCATAAACACAGCAGGTGCGTTAGTCAAATCAAATGGCATCACAAGAAACTCATAATGGCCATAAAGAGTTCGGAACGTAGTCTTAGGGACATCGCCCTCCTTCACCCTCAACTGGTGATAACCTGATCGTAAATCAATCTTGGAGTAAACGCTTGATCCTTGCAGTTGATCGAATGGATCATCAATCCTGGGAAGGGGATACCGGTTCTTGATTGTCAACTTGTTTAGTTCGCGATAATCGATACACATACGGAAAGATCCATCCTTCTTCTTTACGAACAAAACGGGAGCTCTCCAAGGCGAAGAACTTGGTCGAATAAATCCACGGTCTAGCAGTTCTTGTAGTTGACTCTGCAACTCTTGCATTTCGGTTGGTGCAAGTCGATAAGGCGCGCGAGCTACAGTTGCAGCTCCCAGCACTAGATCAATCTGAAACTCCACTGATCGCGGTGGGGGTAATCCCGGCAACTCTTTTGGAATAACTTCAGGAAATTCGTTTACAATCGGTACATCCTTCACGCTTTTCTCCTCAGTTTCCAACTTCTTCACATTCGCCAAAATAGCAAAATGCCCTTTTCTCATGAACTTCTGTGCCTTCATACAACTAATAAGGTTCAGCTTTGGGCTACATCTCTCCCCGTAAACTATTAATGGCACACTATTCTTGCGAGGTATACGAATAATCTTCTCTCCACATACAACTTCTGCTTTTACCTTAGACAGCCAGTCCATGCCGACTATCACGTCAAAGCTCCCCAACTTAATGGGTATCAAATCAATTTTAGAATCCACACCAGCTAAGTTTATTATGCCTTCTCGGCAAATTTGGTCAACCTTCTCAAGTTTCCCATTGGCCACCTCAACAAGGTATTTCTCATCCAAAGAAATTAATGACCAATCTACCGTAGAGCAAAAATGTCTACACACATAACTCCTATCGGCACCAGTATCAAACAATACAGAAGCTAATAGTTTATTAACAGTGAATGTACCTGTAACCAAGTCAGGATCCTCATGGGCATCTCGGGCGTTCAGATTAAAGACTCTTCCACGTGCAGGCCCACCATCCTTCTTCTTGTTAGGACATTCGTTCTTAAAATGGCCCTGTTGGCCGCACTCGAAGCACTTCCTTGGCGAATTCGGATTCGCTCTCAGAGTTGGGGTGTTGATCCTACAATCCTTGCAGATGTATCCCGTCCTCTTACATTTCTCACACACCACATCGCAGTACCCAGTATTGTGCTTATAGCATCTCTTGCACTTAGGAAGGTTACCCTTGTAGTTTGGATTAGGGTTCCTCCCCTCATTGTTTCCCCTAAAGTTCTCATGCCTCTTGGCTGGATTCTGATCAATACATTTACCTTTGTTTCCATCCCATTTGCGCTTCCCATTACTTGCTCCAGACCCTGATTGCACCTTCTCTGGCTCTTGGCGAATAACCTGATCCATTAAGGTGTGCGCCATGCGCATAGCTTCCTGGACAGTCCCTGGTTTTGAAGAAGTGACATTCCCCTGAATGTCTTTGGGAAGTCCCCACAGATACCGCTCCAACCGTTTGTACTCAGGAGTAATCATTATGGGGAACATTAAGGCTAACTTCATGAATCTCCGATCATAACCATCAAGGTCAGTTCCTAAGACCTTCAATTCCAAAAATTATGTCTCCATCTTCTGAATTTCGGTCCTAGGGCAGTATTCCTCTATCATTTCCCTCTTGAACTCTTCCCATGTTGTTGCATATGCTTCATCAATTCCCAGAACCTGGGCGAACATGTTCCACCATGTCAAAGCGCCATCCGACAGCGTGCATGATGCATACTTAGTACTGTTCGCGTCAGAGCAGTTGCTAACCCAAAATACCGATTCTAACTTTTCAAACCATCTTGTTAACCCAACTGGTCCTTCTGTTCCACAGAAAGTCTGTGGCTTGCAACTCATAAATTCTTTGTAAGTGCACCCATTTAGAACATTTTGGTTAGCCATCGGAGCTTGTGCAGGGTTGACATTCGCCATAGCTACGGCCACTCGAGTAGCCACCATTTCCTCAATTTGCGCTGCAGTGGGTATTTATCTTGGACCTCTCCTTGCTGCCATTGATCTTCCAACAAAAATTTTGACTTAAGTCAAAATCCATTATTCAATAATTAATAATGTCATAGTATTATGGTAATCAATTATTTAATCAACACAATACTTGTTAACTAGGTATGGCAAACTAGTTACAGATATCATAAAACCGTCATACAATATCTTAAAGGAAACATTGTACAATTAATCAAACAACATTAGGTTCCATACATAATAAGAAAAGGTCGCATACAACTCCATAAGTTTTCGTACAATACTCGAATGAAATCATGAAACTACTTAATGGAAATACAAAATGAAATCTAGTACATAAGTCCTATGGAGATGGAGGATAAATGACGTCCATCAGGTGGGACACCTGGTCCTCGAGCTCAGTCACCCGGGCACGTAGGGCACGCACTTCCCTCATCAGCTCCTCGATGGTGGGAGGTGCCGGTGGGGCAGGTGGTGGTGGTGGTGTAGATGGTGTAGGTGGTGCAGGTGGTGCAGATGTAGCACTAGAAGTAGATGGCGCATTACGGGCGATCTTACGCACAAATAGGTCAGGAGGTATCTGCACAACCCGCTTACGAGCGGTGATCCTAACCAACTGTCCTTGCGTGTTCACGAATGGCTTGCCCCCATTTACCTCGGGAATGATGGTGCCGTAGTAGTGGTAACGCTTCTTCGGCGGGGTAGAGGGTGGCGGTACAAGCTCCTCCTCGGGGTCCTCCTCAGAATCCTCCTCACTGGTCTATTCTGATGATGAACTGTCTGAGTCGTCTGAGGGTGGTGCAGGTGCATCACGTGTGGGAGAATTTGTCCGGCCGGTGGTCATGATCCGATGTCTGCCAGGTGGAACCGACACAACCCACTCGTCGGTGGTGTATCTGACCCAGTGTCCACGTTCGTTAAGAAATAGACGTCCCACGTTTATCCCAGGGATCACGGTACCATCAAAACGATACTGTGGCTCCAGAAAACTAGGGCTGGGTGGGGCTGGAATCTCCTCAGGATCCTCATCACTGTCATAAATGACCATCAAGTCAGGCGAGTGACTACTAAACCAGAAGACGAGTCATCCGAGTCGTCGGAGGGTAGTGGTGATGGAATAGGTGAGTCAACAACAGTCAGCGAAGTAGTAGACGAGTCCGAATCACTCTCCAAGTCAATAATCATAGGCGGTATGTCCGACATCTGAACAAGGAAAAATAACTTTTTCCATGTCAGTAAGACATATAACAAGCATGTAATCAGGTATAATAACAACAGCAGCCTAGATCATCTACATCAGTACATAGCATGGCAATAACAGTATCATACAGCAGTATTATGCAATCAAAAGCAGATAGTAGTAGCATGCAGTAGTGGGAATAAATAGTAGCATATAGCAGTAGTAGTAAGCAGTAGCATGCAGTAGTTCCGCAGGATCAAGTAAACGATCAAGTTGTAGATTAGTCCTATTAGTGAATCCTAATCGACTCGGTCAAGACACACTAATGCAGCTTAATTCCCTATAACCAATGCTCTGATACCAACTGTGATGCCCCGTCTAAAACCTCTATGGTACGGATCATCAACAACAGGTCCATTACACGGTATAACACTATATGCTATTTTAAAACAAGGTTTTGCATTCATAAAAAGATAATGTTTTTCCAACGACAAATGTTTTACAAAAGTAACGTGCTTCTACAGATAGAAAGCATTAACAATAATACGTGATACTTAGGTCATTACAAAAGCATAGTTCGAATATAACATAAGTAGTGAATGCAAAATAAAAAGTCCATGATTAGGAGACATCTCTAACAATGCAGAGTACAGCGGATGCATAATCGTCTTAGTTACCTGAGAATAAAACATGCTAAAAAGGTCAACACGAATGTTGGTGAGCTATAGTTTTATTGTAAACAATAAAATAATGTAGACCATGAGATTTTTGTATTCAAAACAGTATGACAAGTATATGCTTAACCGTGGCCTCTTGGCAACTAATTTAACAAAGAAATATATATATATCACCCCCTAAAAGTACACTTGGAGAGTGCGTTAAAATAGACGAAGTATTAAATACCGTTGAATGTTAGCGCGACTAGCCCGAGTGGGGATGTCAAACCCTATGGATCCATATCTAAGATTCGCGTCTACCGGTTTATAAACCAATAGTTAAACGTTACCGAGATAAGGGGAAAATTTGTGCCGTTATGTCACCCACACATATATAAAGTTAAAGTACTCGTGTCTAGTATGTAAAACAGAAAAAGTGCATGTATTCTCAGTCCCTAACATAGTTAAAGTAAAAAGGGAGCTATAACTCACAGTGGATGCACGGTAAAGTCGATACAAAAATGTAAGCAAGTAGTAAGTCGGTCCAAAAGGTCCATAACCTAAGTCAATGGTTGCTAAGCCAGTAAGTTGTCCCAAAAAGTTTTAAAGAAAGTAAGTTAAGTCTTAAGTATCATCATTATCATCATATGTAAAAGATAAAGTAAGTTTTCAACAAGAATAGAGGTTGAAATGAAGGGTTGAATTGGAATAGCTGCTACGACCTCTACACAAACTGAAATGATGCGCGGCCAGTGGCCGAGGCTCCGTTTGTGAGTCCTCTTACCGCTTTCCGAAGCTCAGATCCTAACTCGATGTCGTTTGACCGTGGAGATGGTCAAAGCGCGAGTAGGTCAGAAAATTCAGCATGTCGTTACGAAGGCGTAGTGAACTTCGGAAGACTATAAATCCTAAACTGTATATCGGATTTAGGCGAGTCTTAAACGGAAAGTCATCTACACATCCCAAAATTTCTAGAAATCAATTTTCCAGAAGCTCCAGGAGTCAGATCAGACCCTGAAAAACATATTCAAGTGCTCCGGTGAGTTTCTTGGTGTTCGATGCTTATCACGGTTCTAGTCCTTGATGCGTATAAGCCTCAAGTGTACAACTCTTGATGTTTTGGCATCATTTTGACCAAGTTTTAACCATCAAAACACAATGTCAAGACTAAGAAAAGAAGTACAACTCATTTAAGAGTTTTAGAAGGATGATGAACCAAAGTTACATCAAGTTCTTAGTTTCGACACAAGTATAAGTTCTATTTGAAATTTTAAGCTATAACTAGGACTCAAACCAAACAAGAAAGACTAGAACTTAGACTAGAAAGTCTAGATCTTGTGTTCTAGGTTTCACAAGTTATAGAACTTATACTTTCAACTTTTACAAAATCCTAAGTTATAAAACTTAGATTTTTACAATGTAGAATGAATATAAGCTAGTGAGCTTTTGTTTTAACAAGTTGAATGACCATAAGTTACATAACTTAGATCAAACTTAAATGAGTGAAAGTTATAAGCTAGAAAGCTTAAACTTTCTTGTTCTTGAACATTCAAAGTTAGACTTTGGTTACAAGATGTATGAGATCAAAGTTAACAAGTAATATTTGACCAAGGAAACATATACAAGTCGAAATACATAAGAACAAGAAAGAAATTAAAGCTAGTAATGAAAAAGTTCAAGCTTGGATACTTTACATAAGGAGATATCAAGCTAGAAGCTTGAATCTTCATACAATAAACCTTAAGTTTCTAATACTTGAACAAAAGAAGATCTTAAAGTTTTTGAACTTTAGATCTTTACAAGTTTTCATGTAGAACCAAAAGCTACAAATCTTTGATCCTTGTTCTTGCTTCTTCATCATACAAGAGATTGAAGCTTGCAAGATAGTATAAGGATTCAAGTTACAAAAACCAAAATCCAAGAACAATAAGGATGATGATGATGCTTACGGTTTTGAAGAACAAGAAAGAAAGAAATGAAGTTTAAAACTTATAACTAGAGAGGATTACTGAGTGTGAGAAAGTAGTGAGGGAATGATATGTGTGAAATGAGAGATGGATTCAAGGTTTATGCATAGTAAAAGAAAAAAAACAACTTTGAAAAAGGGGGACCACCAAGGCTGACGGTTTTGGTGGTGGTGGGGTGGTCCATGGTGGTGGTACAAGGGTGATGTAGGAATGTTTGGTGATGTGGTGCATGGTGCCAAGACTTGTTGGACATAAGGTACACTAGCATGCTTTCATTTTGTCTTTAGTTAAATGAGTTTTGTCTTTAGTTAAATGCGCTAACCAACTCATTAACTAGCCCATTAACTTGGGTAGGTTGGACCATGGAAGTCCTAGTCCAATAAGGTGTTAAGCCCATGTGATTAACTAGTGCACATTAGTAATTCACTAAACGTAATTAAGTTAACGACGAACTAAGTAACTGTCATTAAGAAATAACAATTAGGATTAAGTAGTCATAATACCCAATTATGAACAAAGATTAATGTGTATCAAGTACATAACTCGATCTAAACGACTAGTGACACTAACGGTCATAAATACATTCGAGGATTAAGTTAAGTAATTAAGCACTTAATAACACGTTGTAATGTATTAACAAGAGTAATTAGCATGGATAATGACTCCAGAATATTATCTAGCTCAGTGCACACATATACACAGATTCTCGAAAGTATAAAGTATAAATATAAGTTGAAAAAGTTAGGTTGTTACATCTTACCCCCTTAAACTTTGATTTTTAATTAATAAAGAGACCTATTTTCAATTTGAGATAGTTTAACCCTAGTATATAAAACTTATTTAACCTAAACAAAACATAACCCTCACAAAAAAGGCTGCATCGATCTCTTGTCCCTCCCCAAAACTGTCAACCATCATCATCATCTCCATACCTTCAATTTTCAATTTTTGATTAAACCTCGAACACGAATCTTGTAATTCTCTTCATTCTCTACGCATTGGTGTAATCAATTTAGTGATCTAAGGTATATTTCTTTAAACCCTAATTGTTATAGATCTGATTTTATTAGTGTTTGATAGAGTAAGAGTTCTATTGCTCAAATCGATACACATTATTATTAATTGTTGTCGATAATTTGATCGTTTGATGTGATTAGGGTTAATCACGAATTTGTTTTGCATGATTACAGAAACTTAACTTTCTTGAATGTTAAATATTTTGATATATTTGAAATCCTCTCAAAAAATTAATAATTTTAGGATTTGGATATGCGTATTTTCGTTTCCGTATGATTAAGATATGATTGATTGAAGTTTTTGTGATGAATCTGTGATTACATCAAATTCTGGAAAAATTGACATGGAATTGAATTGTGAACTGATCATAAATGGATAAAGGACTTAAAAACTCTCAAGTTAGACTAGGATTGGATTTGTATAGCTCACGTTATGTTTGTTTGAACGTTCTTGAAAAAATGATTTGCTCATTATCTTGAAATTGACTTTTTAATTCATTTTCCATGAGTTTATGATTTGGGTCTTTACATTTCTGGAACATTAATATGTTTTAGTTATTTTTTCATCTATGCCATGCATTATTTGGATTTTTGAAACTTGAGTAATATGCGAATCGAAATGGTAACCTGAATTCAGTCCAAATCTGTAATGTATGCACCTATAGTCTTATAGCATGAATTGTGGATCTTTTGAGACCTTTACCTTTTAGATAATGAAACTTTATATGTTATATGACTTAAGTTTAGTTTATGTAAAGTTGTGAAAACTGATCTATTGTGCACACTAAGGCCATAGTTTTGGTGACTTCTGATTTGAGCTGAAACAGAACATCCAACTTGATTGAATTAACTGTACTAATTGGCTAAACAAAAATGACTGAATTTTGGATATGTGGTAATTTGATTTGTCCTTGAACCATGGCCACCGACCTATCTTGATTTTCATGTCCCTAGTTCTGGTTATAGCCAAAACGATATTGGTGCGCAGACCGAAACTGATTTAGTGAATCATAAATACGTCCATTCTGAAACCCGACTTATATGTATCGTATGAGACCCTACTATTGCTTTTTGGAAACGTTTATATGTCTAGTTAAGTTCTGAAGCTTTTCATACTACCATGTATTATGTGCTATGTGATATTGTGCATTGTTTACAACTTATACATGAACGTTATGTTAGACGATAAACTGTGATCGCGTATTTGACAAACTTTGATCTGATACGTGTTAGTTGACTTAGGTTTGACATGTTGACCAACATTTGACATGAACCTATGAATGTTGACTTTAGTTGACACTTTGACCAAGTTTGACTTTTGGTTTGAATCGGGTTGACTTTGTTTGACTTGCATGAATTAGTTGACTTTTACTTTGAAACGAGTCGAGTCGAGCAATAAGACAACTTACTCTATGAAACCCCTATGTTATAAGACATAAATAATGACCAACCTATATACGTATACTTAGGTTGCTTTACTCGGATATAAACTATACAAGTTATTTGCTTACGTTGTTCAAGAGCTATTCAAAGGTGAGTCTACAGTCCCATTTTACTTACTATTTTTGGGATGAGAATACACGCTTATTACTTACATTTATATAAATGCTTTTTATGTTTGACACAAGTACTTATTTATTACATATTGAGTTATTGTTCAAAAATCTCCTAGCTTGAATACTTTTATTACCTTCGAGTAAGCACAATTTAGATGGACGGATCCGTTAGGTTAGACAAACCTCGCCCAAACAATATCAACTGTGGCGCATTTACTTTGAACATTAAATACATTCGAACAAGTGTATAACATTTTTATGGGGTAAAGTGAGTGTAGTGGTTTCTATACTCAGGTCATTGTTAGTATTTAGGTGCTCATGGTTTATGTAAACATTTTTGAAATCTCGTGGTCAAATGTGATTAAACTATTTTGCTGAATAGTGATTTTTAGATACTATACAACGTTATTTAAAACTGTGGTTTACGAACAAATGAGATAAAACTTGACATGGTATTGTCTACAAATATTTGAAACTTGACATGGTATTGTCTACAAATACTTGAAACTTGCCATGATAGTGTCAATAAACATTTGAAACAGGATACAGTGTTGTCTGCAAACTTTTAACTTTAAACCTTGATGGTCCTTCACTAATAAACGTTTTTATGAATATCAGTTCTTGAATATACTGTATTGTTTACCTAAAACCTGTAGATTCACTCAAAATTATTGTTGATCCATTTTGCGTGTTTTATTCTCAGGTATTATTTGCTTCCGCTGTAAAACTTTGCTGTTACGTAGAAGTCAAGCCAAGCACTGGGACCAGAGTTAACATTCCGTTAATGGATTTAGACGGGGTGTTAAAGTTGGTATTATAGCTTTGGCTATAGGGAACTAGGATACATTAGTGTGTCTAACTGTAGGGCGCATTAGTGAAGTCTAGTCTATAGCCGTGTGTCTTAGATGACTTTTAGGCATCATACTTGCACTGTTTGCTTCACTATACTACATGTAGGACTACACATTACATCAATACACATACACCTTATACCCATATGATATGGACTTGGACTAAATACTGTATTATGAATCGCATACGTACACATGACGTGAGACTTAAATGAATTAAGTTGACTACGCTATCTTGAACTTATGGAGTGATGTCGAATGGAAATGTGAGATAGCGTAATGTAATGACCGGGATTACATTATGGTAACTCATATTGAAGTTTCGACATCACAAAATAAGGAATTGAGGCCGATTCAAGTGGGTTACTTGGATAAACAACGTTTAGAACACAAACCGTATAATCTCAAATATGAGTAGAAACTTACGCTGTGCAAATTAATTGTTATTACAACTTATAAGTAACTAGTAATCATGACACAACTCGTCACTGCTCGACATTATCCGTCGCCACCGATCACTACTTGTCACTACAAAGACACTACTTGGACCCACTCGTCATCTCATATCACTACTCAGTATTGTTTATCGCTGCTAACTACTGCTCAACACCGCCTCTCCCTGCTAGTCACGACTGATCACTACTTCTCACTGCTTGTTATTACTAAATACTACTTAATGCTACCCCTTGCTACTTGCTACTATTAAATACTACTCATCACTATTTACCACTACTAAGTACTACTCATCACTACTAGTACCTCCATGCCTTACTACTCGCTACTGTGCATCACAACTCATTTCTGATACATCTTTAGAGGAGGAATTCCTGGTAACAGCCCGCACAATACGTAGTAGATATTGTCTACTTGACTTCCAACTTACCTATCATTCAGCCACCCGCAGTTTCACGATTTTGCTTCCCAATACGAGTCTACCGACTGATAGCTATTATGTGTTGTTTCTTATGATGCGAGTATGCTACATACTAACCTACACGTCACTACTATCATCACTGCTTATCACAACCTATCACTACTTATAGCTAATACCACCACTCATTGTTACTAGCAAGTACTACTTGTTATTGTATCCCTTCTCATTCTGTTCTAACGTACTTTCCTTAAGCGGCAATCATTTTCATTATGCCCAAAGACACTACCGATCGACTTTGAACCCATGGACGTGAACTACATTTCATTTGTTTTCCGCGAGACACATACGTTTGGAAGTTTACGCCAACTCTTTTGATTAAATATCGGGTTTTATTTGAGTTTCCATTACACCTTGTTCATTTTCATTCTCCATGAAGTTTGTCACGAGTTTGTTCTTACTCATCAATCATACTGTCTATATATATTGTCAACACCCATGCTAAAAGAAGCTTTAGCGCTAAAGAATTTAGTCACAACGTTTGTAATCTTGTACCTTCCCTATACAATGTATACTCTATAGAACTAATAAACTGGGAAGTTTTGACCTCGTGGTCGAAACGGACTGGTTATCTGAACAACTGAGGCTGCTGCGACTAAAAGACTATTCGAACTCCTTTCACCGACAGCGAACCGAGGATGGTATACAGAGAGAAGATCAGTACACCATCATCCTACATTAAAGGGTCCAGAAGTACCTAAGAAGAGAATGTCTCGCAATCCTGGCACATATGAGTAAGATTGAATCAACATTTAAGGGACCCGGAGATATCCTAACCGCTAGAAAAAATTTTTTCCTTAAGGCCCTTTTAGAGGAGTACCTGGTCTTCCACCTCATCGGGAAGACGAATTCCAGATTGATCTAGTGCTAGGAGCGGCCCCAGTGGCACGCGCACTATCTAGGCTTTAACCCTAGAGCCATAAGAGTTGTTGGCTATGAATGCCAAACTGAGGCGCACGGTGCTCACATTAAATAGGAGCTCCCCATGGTGAAGAACATCAGGGTTGTAATGCCCTAATTTGTGACAGGCACTAGAAGTTGGGTCGCATAGCCATGAATTTCCAAGTTGGAGCTCCGGTCTTGTTCGTTAAGAATAAGGACGGGTCGATGAAATTATGTATCGACTACATAAAATTGAACAAGTTGACAATCAAGAATCGGTATCCGCTACCGACGATTGATGACTTATTTGATCAACTACAGGGATCTAGTTGTTACTCGAAGATTGATTTGAGATCCAGATATCATCAGTTGAGAGTTGAAGAAGCTGATGTCCCGAAGACGTCGTTTAGAACACACTATGGACATTATGAATTTACATTGATGCCGTTTGGTTTTACGAATGCACCAGCAGTGTTCATGGATCTCATGAATCGTGTGTGTAAACCATACTTAGATAAATTCGTCATTGTGTTTATTGATGATATATTGGTGTACTCCAAGAACAATGAAGAGCACGAGCAGCATCTACGTTCGATACTGACTATGCTTAGAAAAGAACAATTGTATGCAAAGTTCTCTAAGTGTGACTTTTGGTTACCAGAGGTACAATTCATTGGTCATGTTGTAGGGGCCAATGTAATAGAAGTCGATCGAGCAAAGATTGAGTCAGTTAAGAATTGGGAAACTCCAAAGACCCCAACTCAGATCCGACAATTTATGGGTTTAGCTGGTTACTACAGGAGATTCATTGAAGGATTCTCTAAGATTGTTAGACCATTAACTGCGTTGACTCATAAAGGTAAGAAATATGAGTGGGAAGAACCGCAGGAAGCTGCATTTCAGTTGTTGAAAGAGAAGTTAACAACTGCACCAATATTGTATTTACCCGAGGAAAGTGAAGATTTTGTTGTTTATTGTGATGCCTCGCGTCAAAGAATGGGTTGCGTGCTTATGCAACGAAATAAGGCTATCGCTTATGGATCGCGGCAGTTAAAGATTCACGGGCAGAACTACACTACGCACGACCTGGAACTAGGAGCTGTTGTCCTTGCACTTAAAATGTGGAGACACTATCTGTATGGAACTAAGTTACTATCTTTACTGACCATAAGAGTTTACAGCACATATTCGATCAGAAACAGCTTAACATGAGACAACGATGTTGGATAGAATTACTTAACGATTATAATTGTAACGACCCGACCAAAACCGTTATTGACGGCGTCGTTAACTTAGGTCCCGTTGCGTGGTCGTAGTCCCTATATGAGACTCGTTTGACCAAAATTATGTCGCGTTCATTTGAAAGGTACAAAGTTTAGTTTAACAAACGGATCGACAATAAGTTTAAGTTTACAAAGTTATAAAGTATGAATGAAATAACTTGCGACATAATTAGTTTGAAACCACAGTTGCTATAAATAGCGTAAGTAAGTAGACAAAAGTTTGAATCCAAAAATGCTATCCCTAGCGTATGCATGCATGGTAGACTCCAATCAAGTAATCAAAGAGTGCGGAAGCATGTATCAAGTAGCCATGTATAAACCTGAGAAAACATAGAAGAATCCGTCAACGCAAAAACGTTGGTGAAATCATAGGTTTAAGTAAGTGAGTAAAGGTAAAGTAAGTCGAACCACAAGATTTGCAAAGTTGAAATAATAGTAGTACATTCCAAAAGTTAATATTCACGAGCACCCAATTATCAAAACTTAACATTCCGTCCGTTGAATACCCCATCAATAGTGCTAGAACAAACACTGATTCTCGAAAATATATTTCATCCGTAAACGGTAGCGAACCGTCAAAGATGAGGGTTGTCAAACCCATATGGCCATATAACATAAGTTCTCGCTTACACCATCTGATGTAACTAATGATAATCGGATTGAGGATTTTCGTTCTAAACTCGTATGTAGAATGTTTGTTTTCCCGTTCTTGTGTTCACTTAGTTCAAAAGAATCGTTTATGTTTTCTCATCCCAAAAGTAAGTTCAAAAGAGTAAAAAGTGGGACTATGATCTCACCTCGAGTGCACGAGTATAAAAGTACTTCACAAAGTAAACGTGTGCATGAAAGTTGCTTAGCCTTGACCTAAACAAGTAAGTTATATCAATTAACCGGTTACGACACAAGGTCGGGTGAAATGTGTTCAATTAGTCCTATGGCTCGTTACGACTCGATTAATATATCATGTGAATCAATTTGTCAAGTTTCATGCACGATACAAGTAGTTAAGCATGTTAGAACGATTGTATAATCGTTTGGTTAAGTTTGACTAAAAGTCAAACTTGGTCAAAGTCAAAGTCAACGGGGTCGGGTCGGGTGTCCGACAATTTTCTCATGATGAGAAGTCATATACGAGCATAATAGTCAAGTTTCATGTTAATCGGAGTTACGGTTAAGCGGGAAACATTTTGGGAGCGTTTAAAGACAAGAAAGTTGGCCTGGGCCATTTGCGCGGTGCGCAATGGGTTGCGCGGCGCGCACCCATGTGCAATACCAGGTCAGAACTTAACCAAGAAGGTAGACATCTGGGATTTTTGATTATGCGCGGCGCGCAGGTATGTGCGCGGCGCGCACTACCTGGGAAACATGCAGTTTGCAGAAAAATGGTCCAAGTCACGAACCAAAATACAAACAATCACATTTTATGATCCGCAAACAATTAGAACATGTATCTTATATCATCGGAAAGATATTTTTACAAGGAATACAACTAAACACAATTCATCAATCACAAACATCATTTACAATAGCCGAAATCTCATAAAGTGATCAATAAAAGTCCATTTTCAAAGTTTCAAGTTCATCAATCGCATTTTAAGTTTCGGGAATCCAATTCACACATATGATATGCCGTTTTGAGGGTAATGAAGCATAAATTACTACTAAACACTAACAATTAACATTTCATGGCATTCAAGCATCAAAAGTTCATGTCAAGAACTATCAAACCCTAGTCAAACATCACAAAATCATTAATCGGGTTTTTGAAGTTTTCTTAATCAACCTACACATCAAAATGTGACTAATGATACTAGTAACACAATTAAGACATGCACTTTAACAATCTAACAACATTAACTCATCCAAAATCAAGGATTAAGCAAACCCATTTCAAAAACTCAAACTAGTTACTCCAAACCACAAATCGAGCAAACAAAACATATATTCATGTTACACACGAGCCATAGACACTAACTAACACAATTTCAAGTATATAAAACGAATTTAGAGAAATTTAGTGTTTTAGAAATGTTACCCAAACTTGATGAAATTGGTATCAAAATGTAGAGGATGAAGAGAGGATCACGAATATGTAATTTGTTTTGAAGTTTGCTTCCCGATCCGAATTTAGATGATGAATTTGTGATTTTGGTGTTTATGTTCATAAAAGAGAAGTAGAGAGAAAAAAAGAGGAAGAAATGTGGAAGGTGTTGGTGGAAATGAATGGAGGAGGTGAAGTGGTTGACTAGTTGACCTAGTCACCACTTTGCCCACTTGTCAACTTAAGTCCCTCATGTTTCAAAGCGGGTGCGGGAATTAACCAAACGAATATTTTTAAAACGCTCGAGTAAACGGGTGATGTCAAAATTAAATAGCGGGAATATAATGAACGTTACTCACGGAAACTATTAATTTAAATACGAAAGATTATGTTTTTAAAAAAAAAAGACGGTGTTAAAATTAAATTTAACGGAAAAACGCGGGATGTTACATTATCCACGCCTCAAAAGAAATTTCGTCCCGAAATTTAGTTGGAAGTAGTAGTTGTTGAATCTTCCTCGAGATCTTGCGTTGCCAATTCTACGAGTGAGGGAGAAGTACGTCCTAGGGTATTTCAACGAATTTTGACGGTCGGGATCATATGTTGTTTTAAGGTTTGGCTTCACGATTTATGGTTTCAACCGGTCCTCCTAGGAAGTGAGGGTTATCGTCGATAGTGAGTTCATCAAAGGAGATAACAAGTTCTCGTTTCGCAAAACACGTCTTTGAGTTGATACATCGAATGTAGGATAAACGGAGACCCAAAATGAGTCGGAAAAATCTAAACGGCTAGCGACGGGTCCAAAACACCCCAAGAATTTAAAGGATCGAAATATAGCGGATTTAGCTTCCTACGTTTCCCGAAACGGATTGCACCTTTCCAAGGTGCGACTCTTAACGTGACGCGGTTTCCCACGTGGAATTTGAAATGTTTACGTCTAACATCGGCGTAGCTCTTGGTGATTACGAGTCGCGTAGGGTTTTACCTGAATATGAATAAATTTTCTCGGTTGCTCATGAATAACCTCGGCCCCGGTGAATTGATCATCGTTTACTTGGTTCGACAAAGGAGAATGACGTTTCCGGTCACATGTGGTTTCAAAAGGAGTGACGTTAAAACTCGAATGAAAATCATTGTAGTACGAGGATTCGGTTAAAGGAAAATACTTTTCTCAAGTAAATTTGAAGTTGGTAATACAAATTCGTATTATGGTTTTCAAGACTTAAATCGTATGTTTGTTCGGTCCGTCGGGTTGTGGATGGTACGCGGTACTCATGTCTAAACGCGGTCCCGAGGCTTTTTGTAAGGTACTCCAAAATCTAGAAGTGAAATGAGGATCTCGATCCGAAACGGGGTACATTTCCCTAAGGCATATTGAACAAGTTTGCTAGGAATTTAAAACGTTAGCTAGGACAAGTTTCTCAAGAAAATTCGCGTCGCGGAAGATTTATCGGTTTCCAAAAAAACGTTCGTCGGGGCAAGTTCTTATCGGGTTTTGAAAACGATTGTTAGGACTATCCACCCTCGCGGCGAATACTTGTATGACGTGAAGAGTCGCTCTCCATTGAGAATTTAGAATAAGGACCTCCTGAACCGGAAGTACGAGGGTGATGCAAGAGAAGTTTCCGCCCCGATGTGAGCATAACGAGTAAATTGTAGTTAGTCAATAAGACTGCGCGAGGACGAGCTAGTATACCCGTGCGACATACGGTTGAAGTCGAATGGAATCGGTAATTCATTCGGAAGCATAAATATAATTTGACAATAATTGAAGGTGTGTCCCCGGTATGGTTGTTATAAATATTCTCGGAGTTTTCGGATGTCCAAACCTGAAAAGGTGAAGTCATGTACATGGCACATGGTGGTGTTTAGGTTGATCGAGTCTAACCACCATCACGCGTCACTAGAACTTTGGTATGTCTTACCGTAATATAACTACGTTGATCGAGTGTAGTTATATTACGCTAACTCATACTTCCATTCCCACATCACTCCATAGTTTCAAGTTCGTGTCATCGCGAAAATCTAAAATGAACAAAATGTAACGACGTTTCAAACGTGATTCGTATTAAATCGAAAGAGTTTCTACAACTCTAAAGAAGCGTTTCCCCGTGGGAAGTGTATAAATGATTGTTCACGTCAAATCGGTTCGATTCAAACAATAATGTATTTAGGTACGAAAAGAGTAACGAGTCATGATAACGAGTAGTACGCAACCGTAGCGATAAACAGTGATGACGATACTCATCTAGAGTAGTGACGGTGACTTTACAATACTTATGAATAGTAAGATGAGACGGGGTGAATAACAACCAAGGTGGCAGAATACGAGCTCGTATGATGAAGGTTGGGTACCATTAAAAATTCTTCCTAAGAATGATTCAAGTATAATGCACAGGTAGTCAAGTAAGTGCTATCTATAGCAAATGTATGTCAGAATGCAATTGCTAACTATCCGGTTGTAGTCTAGACTCACTAATGCGTCCTAACGACTCTGTTAGACACACTAATGCACGTCCTAGTTCCCTACAGCCAACGCTCTGATACCACTTGTAACGACCCGACCAAAACCGTTATTGACGGCGTCGTTAACTTAGGTCCCGTTGCGTGGTCGTAGTCCCTATATGAGACTCGTTTGACCAAAATTATGTCGCGTTCATTTGAAAGGTACAAAGTTTAGTTTAACAAACGGATCGACAATAAGTTTAAGTTTACAAAGTTATAAAGTATGAATGAAATAACTTGCGACATAATTAGTTTGAAACCACAGTTGCTATAAATAGCGTAAGTAAGTAGACAAAAGTTTGAATCCAAAAATGCTATCCCTAGCGTATGCATGCATGGTAGACTCCAATCAAGTAATCAAAGAGTGCGGAAGCATGTATCAAGTAGCCATGTATAAACCTGAGAAAACATAGAAGAATCCGTCAACGCAAAAACGTTGGTGAAATCATAAGTTTAAGTAAGTGAGTAAAGGTAAAGTAAGTCGAACCACAAGATTTGCAAAGTTGAAATAATAGTAGTACATTCCAAAAGTTAATATTCACGAGCACCCAATTATCAAAACTTAACATTCCGTCCGTTGAATACCCCATCAATAGTGCTAGAACAAACACTGATTCTCGAAAATATATTTCATCCGTAAACGGTAGCGAACCGTCAAAGATGAGGGTTGTCAAACCCATATGGCCATATAACATAAGTTCTCGCTTACACCATCTGATGTAACTAATGATAATCGGATTGAGGATTTTCGTTCTAAACTCGTATGTAGAATGTTTGTTTTCCCGTTCTTGTGTTCACTTAGTTCAAAAGAATCGTTTATGTTTTCTCATCCCAAAAGTAAGTTCAAAAGAGTAAAAAGTGGGACTATGATCTCACCTCGAGTGCACGAGTATAAAAGTACTTCACAAAGTAAACGTGTGCATGAAAGTTGCTTAGCCTTGACCTAAACAAGTAAGTTATATCAATTAACCGGTTACGACACAAGGTCGGGTGAAATGTGTTCAATTAGTCCTATGGCTCGTTACGACTCGATTAATATATCATGTGAATCAATTTGTCAAGTTTCATGCACGATACAAGTAGTTAAGCATGTTAGAACGATTGTATAATCGTTTGGTTAAGTTTGACTAAAAGTCAAACTTGGTCAAAGTCAAAGTCAACGGGGTCGGGTCGGGTGTCCGACAATTTTCTCATGATGAGAAGTCATATACGAGCATAATAGTCAAGTTTCATGTTAATCGGAGTTACGGTTAAGCGGGAAACATTTTGGGAGCGTTTAAAGACAAGAAAGTTGGCCTGGGCCATTTGCGCGGTGCGCAATGGGTTGCGCGGCGCGCACCCATGTGCAATACCAGGTCAGAACTTAACCAAGAAGGCAGACATCTGGGATTTTTGATTATGCGCGGCGCGCAGGTATGTGCGCGGCGCGCACTACCTGGGAAACATGCAGTTTGCAGAAAAATGGTCCAAGTCACGAACCAAAATACAAACAATCACATTTTATGATCCGCAAACAATTAGAACATGTATCTTATATCATCGGAAAGGTATTTTTACAAGGAATACAACTAAACACAATTCATCAATCACAAACATCATTTACAATAGCCGAAATCTCATCAAGTGATCAATAAAAGTCCATTTTCAAAGTTTCAAGTTCATCAATCGCATTTTAAGTTTCGGGAATCCAATTCACACATATGATATGCCGTTTTGAGGGTAATGAAGCATACATTACTACTAAACACTAACAATTAACATTTCATGGCATTCAAGCATCAAAAGTTCATGTCAAGAACTATCAAACCCTAGTCAAACATCACAAAATCATTAATCGGGTTTTTGAAGTTTTCTTAATCAACCTACACATCAAAATGTGACTAATGATACTAGTAACACAATTAAGACATGCACTTTAACAATCTAACAACATTAACTCATCCAAAATCAAGGATTAAGCAAACCCATTTCAAAAACTCAAACTAGTTACTCCAAACCACAAATCGAGCAAACAAAACATATATTCATGTTACACACGAGCCATAGACACTAACTAACACAATTTCAAGTATATAAAACGAATTTAGAGAAATTTAGTGTTTTAGAAATGTTACCCAAACTTGATGAAATTGGTATCAAAATGTAGAGGATGAAGAGAGGATCACGAATATGTAATTTGTTTTGAAGTTTGCTTCCCGATCCGAATTTAGATGATGAATTTGTGATTTTGGTGTTTATGTTCATAAAAGAGAAGTAGAGAGAAAAAAAGAGGAAGAAATGTGGAAGGTGTTGGTGGAAATGAATGGAGGAGGTGAAGTGGTTGACTAGTTGACCTAGTCACCACTTTGCCCACTTGTCAACTTAAGTCCCTCATGTTTCAAAGCGGGTGCGGGAATTAACCAAACGAATATTTTTAAAACGCTCGAGTAAACGGGTGATGTCAAAATTAAATAGCGGGAATATAATGAACGTTACTCACGGAAACTATTAATTTAAATACGAAAGATTATGTTTTTAAAAAAAAAAAGACGGTGTTAATATTAAATTTAACGGAAAAACGCGGGATGTTACAATAATTATGAACTTCAATACCATTCTGGCAAAGCGAATGTTGTGGCGGATGCTTTGAGCAGAAAAGAGAGAGAGAAACCTCTCAGAGTTAAAGCTCTTAACATACTCGTACGTACGAACCTTACAGCACAACTCGGATCATACTCTCTTTTTTAAACGAAAAGGAAATTTGATTACATGCTTAATCATTTATGTTGATGATATGATAATAACAGGAAATGATAAAGAGGAAATTTCTAACTCAAATGAACTTATTTAAAGAATTTGAAATGAAAGATTTAGACAGACTTAAGTATTTTTTGGGGATTGATGTATTACGATCCCAACAGGGAATATTTATCTGTCAAAAAAAGTATGTTCTTGATTTTCTTGTAGAAACAGGTATGATTGATTGCAAACCATCTGATACTCCAATGATTCCAAACCAAAAGTTATATATGGAAGACGAAGCTGATCTTGCTAACAAAGAGCAATACCAAAGGATGGTGGAAAAACTCATCTATCTTGCTCACACTCGGCCAGATATAGCACATGCAGTTGGAGTTGTGAGCCAGTTTATGCATCAAGCACAGGTTCACCATATGGAATCCGTAATGAGGATCATCAGATACTTAAAGAAAACAGCAGGCAATGGAGTTGTATTCCAAAAGAATGGTCACCTTGAAGCGCAAGTTTATACGGATGTAAGTTGGGCTGGAGAAAAAGGAGATAGACGATCAACTTCCGGTTTCTTCACAATAGTTGGAGGAAACTTAGTTTCGTGGAAGAGTAAGAAACAAAAGGTCGTTTCCTTATCAAGCGCTGAATCAGAATTTAGAGGAATCGCAAAGGGAGTGGTGGAAGCTTTATTTATTCGAAAACTCTTGATAGAAATAGGATTCCCTCCAAAAGAAGCTATTCAGATCCTCTGCGATAATGAAGCAGCAATCACTATCTCAGAAAATCCAGTTCAACATGATCGAACAAAACATGAAGTGGATAGACACTTTATCAGAGAAAAGTTGGATGCAGAAATAATTTCTTTAACACATATAAGATCAGAAGACCAATTGGCCGACATCCTCACCAAATCAGTCAACGGAAGACTCTTCAGTGAAGTTCTTGGCAAGTTGAATATCGGGAACCCCACTATTCAAGTTGAGGGGGAGTGTTAGAATGCAGTCAAAAGAAGTCAAAGAAAGTCAACTTACCTTTTAGGGTAAGTTGACTTTAGGATCAGAAGTTTGCACTTCATCATTTCCTGTTTCGTACAAGTCACAAGGCAACCAGTATTCTGTCTATACAAATGGCTATTCTCTGTACATTTCCTCTTTTGTAAAAGGGGTTCCAAAAGCTAATTTGGAGCCATACCTTCTATAAGAAATAGCTGTTAGAATGAGTTGTATAAATAATCATGTATCCAGCTTCATAAATATAACACAATTGTATCAATTCAAGTCAATATTAAAACTGATCAATACAAATTGCATTTACAGCCTTTAATTCTCTTGAACAACAATATACATTGTCGCTGCATGTTTGACTTTCTTGAGTCAAGTTTGGATAGTCAAACTTTTTTGATTATGATTGCTATGGTTGGGAAAGAAATGAATTGGTGGCAATATCAATCGTTCATAAATGAGTTGATCAGATGGAATAGATGTGTTGGTTTGACTTTTGAAATTCAAAATGGTAAAGTTTATGAAGCTGTCAAAGAACTGAGCAATTGGGATATCCAAGGCAAATGGAATCAAAGAATGTTGCAAGCTAAAGAAAATAAAGGCAATTGTTCTATGCTTTCTTACTATGATCAAATGAATATGCAGTTTTTTTAAGGTTTTCAGCAGTTTGACTTTCTTAAGTCAAACTGTGAGATGGTCTACACTGAATTTGCAACATTTTATGGATTTATATGGAGCAGCTGGTGGACCGAATTTACTTATAAAGAATGAAAGATGGAAAATTTGAAGATAAGAATTGTGATGTTGGAATTAGTAGATTGACTTTAGTTGGTAAAAATGCAGTTATGTTATATTTTCTTGTTAACTATAGAGGTTATGTGGATTATAGTAAAGATATGGTTAGGCGTATTTTTTGCATTGTGATTATTATAGTTATCTTGGTATGAAGTTTTTGTGTCAAGAAATCAAACAAACAAATATTTCACTTCAACAATTCAAAAGCTATTATAAAAACATCACCTTAACATTTGCATAGAGTATCTTTTCAAAAAGTTAAAGTTTGTAAGGCCATTTCCAACGGGCACTGCCTAGGCTCACTTTCGTAGCGCCGTTGGCAATGGTCGAGCTTGGGATCACCCTCGATATGCTGCAAGCGGATCGCCTTGCCTTTTCCCCCACAGTATTTTCGAGCACGAAGCCATTTGGTAAAATTTTGAATTTTAAACGGCTGGTATTCCATTAAAAAAGGCAACAACTACTTGTTCTTTGCTTTTTAAATACAATAAAATACCAATATGTAAAAAACTTAAACCAGCACTCATTTTAGAACTTTCAACTACACAACTTGCATACACTTTCAACAAATGATACATACACTTTAACCATCAAAATGCCTAAAAAATCAATCAAGAAAAATCAAACCAAGCCAACCGTTCCATTCAAAACTACACGCTGCCCTAAAAATTTTCCAAAGTCTAAATGAAACACAAATGTATTTCAAACCTTTCGGCTCGTCTTCGAACTGGAATCAATGTATGGGGTTTGCGTCTTACACTTCGTCACTATCCGTGTTTACTCCTCAAGAACAATACCTTAACAACCCATATCTACAACAATACGCTAATAACCCATACCAAACTCACTTCCAACAAAAAACCACTGGACAATGATTTTTCAACAAACACCAAATCGAATTCCTATTCAAACTCCATCCGAATCCGAAGATGAAGAAATCAAAGAGGAAACTCAACCCGGAGAAGTTGAAGAAAGTCAACCCGATCCGAAAGGCAAAAAGGTGACATGCAAAAAAATGCCAAGGTCAGATGCGGAAAGTCAACTTTTGGTTATGATTTGGACACAAGTTTTCGAACATTTGGAAATGGGAACTAATAAAAAAAAAATCAATTTTGGGTACGATCCGACAAAGATACAAATTGCAAGTTATTGAAAAACATTGAGCAGATCAAATCACGGGTAAATAGAGCAAAATGACGAAGATATCAAGAATTTCAGTGAAAACTACACAAAGCTTGAATTTTTGGGGCAAAGTGGTCAAAACGGCGCGGATATAATATCACATATACGAAGGACATTCAAGGAACAAACGGGTTGTAACTTCATATAGAAGGAAGCGTGGAAAGTTCTCATAGAATTTCCAAAAATTTTTAAAATTCGAGGGAGTGGTGAACAAGAGAAAGGCGGTGATCGAGCCATGACAGGTGCACCAAACGAAAACATGAACCAAACACGTGGTCAGAATCCGTGTCAATTTGAGAGTTTATTTCGAAAGGAACATGTACGCCATCTTCTGTGTCGTGCAAGTGCTAAGAGTCAAAGGAGTTCAAGCTCATTAGATGCGGCCTTGCGTTTGTCGTCGGATTAAGCACGCAAATCGTTGACCGAACCGCTAATGCTACGAAGCGGATTATGGAGAAGACATAGCGGGAAACTAAGACGCGTACAATGTTGGATAGTTTAACATTTCTCACCCATCCGGTTGAACACTACTTGAATCCCGAACAACACGTGTTGGTGATGAAAGCACGATCAAAGATCCAAAAGAAATGTCAAATTGCGTTTAACGATTCCGACAAAGAATATTTATATATTTAGTTGTCGTTCTTTATTAAAGGTGTTTTTGTTCAATTTAGTTTAATTATGTCATCTTTAATTAATTAATGTAACGTTTTAGTTTTATATGTTGAAATAACAACTCCGTGGCATTTTATATCTAACGATTCTAAAGTAATAATTAGTAACAATAACAAATCCGTAAATCCATATTTTAGAGTTTTAGTTACAAGTACATTCTAAATAACAGAGTATTAATATTATGTAATTATGTAAAGATTAATAATGGTTACTCCCTTCATTCGAATTTATTAATCCATAGACAAAAGAGCGTACAATTTAAAAAAATGTCATTATCACACTATAAATTTATCTTCAATTTATAGATTTCTTCTTTACTTTTTATCTACCTTTTTGTTTTAGATACATAAAGTAAGGGTATACAAAATTTTATCTCATTATTTTTATCTATTTATATAAGTGAACTATTAATTTATTACATTTAAAAAGAAAAATATGACTAATTGACTATTGAATTGGAGCGGATGAAGTATAATATAATCCTCACATTTTATCAGTCTAACATCCAGATTCTTTATGCATGTTTAACCCTTGAATTTAGTTTAAACTTAGCTTTGCATGTAAAATTTAGTTGACTTGGTGTTTTAATCATTTTCTTGGCATGCTATCAGATAAACCGGTCATCTTTTAATTGCTAACAATTTGTATCTGTTGATGCATATTTTATATGGCCGTTACTGGGCGAATAACGTCTATTCTTACATTATACACCTAGTTTATATACACGCGTGAAACTGATCAGTTATAAGAGCATATGTAACTGTTGGGCTATTCATGTCGATAGGCCCATTAGGGCAACCTAAGTCTAGGTCGTCTATATATATATATATATATATATATATATATATATATATATATATATATATATATATATATATATATATATATATATATATATATATATATATATATATATCAGTTTATGTGTGTCTTTAGGGTTAAGAGATCAGGAGTCTAAACCCCAATTTGGGAGAGCCGCATTCGGCGATCCTGTGCATAGGGGAGATCATGCTCGATCTCCCCTGGCCACCGATGTTTCTGTGTCTAAATCAATTGTAATTTCAACGTTTATATTAAATATATTGATTTATGTTTGATTCATCGTGTTTATCTCTTCCGTCTTTGATTTTGCTCGAATATGGTTGTTAATGGTCCTTAATCGGACCAACAAATTGGTATCAGAGCTGGTTCAACCGAGCTCTTGATTAGATCGAATATTAAAGACGTTAATTTGTGCTGCAAATTCGTTTCTAGATCTAACAGTTGACTTTTGTTGATTTTTATGGGGTTTTGAGATCTAGATCGAATTAAGAAAAAGTGTTTTAATAGAAAGGTTGGAAATCATCTCGTGAATGTTTCTTCACGATCTCAGAATCTAATTCGTTATATATCGAGATTTGAGAATTTTTTTGATTTCGAAAAATTGCTACTGAAATCGAATTTTAGCTCGATTTTTGGTATGGTTTTGCAAAATCTGAGAATGGGTTAATGTTTACCGGGTCCTAATGGTGCTTCTTGCAAATTTTCACGAATTTTGGTAAAGGTTTGATGAATTTCGTATGGTATAAATTAGGGTTTTCATATGGTTTGAGGTTGAAGCAGAAGAAACAGGTCCAAAAATAAATAAATAAAAAATCGGGTGGCAAAGTTGTAATTATTGTGAAGTCTTATTTACCGGTGGGTCCTACATGTCATACCTTGTCTCACTTGTCTCCCATGTGCCTACCTTTTTAGAAGATTTATTTCTTCTTTTAATAACCACAACCGTATCCATCAGCAACCCATTTACTAGATCCATGGATTCGGATCCAGCACTGATCCGACCCAAAACTGATCCGGATCCATACCCAGTCATTTAACGGCAGTTAGTTCTCACTGTTAAATCCCTAACGGCCCGTTAATTCCAGGGACCACCAGCGCGAAAAGTTTTATAAATTTTTCAGAATTTTCAGTTTTAGTCCCTGAACTTTCTGAGAAATTCATTTTCAGTCCCTGATCTTTGGAAAACTTACATGTTTGGTCCCTAAAGTTTCGATGTTTTCATCATCGGTCCTCAACTTTCGTAAGTTTTTCATCCAAGGTCCTTAAATGTTTATTATTCAATATTTTTACACGTAACCTTTCTAGTATGTTATTCAATGAAGTATTGATGTATAAAGTTATAGTGGACAACCTCCTTGTCCGTTAGACTTATTTAGTAAGTGAGTACGGAAACACTTGTTTTGAAAAGTATTACGGGGGTAGTCGGGAGCATACGACTATTTATGGGCCTACAATGTTTAGTATTTCGCACTTCTCGATATTCCGCTTTAGAGGGAATATGTTTGTTCCAGTTTTGCCTAGTAGAGCGAACCGAGGTTGATGTTTCGCGATCATGAGATACAAATTTAATTTTCTTTGGTAGTTTGATGGCAATAAAGACTTATTTGAGTTATTAATTGTGGAACGGACTCCTCTACATATTTTGCCTTTACAAGAAGCAAGTCAGGATGAACGTTAGTGCTACGATGTTTAATAGGATACAGCTAACAGTGAGGGGGAAGATTCTACTGTTTATGATTCTGAGAGAGTCTGTTTGTTTGAAGGTTTTATCAAAGATGTCGATAAGGATCTCAGCCCATGTCTCAAGGGGAATCTTGCTGCATTTGTACTATGAGTAACACGTACGAGTTAAAAGAAACTACAGGATGACAATTAGCATTTCGACTTCAATGAGCGGAAACATTGATGTTCGAAGTTTGGGTTTTCACGTATTCTGGAAGACTTTTGATGGAGCTTGTGATTCACAAGTTTATGGTACTACAACAGAGATTGACTGAAGATTGCAAGAGGTGTTTACAATCATTTGCCAGCAACGTCCAAGAGGGAAATTGTTGATGCATATTTTGTATGGCCGTCACTGGGCGAATAATGTCTATTCTTACATTGTACACCTAGTTTATATGCACGCGTGAAACTGATCAGTTATAGGAGCATATGTAACTGTTGGGCTATTCATGTCGATAGGCCCATTAGGGCAACCTAAGTCTAGGTCGTCTATATATATCAGTTTATGTGTGTCTTTAGGGTTAAGAGATCAGGAGTCTAAACCCTAATTTGGGAGAGCCGCATTCGGCGATCCTGTGCATAGGGGAGATCATGCTCGATCTCCCCTGACCACCGATGTTTCTGTGTTTAAATCAATTGTAAGTTCAACGTTTATATTAAATATATTGATTTATGTTTGATTCATCGTGTTTATCTCTTCCGTCTTTGATTTTGCTCGAATATGGTTGTTAATGATCCTTAATCGGACCAACAGTATCATTAAGATAAATGTTTTATAGACATATTGTTTAGAGGTCATCCATACAAAGAAAATAATCGTTGAACAAGATTTAAAGAATGACTTACTTGAAGCTTTAATGCAATTTCAAGTTCCTTAGTGATGTCAATCAAGTTTGGTCGCCTGTCTTGAGTTTTTGCTAAACACTTAAATGCGATTTTTGAAAACACTTCGAGAGACTTTCGGTTAGGTCCTATCTTTAGACCAAAACAGTGTTCCTCGGCTTCTTCCATTACTTCTGGATCTACTATTTCCATGATTGTTCCCTCAGAGAAGTGCCTCCGTGCTACGGATGCAAGTCCCCTGTTATGTTTGTCGGTGTAAACTTTGTTATATGCCAATGTACCGGAGAATATTTCGAATAAAACAACTCCGAACGAGTATATGTCTGATTGCTTTTTTAATCTACCCGTCCTTGAATATTCAGGATCCAAATACACGTCAGTGCCTACAATCCTATCTGTAACGATGGTGCTTGTGAATTGATTAGCATGGTAGGATTTAGATAGCCCAAAGTCAGCAATCTTGACCTCCCAATTCTTGTCTAATAATATGTTGGCACTTTTGATATCACGATGTATTATCAATTGTTTGTCACTCACGTTTGTGTGAAGATACTTTAACCCATGTGCAATACCAAGACACATTTTAATTCGATGAGCCCAGTTAAGATAAGTTTGCTTCTTTATGCTTCCTAAATAATCATCAAGGGAACCATTTGGAACAAACTCGTATGCAAGGATCAATTCAGAATCTTCATCACAGTAACCAATAAGTGATATTATGTTAGGATGGTTACATCTGCGAAGCATTTCGATTTCTAGTAAAAACCCTTGTCTACCATGCCCATTTTTATCATTTATGATATGTTTTATAGCTACTGTGTGGCGTTTCTTAGAAATTGCTTTCTTAGGAATTTCCATTTTAGGAATTTCTTTTGAATTCTTCCTTTTTATTCCCAAACAGAACTTTCCAAAAATGTCACGTTCCTTAAGAATTACCTTTTGATTCTTCCCTTCTAATTCCGAAATGTAAGCATCATAAATCTCCTTCTTTTCTATTTCAATACTGGAAACATCGTCAATGTCAAGTTCTGCTTTATACACCATTCCATATCCGCCAGATCCAATAAGGTATTTTTCAGCAAAATTCTCTGTGGCTAACTTTACATCATCAAGTCGAATATTGATTATTTCCTGTAACATTTAGTAACACAAAGGATATGAGCATGTAGCTTTCATGTGCTGAGGTGCTAGAACTATTTGATCGGTAAACACAGACACAATGATTGGAAAAAACAATAGTTAATAATTAATAATTAATAATTAATAGGTGTAATAATTAATTAATATTAATAAGTAGAATTAAAAGGATGGGCTTACCGGATTTTCATGTTTCCTTTGAAGAAATATGGCTTTCTCAAGTTGTTTCACAACCTGAGCCATATCTGGGCGGCTTCGACGTTCTGGATTCAAGCATTTATTAGTCATCGTTGACAAAATGGTCCATGCTTCTGAGTGCATTTGTTCGCGTAAGTGACCATCAAATTGCATGTCAATCAAAACGACACCGAAAGAATACACATTACTTTCCTCTGTCACATTGTTGGTCAATTTAGACACTGGGTCAAGGTAATTGTTGGTCAATTTAGACACTGGGTCAAAGTAGGAATCAAATTCATCATCGGTAAAACGTGAAGGGGACATCAAAATAAAACCAACGACCTTAGCCTCCAAATTGTTATCTAAAAGAATCTTATCGCTTCTGAAATCACCATGTACGACATCACAATCATGGCTGTGACTCAAGTCACGGGCAGCATCCAAACATATTTCCAATCTTTTGTAACATGTGAGTTTTTTCTTTATGTGCTTGAAACTATTTGAGATGAAATTGCGATGAGATGAGATATTTAGAATTTGAGCGAGACTTGCGATTACTTCACACTCACTCACTATGTAGCGGCTGTAACGAAACCCAACAAAAGTGACATTTTTTTTATGCTTAACACGTGAAAGCATTGAGACCACTTTCAAGAACTCATCTTCTGGCATGTACTTTTTTTCTTCTACGATAACATTGATCCTTTTGCCAAACCGAAACAGTTCCCCTCTGTAGACATAAACATCATGATAATCATCTGCCTCATCAACTATAAGTCCGGATCTATTTTCAGTACGAAATGTTTCGATAATATTTCTGGAGTCAAAATCGTTGGTAGCAGCTTTGATATCATCATACGGGATTCGTAAGTGATCAACCTCTTTGAATAAAGACGACATGATGATATATCCCAGATAATTTGCTTTTAGTAACTAAAGGAAAATATACAGGGAGGGAGTTAGGAGTTGGGGTTGAGGTTGAAGTTGATCAATTTATTTGTTAACAATTATGTGATGTGATAAGAATTAAGTTGGAAACCATCCAAATAATCTAAACGATCCCGCCTACTGTAGAATTACCATTACTATTACTATTGCTATTGCTATACACATCATTTATGGTGGATTTATCATTCAAATATAATAATACTCTTGCTTTCAACTGTATATCTTCAGGTGGGTCTAGCACGGACCCTACTGATACCAATTATTGAGTTAATATGTCACATACTAATACTAATCAATGACGATTTTTTTTTTATGATAATTAAGATAAAATTACATAATTCATCAAGTTCCACGAAATAGAAAACAACAATTTTTAATCGAATACTCGAAAGAACGACAAACAAAAAACTACACATAAAAGAATCATGAACAAATCAACATTGAATAAGTCATAAAAAGGATGTTCTAAATGCCCATATAGTTAAAGTTTTGCAATATACGGAGTACATTGCCGCTAATACGGAGTATAAATTAACCCAAAATATCAACAAAATGGATAAAAATTATCCCCATTAGTTAAAACTACAAATACACTAAAAAATATTCAGCTCTTCATGGCAGACTCACAAATCAATATCTTCTACCAAACCCACTTATCAAAAAGTAACAACATGGATAGTTAAGTTAAAAAAAACTACACATACGCTAAAATAAAGATTCATGTCTTCAGATTGCAATCCAACCCACTACTCCAATCCTCTTCAATGAGTACATGAGTATAATAACTTGAACTCTTGAAGTACTTGAGTGCTGTTTATACTCTACATTAAAAATGGCATGATAAAAATAATTAATGAATATGAATAATAACTATTTTGTAAACATAAACACATGAGCACAATACTGGATTCAATACCTTTGGTTGGATACTAAAGAAGGTAATTGTTAGTTGGAACCGAAACCTGTAAGCAAACATATTCATGATGTTTAGTTGGTCATCATTCATACGATGAGCTTGCAATGATATAATGCTCTTCTTGACATTTTTTCTACCAATCCAATAATAATAAGTTTAAAAATAGGCTGGATGCAGATAACATTACTTAATAACAATACTTGAACATATAATCCATTGGAACATAGTTAGTTTGTAACATCAACCGATAGAAACTTACATAAATCCACATGTCCCATGTATTAGAATCAGTAACTTATTACATTCTCTGCATCTCCACCCAAGACGACTTGCCCATAAACATGACAAAGTTCTCTTTTCCTACTTGTCATTATCAACAAAAAACTGTACTAAAAATTTATTATGTATAAATCAATTATTTTTCACTAACTCGGTCTCCATTTAGTAAAACTTACCTCGTTTAGCAGGAGAATTACAAACATTTGATGACTGTCACATACTAATACTAATCAATGATGATTAAATTATTTATTTGAATTAACTATACTCGTGTTATATTAATTAGACTTTAATGTTGCTATCTATCTTATCTTATCTAATCTAATTCTAATTCTAATTCTAATTCTAATTCTAATTCTAATTCTAATTATATATATATATATATATATATATATATATATATATTCAAAGACAAAATAATTGGTACTATTTGTTAGTGATTTTAGAGTGATCCAACAAATCGTTTGTGTATTGGATTTTAATCCTAAGTTGATGCGCCACATGTATGATGGGAAGGCAAAAGATGCGCCGCATCTGAGAAATGAATGGTTGCTTTGTTTGTCTGGACCTTATGGGACATGTTTACATGCTTTATTACGGTATAATTGCATCCTTTCAATAACGTCCATTGTGAAGAGATGTGTCATTTAATCATTGCCATTTATTAAAGGTTGCAACAATTCATTGTACATTTTCGACTAGTATAACTATAAGACTCCATTCCATGAAGAAAGATTCCAGAATTTTATCATTTTAAACCCACTTTCAACATACAAACATCCATAAAATACTCTCTACAATTGTGTAGGTTAATTATCTTTTAGCCAAGACAATTATCCATTCTTTATCTTATCCAAATCTTGATTTCGTGTAATCTGTGGCTAATTGGATCGAAATACATGATAGGAAAGTGACCACGTGATTCAAGGAACAATTCGGTTATTAATTTATCATATTCTCAACCCAACACACATTCATTTAACACTCTTTATACCTAATCTTAATCTGTAATAAATCTCAGTTTAAGGGGTAAAATAGTCAATTTATTATGTTTTACTTTGTAAAAACACTAAATTAAAATCATAACCTATCTAAATGATCGATATGATTTTTCAGTCGGAGATCCAATCACAAAAAAAGATTGTTCCTATTCTTACATTTATAACACATCATCTATGCATCTGTATCTAATTTAATTCAATCTATGGTCAAGTGGATCCACGCTTATCGTCTTATGGATCACAATTTTTGGGATGTAATGATGCCTGCAAATGCGAGTTGGAGTTGGCGTAAACTTCTTCAGATAAGCCCTATGATCCAAGATCATTTTTTACACAGAATCCGTAATGGGGGTAACACCTCAATTTGGTATGATATATGGTCCGATCATGGTCACTTGGTGAATGTTATATCTAGAAGAAATATTATACGCGCTGGATTTGATGGTAATGAAAAGTTTTGTGATTACATTTCTATGAATGGGTGGATTTGGCCAGTAACATGGCGCAATGAATACCCTTTGCTTCAAACAATTGCCCCTCCTGTTTTGTCAATTGAATCTGATGTGGTGCAATGGGTTGATCCAAGTGGCTATGTTTCTGACTTTGCGGTTGCAAAAGTGTGGGAGACTATCAGCAGAAGTGTCTTCGAGCATAGGCAAGATAGGTAATCGCCTAGGACTCAAAAATTTAAAATGCCCAAAATTTTGAATATGTAAATATTTTTCTTAATATTTTTTAATTAAATTAAATAAAAATTGTCAACTAAAGTTAAAATACTTTGTTTTTAATAGTTAAATACAATGTAAGTAAATAAATAGATAAATTGGAGTATTATTTTGTTATGCGTAGTAAAAAAATTTAACGTATATGTGGGCTATAACACCCGATCAAAATCCATTAACGGCGATACTAACTCTGTTTCCAGTGCAAAGCTTGACTTCTATGTAACATCAAAGTTCTACAGCGGAATTAATTAATACCTGAGATAAAACATGAAAACAGGTCAACAAAATTTGTTGAGTGAATCTACATGTTTAGTAAATCGTTTATCATTTGTTAGACCACGAGATTTCGTTCAAAGCATGGTAAAAATTATACATCTGTTATGAGCATCTGAATATAAAGCTTTAACATGCGAATAGCTAAACGCTACGCGACTTCCTTTACCCTATGATAGCATACACTGATCAAGTGTACAAGTTACGAAGTAATAAGCACCCTTCGTTGGGCGAGGCTGTCAGACCTAACGGACCCGTCCCTATGATTCGAGCTTACAAATGTAATTAAGATATTCAAGCTAAGGGCTTTCTGATCAAACTCATATGTATATTTGTTTTTGTACTCGTGTCTAATTCGTAAAGCTAGATTAAAAACAGTATGTTATCTCATCCCAAAAAGTAAAAAATGTATGAGACTGTAGACTCACCTTGAGTGCACTTGAAGTTTTACACAAGCAACGAGTTGTCGGTAAACTATGATCGGGTAATATAGCCTAGATATATCAATATATAGTTACATAAGTCTATTTCAATATAGAGTTGATCCATAGTACAGTTGTCCTAATTGCTCAGACTGACGCACTTTACACAAAGTCAACTAGTTCATGCAAGTCAAACAAAGTCAAACTTGGTCAAGTTAGTCAAACTAAGTCATATATTCTCATATTAATTATAGTAGTCCTCAAAAGATCAAGTATGCATTTAATTAAATTAAATACACAAAATTCAGTCCATGTATCCCGCATCACGCTTTGTTGGTTTGGTTGCTTATGGATAATCGTTTAAAGACTCAAGACAAGCTCAAAGCTTGTGAGCGCAATCCTGGTTCTATTCTCTTATGTTCAGTATGCAAAAGTCAACAGGATTTACACGATCATTTATATTTTGAGTGCCCTTATTCGTCGCAGCTTTGTATGTAATTTTCTCCTATTATTCAAACCCCGATCTCATGTAACTTGTGGAAGTCTGTTCGTAACTCTTTGGTCCCATTTGCAGTTCATAAACGGGTTAGAAGTGTCACTTCTAAACTGGTTTTTGCAGCGTTTGTTTACTTCATTTGGCAAGAGAGGAATAATATGAAATGTCCCGTTCATATTGATTATAAACGTTCCATATTAATTGATTTCGTTGCGAGGTTTTGACCTCTATATGAGACGTTTTTCAAAGACTGCATTCATTTTTAAAACAACCATAACCTTTATTTTATCAATAAAGATTTCAAAAGCATTACGTAGAATATCAAATAATGATAATCTAAAATATACTGTTTACACACGACCATTACATAATGGTTTACAATAGAAATATATTACATCGACATATGTTTCTTGAATGCAGTTTTTACATAATATCATACAAACATGGACTCCAAATCTTGTCCTTATTTTAGTATGCAACAGCGGAAGCTCTTAATATTCACCTGAGAATAAACATGCTTTAAACATCAACAAAAATGTTGGTGAGTTATAGGTTTAACCTATATATATCAAATCGTAACAATAGACCACAAGATTTCATATTTCAATATACATCCCATACATAGAGATAAAAATCCTTCATATGGTGAACACCTGGTAACCGACATTAACAAGATGCATATATAAGAATATCCCCATCATTCCGGGACACCCTTCGGATATGATATAAATTTCGAAGTACTAAAGCATCCGGTACTTTGGATGGGGTTTGTTAGGCCCAATAGATCTATCTTTAGGATTCGCATCAATTAGGGTGTATGTTCCCTAATTCTTAGATTACCAGACTTAATAAAAAGGGGCATATTCGATTTTGATAATTCAACCATAGAATGTAGTTTCACGTACTTGTGTCTATTTTGTAAATCATTTATAAAACCTGCATGTATTCTCATCCCAAAAATATTAGATTTTAAAAGTGGGACTATAACTCACTTTCACAGATTTTTACTTCGTCGGGAAGTAAGACTTGGCCACTGGTCGATTCACGAACCTATAACAAATATGTACATATATATCAAAGTATATTCAAAATATATTTACAACACTTTTAATACATTTTGAAGTTTTAAGTTTATTAAGTCAGCTGTCCTCGTTAGTAACCTACAACTAGTTGTCCATAGTTAGATGTACAGAAATAAATCGATATATATTATCTTGAATCAATCCACGACCCAGTGTATACACGTCTCAGGCTAGATCACAACTCAAAGTATATATATTTTTAGAATCAACTTCAACCCTGTATAGCTAACTCCAACATTACTGCATATAGAGTGTCTATGGTTGTTCCAAATAATATATATACATGGGTCGATATGATATGTCAAAACATTTACATACGTGTCTATGGTATCCCAAGATTACATAATATATTAGAATACATGTATAATACAATATAACTTAGCTAGGATATGATTTGTATAGAATTGTTAATATTTCCCGTAGCTACAAAATCAAAAAATATCCAATCTTGTTTTACCCATAACTTCTTCATTTTAAATCCGTTTTGAGTGAATCAAATTGCTATGGTTTCATATTGAACTCTATTTTATGAATATAAACAGAAAAAGTATAGGTTTATAGTCAGAAATATAAGTTACAAGTCATTTTTGTAAGAGGTAGTCATTTTAGTCGAAAGAACGACGTCTTGATGACCATTTTGAAAAACATACTTTCACTTTGAGTTTAACCATGATTTTTGGATATAGTTTCATGTTCATAAGAAAAATCATTTTCCTAGAAGAATAACTTTTAAATCAAATTTTATCATAGTTTTAAATTATCAAACCCAAAATAGCCCGCGGTGTTACTACGACGGCGTATGTCCAGTTTTTCGGTGTTTTTCGTGTTTTCAGGTTTTAAATCATTAAGTTAGAATATCATATAGATATAGAACATGTATTTATTTGATTTTAAAAGTCAAGTTAGAAGGATTAACATTTGTTTGCGAACAAGTTTAGAATTAACTAAACTATGTTCTAGTGATTTCAAGTTTAAACCTTCGAATAAAATAGCTTTATATGTATGAATCGAATGATGTTATGAACATCATTACTACCTCAAGTTTTGTGGATAAACCTACTGGAAAAGAGACAAATGGATCTAGCTTCAAAGGATCTTGGATGGCTTGAAAGTTCTTGAAGTAGAATCATGACACGAAAACAAGTTCAAGTAAGATTTCCACTCGAAATAAGATTGTTATAGTTATAGAAATTGAATCAAAGTTTGAATATGAGTATTACCTTATATTATAAAGATATCTTACTATAAATAAGAAAGATTTATTGAGGTTGGATGATCACTCTACAAGATTGGAAGTAAGCTAGCAAACTTGGAAGTATTCTTGATTTTATGAAACTAGAACTTGTAGAATTTATGAAGAACACTTAGAACTTGAAGATGGAACTTGAGAGAGATCACTTAGATGAAGAAAACTGAAGAATGAAAGTGTTTGTAGGTGTTTTTGGTCGTTGGTATATGGATTAGATATAAAGGATGTGTAATTTTGTTTTCATGTAAATAAGTCATGAATGATTACTCATATTTTTGTAATTTTATGAGATATTTCATGCTAGTTACCAAATGATGGTTCCCACATATGTTAGGTGACTCACATGGGCTGCTAAGAGCTGATCATTGGAGTGTATATACCAATAGTACATACATCTAAAAGCTGTGTATTGTACGAGTACGAATACGAGTGCATACGAGTAGAATTGTTGATGAAACTGAACGAGGATGTAATTGTAAGCATTTTTGTTAAGTAGAAGTATTTTGATAAGTGTCTTGAAGTCTTTCAAAAGTGTATGAATAAATATTAAAACACTACATGTATATATATTTTAACTGAGTCGTTAAGTCATCGTTAGTCGTTACATGTAAATGTTGTTTTGAAACCTTTATGTTAACGATCTTGTTGAATGTTGTTAACCCATTATTTATTATAACAAATGAGATGTTAAATTGTTATAATATCATGATATTATGATATATAATATATCTTAGTATGATATATATACAGTTAAATGTCGTTACAACGATAATCGTTACATATATGTCTCGTTTCGAAATCATTAAGTTAGTAGTCTTATTTTTACATATGTATTTCATTGTTAATACACTTAATAATATATTTACTTATCATTTAACATAATTAACCAAGTGTATCAATATCTTAATATGATTCATATGTACCTAGTAAGACGTTGTTATAACGATAATCGTTATATATATCGTTTTCGAGTTTCTTAAATTAATAGTCTCATTTTTATGTATATAACTCATTGTTAAAATACCTAATGATATACATACTTATAATAAAATCATGTTAACTATATATATAACCATATATATGTCATCGTATAGTTTTTACAAGTTTTAACGTTCGTGAATCACCGGTCAACTTGGGTGGTCAATTGTCTATATGAAACCTATTTCAATTAAACAAGTCTTAACAAGTTTGATTGCTTAACATGTTGGAAACACTTAATCATGTAAATAACAATTTTATTTAATATATATATATATAAACATGGAAAAGTTCGGGTCACTACATAATAGACTCTTTAGTGGAAAGGTCCGCTCAGTAGATCAAATGTATGAGGTTATCTTCTCCACAATCAGATTAAAACTCCTTTCCCTCAAGTTCAAGGAGTCTCATCAATTGAAAGTCATGAAGGAAAACTGGGAAGTCCACTGATGTTTTTAGTTTAAGTTCACTAATGTTGTAGTTCGTTATTGTGTTGTTGGTTCTAGTTTATTTCGTTTTGTAATAGTCTTGTTGGCTCGTTTTTAGGTTGCAAGACTCATTTGCAACATTGAGATCCTCTTGTATTTATTGTATTATTATTTTTATTATTAATATTCTCCGTAGAATCCCTTTACCCAAAAAAAAATATGTATATATATATATATATATATATAAGAAAGTTATTGCTGACGTGTTATCTCATGATTAAAAGTTATTTACCGATGTTTATATATATGTATATATATATATGTATGTGTGTGTGTGTGTGATGGCCAGTCAAGTACCCTTAACGGCTCCGTCACTTGGTCCCACAGCTTGATCATAACTCTATATGAATTTCCATAAATAACATTGCATTCATTTAATAAAATTGATTTCCTCAAAAGAAAAATCTAAATCATTTGTAAGTTTAGAAAAACCAAACCAAATGTATAAAAAGGGTTGACCAAAACAAGTCAACAACTATCCACAATGTAAAAGTATTTAAAGTAGAATGCAATGTTAATCGTTAAATCAAAATCTGCGATAGACAATGCAGACTCTCTAAGCCCAGCGGAAGCAATCAATCATGGACTTGAGAATAAAACATGCGAGTAATCTGTCAACAAAAATGTTGAGTGAATTATTGGTTTAATATTGCAAACAATATTTAATTTAAACCATTAAAATTTATTTTTGAAAACATAAAGACTTAATTTGGACCACAAAATTATATGCTCGAAAACATATAAAACATTATTCCATTAACCCGTGAGCCACCCGGTAATCACTTAATAATTCCATACCCTTAACAAAAACCAATATAACAATATACACTGAACAGGTGTATCTTTCAAAATACGAAGTACTAATACATTCCTTCTATAACTCCTAGCGCGACTAGCACGAAATGAGACTGTCAGGCCCAATAGATCTATCCATAGGATTCGCGTTCATCAGTAGAAACCAGTGATTACAATTACCAGATTAGAGAATATTTTCGTTCGACTTACAATGAATAATTTAAACCAACTTCCACTTGTGCCCAATAAGTAAAATAAAATGCATGTATTCTCATCCCAAAAGATTTAAAATAGAAAAATGAGACTATAACTCACTTTAACGTAAATGAAGCAACAACACAGTAATGCGAATAGCAAAAGATAAAGTGATCAAGAATGACCACAACGCCAACCTATAAATAAAGCAGGTCAATATAAATAACTAACTTAGGTCAAGTCTTAGTATGACAGCTATAGTACTTGTTGCAAATAAGCATAGAACATCACTCGGTATGATTCGGTATGATCAGGACATCGTATAACACGTACATTCTATTTTTAGAAAGTTTTTATTTTTAGCAGGTTTTCATTTTTGGAAAGTTTCTATTTTTGAAAAGTTTCTATTTTTGGAAAGTGTCTACTTTTGAAAAGTTTCTATTTTTGGGAAGTTTTTATTTTAGGAAAGTTTCCTTAATTAGAAAAGTCAATAAAAGTCAACTAAAAGTCAAAGTCAACCGAAAGTTAACTCAAAAGTTGAAACGACCCGTCCATATTACTATAAACGTAGTACGTTATTCATTGGTCCCATAACGAGGTATTTGACCTCTATATGATATGTTTTAGAAAATATTGCATCCGTTTTATAAAAAGCACACCATTATTATACATAATGCATGTTTAAAGCAAGTGGGCGATTATTTAAGAAATAATCCTCATAATACACCGGTTTCCAAATACTACACACGTGACATAACAGTCGAATATAATACATGACAAAGGTTTTATTGAATGCAACACTTCATTTAAACAAAAGCATGAGACTCCATGCACAGCTTGCTCAGATAATGCAACAGCGGAAGACTTTTTTAAGGACTTGAGAATAAACATGCTTAAACAGTCAACACAAAAGTTGGTGAGATATATAGGTTTAAAGCTAGCATCGATATAAATATAGACCACAAGATTTCATAGTTATAAATATTTCAATAAAGATATTCTATAAGTTGTTGAGCGCTTCGGTAACCATACTTAACCATTAATGTAGCATATTTCCTTTATTATGAAATCTCCTTACACTGTACCAAGTGTAGTAAAAACGAAGTACTATGCAACCGTTTACGATACTAGAGCGACTATCCCGGTTGGGGTTTTCAAACCCGACAGATCTATCAATAGGATTCGCGCTTACATATTCTTACAATATGTAAGTATTAGTTACCAAGCTATTAGGGAAGATATGCAAGGTGGTACAACTCAACGTAGAATATATTTTAAGTACTTGTGTCCATAGCGTAAAACATAATATGCATGTATTCTCATCCCAAAAATATTTTTAGAGTTTAAAAATGGGACTATGTACTCATGGTAGTAAAAGTATATTAATAATAAGTTTTCAACTTATTAAAAATATGGCCGTCATCCTTGGATTCACGAACCTATAACAATAATAACGATTCAGATAATAATACATGTGAACGAAATTAATATAGCAAGTTCATATCATATCTTCAATCACATGTGATTGTTTAAGTTCATACTTTCAATCACGTGTGATTGTTTAAGTTTATATTTTCAATCACGTGTGATTGTTTAAGTTGTCAAGTTAGCAGTCCAACATTAGTAGTCCACAATTAGTAGTCCACAGTTAGTAGTCCACAATTAGTAGTACATAGTATACACGTGTTGTATAAGTCTCAATCATGATCCACAATACCGCTATTGTAGTTATACGTATTGTGTATGTGGTGTCTTTTGATTTATCCGACATGTTGTGTAACCATGACATGTTAGAATACATGTATAATACAAGAAAAGTTAGCTAGGATATGGTTAGTATAGATTTTAATGAATTAATCTCGTAGTCAATTTAGTCATTTTTAACCAATATTGTTTTGCCCATAACTTCTTTATTACAAATCCGTTTTGAGTGAATCAAAGTGCTATGGTTTCGTAACGAACTATAATTTTTAGAACTAAACTGAAAAATTAGTGGTTTATAGTCGGAGTTACAGGTTACAAGTCCATAATTGAAAGAGGTAGTCATTTCCGTCTAAAGAACGACATCTTGATGACCATTTTGAAAAATATACTTCTATTTTGAGTTTAACCATGATTTTTGGATATAGTTTCATCTTCATATAAAACATCATTTTCTCAGAAGAACAACTTTTAAATCCAAGATTATCATAGTTTTTAATTATCTAACCCAAAACAGCCACCGATTTTACTACGACGGCGTATGTCCGGTTTTACGGTGCTCTTCGTGTTTCCAAGTTTTAACTCATTAAGTTAGTATATCATATAGATATAAGACATGTGTTAAATTGTTTTTAAAAGTCAAGTTAGAAGGATTAACTTTGTTTGCGAACAAGTTTAGAATTAACTAAACTATGTTCTAGTTTATAAACTCTTATATAGATAGCTATAATTATATGAATTGAACAAGAGTTTTGGTAAGGCTAATACCTTGATTTAAGAAAGGGAAGTAGCTGAATATGAAGAGGATTTCTAGAGCTTGAAAGACTCCTTGAAAGGGTGCTTAAAGATAACCAAACTTGGAAGCAAAACTTGAATTAAAGTAAATGTTCTTGATCGCTTCTTATATGATGATTATAGATTGTTTTTGTAACTAGTTTTTGTTATGGATGATGAAGGTTTATTAGAACTTGAAGAGAGGATATTACAGAGTGTTTTTAGAGAGAAATAATAAGAGAATACTTGGAAGAGAATTGAAAGTAGAATGGATGTAAATGTGTGTAAAAAAATATACCATGTAAGGCCTTTATATACTACTTGTAATTTGTTGTTTTATGACAAATATCTAGGATAAGTTAAATACCATGAAGTCATGCATGACATAATAAGATTGATAATGTCATGCATGACATAATACATCAATCATGCAAATTACTATTGGTATATACGAATAGTAAATACTTTATGTTATTTTTTTTAACTAATATCTAGTATAAGTTAAATTGATGATGTCATGAATGACATAATACTCCACTAACACATATTTTTATTAGTATATATCAATAGTAAATACTTCTAGAAGCTTCGTATAATACGTGTATATATACTATATGAATATGAGTAGGATTCTTGAGAAAAATGAACGAAAATACGAGTATAGCTATCCTTTATATGTTTTTGTATATTATTAAGTGTATTTAATACTTTTAAGGTTGTATTAATACTCATAATACATTGTATGTAAATACATTTTAATATAAGTTAATTACATCGTTTAAATAGTAATATATATATATATATATATATATATATATATATATATATATATATATATATATATATATATATATATATATATATATATATATATATATATATATATATATATATATATGTATTGTTTGAAAACTCTCTAAATTAGTAGTATGAAAATGTATATATAATACCTTGTTAATGAGATATTTAATTATCATATTTTTAAATTATATATATATATATATATATATATATATATATATATATATATATACACACACACACACACACATATATATATATATATATATATATATATATATATATATACATATATACAATTAATACAAGTTATGACGTTCGTGAATCGTAGGAATAAAAGGGTGGCCAAATGTATGTATAAAACTCTATTCGGAGGTTCAAGATTTATCAATTTTCATTATTTATCAAGTTGAAATTATTAAATCATGTTAGTAGTATAATCAAGTAGTCAGAAAAATCCGGGTCATCACAGTACCTACCCGTTAAAAAAATTTCGTCCTGAAATTTGAAGTAGTACTTATTCAATGGGCGGTGTTTGTAAACAGTTGTGGATACTTCTGTTCCATCTGGTCCTCTCTTTCCCAAGTGAACTCATGACCTCTTCGAGCATTCCAACGAACCCTAACTATAGGTATGTTGCTTTGCTTGAGCTGTTTGACTTCACGGTCCATGATTTCAACAGGCTCTTCTATAAAATGCAGTTTCTCGTCGATTTGGAATTCTTCAAGAGGAACAGTGAGGTCTTATTTTGTAAGGCATTTCCTTAGGTTCGAGACATGAAAGGTATTGTGTACTCCAGCAAGTTGTTGTGGTAGCTTAAGTCGATAAGCCACCGGTCCAATACGTTCGATGATCATGAATGCTCCTACGTATCTTGGGTTCAATTTACCCCTCTTACCAAAGCGTATCACACCTTTCCAAGGTGACACTTTTAACATAACCATGTCATCAACCTGAAATTCTAATGGCTTCCTTCGAACATCAGCATAGCTCTTTTGACGACTTTGGGCGGTCTTCAATCTCTCATTGATTTACACAATCTTTTCAGTAGTCTCATGTATGATCTCAGGACCAGTTAGTTGTCTGTCACCTACTTCGTTCCAACAAATAGGGATCTACACTTTCTTCTATAAAGTGCTTCGAATGGTGCAACATTAATACTCGTATGATAACTGTTGTTATATGAGAATTCTGCCAATGGTAAATATTTATCCCATCTATTTCCGAAATCGATCACACATGCTCTAAGCATGTCTTCAAGAGTCTGAATGGTCCTTTCACTTTGCCCATCGGTTTGAGGATGATATGCAGTGCTCATATCCAGACGAGTCCCTAGAGCTTCATGTAGTGATTGCCAAAACCTTGATGTAAACCTACTGCCGCGATCGGATATAATGGAGATAGGTACTCCATGTCTTGAAACAACTTCCTTCATGTATAATCGTATCAAATTCTCCATCTTATCCATTTCCTTCATAGGTAGGAAATGTGCAGATTTGGTGAGACGATCGACAATTACCCAAATGGTGTCATAACCCCATGCAGTCTTTGGTAGCTTCGTGATGAAATCCATAGTAATACATTTCCATTTCCATTCCGGGATTTCTGGTTGTTGAAGCAAACCTAATGGTTTTTGATGTTCTGCCTTGACTTTGGAGCAAGTCAAACATTCTCCAATGTATGTTGCAATGTCAGCCTTCAAATTCGGCCACCAAAAGTGTGCTTTTAGATCTTGATATATCTTTCCAGCTCCTAGATGTATCGAGTATCTCGTCTTATGTGCCTCATCCAAAACCAATTTTCTTAACCCTTTAAACTTCGGTACCCAAATGCGTCCAGCGAAGTATCGGGTTCCGTCTTCCCGTTTAACAAGCTGTTTATCTATCCCTTTAAGCATCTCATTTCCAAAGTTCTCTTCAGAAAGAGCTCCTTGTTGAGCCTCCTTAATTTGGGTAGTGAGGTTCGTACGAATCTTCATATTCATTGCTCGTACTCGAATCGGCTCTCTTTCCTTCCTGCTTAAAGCATCTGCTACTACATTTGCTTTTCCGGGATGATAGCGAATTTCACAATCATAGTCGTTTATCAGCTCGACCCACCTGCGTTGCCTCATGTTCAGTTGTTTTTGGTTGAAGATATGTTGAAGGCTTTTATGATCGGTATACACAGTACATTTAACCCCGTACAAGTAGTGTCACCAAATCTTTAATACAAACACAACTGCTCCCAATTCTAGGTCATGAGTCGTATAATTTTGTTCATGAATCTTCAGTTTTCGGGATGCATATGCAATAACCTTCTTTCGTTGCATGAGGACACAACCAAAACCTTGTCGCGAAGCGTCACAATAAATTACAAAATCATCGTTTCCTTCAAGTAACGATAGAATAGGCGATGTAGTCAACTTCTTCTTTAATAATTGAAATGCGACTTCCTGCTCAGAAGTCCATTCGTACTTCTTCCCTTTGTGTGTTAATGCTGCCAATGGTTTGGCTATCCGGGAAAAATCTTGAATAAACCTTCTGTAATAGTTAGCAAGACCCAAAAATTGGCGTATTTGCGTTGGAGTCTTTAGGATCTCCCACTTTTCAATGGCTTCAATCTTGGCCGGATCAACCTAAATTCCTTCAATGCTGACAATGTGACCAAGGAACTGTACTTCCTTCAGCCAAAAGGCGCACTTGGAAAACTTTGCGTATAACTGTTCTTTCTTTAACAGTTCCAACACCAACCTTAAATGTTGCTCATGTTCTTGTTCATTTTTGGAATAAATAAGAATATCATCAATAAAGACAATAACAAACTTATCCAAATACGGACTGCATACCCGATTCATGAGGTCCATGAATATAGCTAGTGCGTTTGTCAGCCCGAACGTCATGACCAAAAATTCATAATGACCATAGCGTGTCCTAAATGCGGTTTTCGAAATATCTTCTTCTTTGACTCACAACTGATGATAACCCGATCTTAGATCGATCTTGGAGTAAACATGTGATCCTTGCAGCTGATCAAACAAGTCGTCAATTCTCGGTAATGGGTACCGATTCTTGATAGTTAACTTGTTTAGTTCACGGTAATCTATATACATGTGGAAGGATCCATCTTTCTTCTTGACGAATAAAATAGGAACTCCCCATGGTGAAGTACTCGGTCGGATGAATCCACGGTCGAGTAGTTCTTGTAACTGACTTTATAGTTCTTTTATTTCAGATGGTGCAAGTCTGTATGGAGCACGAGCCACTGGTGCAGCTCCTGGTGCTAGATCTATTTGAAATTCTACAGTTCTAAATGGAGGTAATCCCGGCAATTCTTCCGGAAACACTTCGGGGAATTCTCTTGCCACAGGCACCTCGTTGATGCTCTTCTCTTTCTCCTTCGTTTCGACTTTATTAACATGTGCTAAGATAGCATAACACCTTTTCTTCAATCACTTTTGGGCTTTCAAGTAGCTAATGAGTTTTAGCTTTGAGTTACCCTTCTCTCCATAAATCATTACTGACGTTTTATCCTTACGAGGAATGCGAATTGCGTTCTTGGCACACACAACTTCAGGTCCTATTTTGGGCATCCAGTCCATGCCGACTATTACATCAAAACTTCCTAATTCTATGGGTATCAAATCAATTTTAAATGTTTCTCCGGCTAAATTTATTTTACAATCACGGAAAATTTTATCGACTTTAATTAGTTTACCATTAGCTAACTCAATCATGTACTTAGCATCTAGAGGTAATGATGAACAATTCAATTTAGCGTAAAAGTCTCGACACATGTAACTTCTATCGACACCAGTATCAAATATAATAGATGTTGATAAGTTGTTAATGGTAAACGTACCGGTAACAAGCTCCGAGTCTTCACACGCCTCTCTAGCATTAATATTAAACGCTCTTCCACGTGCAGGTCCGTTGTTCTTCTCTGGATTCGGGCACTGGCTCTTAATGTGACCCTGTTTCCCACACCCATAACAAGTAACATTGGCCAGGGCAGTTCTATTTGCATTTGTGGCATGAGTCTTGGTGCCATTTGTATTTGTAACGGGAATCCTACAATCTTCAGCAAGATGACTCCTTCGATTACATTTGTTGCACACCACATTGTAAAAACCAGTGTGATGTTTGTGGCATCTGTTACATAAGGGATTTTGTCCTTTGTAATCCGAGCTTGAACCACTGCCTGCACCTTGCGTGGTTTCCTGTTTCTTGAGAGATAATTGTTGGTGACCTCGATCACGGTTTCCATCCCACTTTCTTTTGTTATCTGATACCTTGGCATCAGTATTTGATATGTTCTTATCCAGGATGATCTGATCCATTAGCTCGTTTGCCATGGTGATAGCTTCATGAGTTGTCTTGGGTTTGGATGCTGTAATATTGGCCTTGATGTTCTTTGGCAGAACAATTCAATCTTTCGCTCTTCTGTTGGTACCAATTCAGGACATAACAAGGCTAATTCCATGAATCGCCTGTTATAGTTGGTAAGTTCCATTCCGACAACTTTTAGATTTCGTAACTCGGCTTCCATTTTTCTAACCTCGTTCCTTGGGCAATATTCGTTGATTAGCATATTTTTCAACTCCTCCCAAGGAGTATCATATGCTTCATCACCCCCTAGAGCTTTCACATAGTTTTTCCACCATGTAAGTGCACCATCCTGTAATGTGCATGAAGCATACTTTGTCCTATCCCCTTCCGCACAACTACTGATTTTAAATACGGACTCCAGCTTTTCGAACCATCTAGTTAAACCAACTGGTCCTTCTGTTCCGCTGAATGATGAAGGTTTGCAACCTTGAAATGCTTTATATGAGCATCCAACACGAGGGTTTGTGTTGTTTGCTGCTGCTCTTGCCGCTTTGACCCAAAGCATTCGGTCGTTTACGCGTTGGTTGATAAGCTCCTCAATTTCTTATTCCGTCATTCGATTTAATCGAGCCATGTTTCTTCAATAAACATATAAGATAATTAATCACATAGAATATTATAGATGTAGTGAGTAATTAATGGTACATCATGGCATATTAATAATATGAACCAATTATTATAAAAGCCTTTTCTTCTTATTAGCACTTTATAATTATATCCAGGGTAGTACCTACCCATTAAAGTTCATACTTAATAGCTTAGTACAAAAATTAACTACTACAATCTAGATAATATTCTATTATGAAAAATGTAAAGTAAAATCACATAATCATTTCACGCTTATTCATGATATAGCAATACAATACCGGTATTTCACATAGGTTTATTTTACATAATACATATGTAGGATAAAATAAAGCACACTACATAATATTATACATGGCGTGAAATGTTATCATTACGGGAGGTGATTCAAAAACGACAGGGCCTTTTAGTTGTTGGTGAATCAATTTGTTTAGGTGGAATGAGGGATAGACGCACAGTGTATTTTGTTGTTGGTCGTGGGTTGGAGGTACTTGGTATCTTGGTGGGATTATGATGTGTAAAATCGTTTCTATAATTTATAATGGAAAATACCGGTTAAAAAGGATTACTACACACTAACGGACAGTGTACCCGATCGTGCAATAGTATAAAGTTGGTAAATTCGTATTCGTTCCAAGGACAGTTTAAACGTAAAAATTAAGGTTGCTACTAATGAAATTAAACTAAATTAATCTATTAAAATGGAAATTACGAGATAATAGTTTTGTGTGGCTATTTAATGATTAGCCAAATCAGTAATGATTTTATCTAAGAACAGAAAAGAATAATATTTTTGGTATTTTAAGATTTAAGCTTTAAAGCAACAAGCAAATAAAAAAAACAAGATAGTTGTAATCAAATAGGAGAACGAATGCTTGTCTAGACCTTTTACACCTAGTATTGGATGCATTTAGATTAAGCCCAAGTTATTATCTAACTTATGTGAATTATCTAGTCGGTTCACCAGGAATTCCCCCAGTGCAAACACTTCATTTAAGATTACACGACACGGAATTTCCCGTAGCCTAAGACCTCCTAATTGTGACCAATTATTTCAACTGAGATGAAGACTCGAATCACAATCACACCAACTCTTGTTGTGTATAATTCACCCCTATTTCGGCTAGTCTTTTGAATTCAATTTACTCTTATCTCCGAGTAAGCAAACAATCAATTAAGATAAACCAATTGTAAATTTATGCATTAAATTAATGAACTCTCGTCCTATCAAACAAATACATAACCAATTGAATCAAAAAGTCTAGCTTTAATAAGAATCGTTCTTTAATTCAAACATCAAATCATCATAAATTAAACGAATAACTGATAAATAGTATCCAATACATAGGTTTATAAGTCTAGACAAAATTAAATAACTTAGCCAATAACCATGGCAACAAAAGAAATTAAGATAACAAATAATAAAGAAAACATTGTTTGATAATTTAGAATCAACCTAACACGATGAATCTTGATAAGTGATGAGATTGATCCTTGAAATCGGAATGATTGGAGCATTAGAGTGACCTTGGAATTCCCCAAAAGTGACTGAAAATCGCCCTTAATGCTCTCAAAAACGACTGCCAAAAAGATAACCCCTCATGATAAAAACTATTCCCTATTTATAGGATTTAAATTATGGCCGACTCGACTTGCGCGGTGCACAGATAGGTGTGCGGCGCGCACTTCTAAAGGATTTTGTTGTTGAAAATTTACAAGTGACTGATCTATTTTGAAGCACAATTGCACGGTGCACAAGTATCTGCGCGGCACGCACCTGGATATTCAGTAATTCTTCTCTGTTTTTACACACAACAAGCCTTGGTCTCATCCCAAATCAACCATAATTAAATAAACTGTTATAAACTCGCCATAAACTCCAAAAATCAAACAAATAACACTTCTCGGCTCTCAAATCATAATCTTCCAAGTAATCGCGAATAATAACCAAAACTATATCCGAATGGACTATAAATGACGGATATTGCAATGATAAATATATGAGAAATTTGCAATATCAAATCACCCCACACTAGAGTCTTGCTTGTCCTCAAGCAAATCCGACTCGAAAATAATCTTCTACTAAATGATAACGTCTTCATAAGTGTAAGTAGGACCAACGAATATAAACCAAAAGAGAAACTAGCGTGGGTATGGTTTTAAGAGAACATATCAACAATGTGACTTCCACTTGTAATCCCAAAATCTCCAACATCCCCAAATAAAGTATCGGCACAATAATAATAATTTGAACAAGTGTACAACAAATTCGATTTATATTCGTGATCCTCTCTTCATCCTTTTTCATACTTCCTTTTTTACTCTCAACTCACACAAACAAGGATTCATCATCCATTTCACATCTAGGGAGCTCACAACAAATTCGATAACATATTCGTGATCCTCTCTTCATCCTCTTCATTTTGGTACCAATTTCATCTCGTTTGGGTAACATTTCTAAAACTCTAGATTTCATGTTCTTAGTGTTTTTGACTATAAATGGTGTTAATTAGTGTCTATGGCTCAAGTCTAACATGAATATGTGTTTGGTTTGCTCGATTTTTTGTTTTGAGTAACTAGCATGAACACTTGAAATGAATCAGTTTAATCTTTGATTTTGGATGATTAAATGTTGTTTAAATGTTAAAGTTCATGTATTAAATGTGTTACTAGCATCATTAGCTTCATTTTGATGTGTAGGTTGATTTAGAAAAGCTTCATTTACAAAATGGTTGAATTCATGATTTTGGTTAGGGTTTGATGAACTTTAAAATGAACTTTTGATGCATTGAATGCTTTGAAATGTTGTTAGTAAGTGTTTAATTGTATGGTATGTTTAATTACCTTTGAAACCACATATCGTATGTATAAATTGGTTTCCCGAATCATGAAATGCACTTTTAGAACTTGAAACTTTGATTATGAATATTTAACGATCATTCGACGAGGTTTTTGTTTTTGTAAATGATGTTTTTGTTTGATGAAATGTGTGTTTAGTTGTATTCCTCGTCAAAATACCTTTCCAACGATATAAGATACGTGTTTTGAATGTTTACGGTTCATAAATTACGTTCGTTTGAAGTTTGGTTCAAGACTTGTCTTTTTTTCAGCAGAACCCACCTGATCAGACACAGATGCGGCGCATCTGAGAGGGATGCGGTGCATCTAATGCTAACTGCCCAAAAATTTCGATTTTTGTTTAATTTTAACTATGCTATGCACCTCCGATTGACATGAAACTTGGCCAACATGCTTATATATGACTTCTAAGCTCAGAAAAATAGTTCGGGACCCGACCCGAACGTGTTGCCTTTTTCGTTGACTTTGAATTTGACCAAAGTTTGACTTTTAGTCAAACTTAACCAAAAACTTATGCAATCATTCTAACGTGCTTTTGTACTTATATCTATTATGAAACTTGACAACGTGATTCACATGCTATATATTCGAGTCGTAACGAGCCATAGGACTAATTGAACACATTTCGCCCGACCTTGTGTCATAATTGGTTAATTGATACAACTTACTTGTTTAGGTCAAGGCTAAACAATTTTCATGCACACGTTTACTTTGTGAAGTACCTTTATACTCGTGCACTCGAGGTGAGATCATAGTCCCACCTTTTCGATAACTTTTACACTTTTAAATCGTGGGCTGAGAAACACATACATTGTATACATTTTATACTTTCATACTTTTATACTTTGAACACAAATACGAAAGCAAAGATACGTACGAGTTAGCACAAAAATCCTCAAGTCCAATTATCATTAGTAACACGTGTAGGGTGTAAGCGAGAACTTATGTTGTGTGGCCATACGGGTTTAACGAACCCTCATTCAGACGGTTCGCTAGCGTTAGCGAATGAAATATAATTTTATCGGAATAGTGTATGTTCTAACACTATTATGCAGAGGTAAGATTTAGTTAAGCTTTGATAATTGGGTGCTCGTGATACAAACAACATCTTTTGAGATGTATACGCTTGATAATCGATTTATACTAAATCTTGTGGTTCAAAAACAACGTTTACAAATACACCTATGATTTCACCAACGTTTTTCGTTGACATTTTTCTATATGTTTCTCAGGTTCATACTTGGCTAATTAATACATGCTTCCGCACACTTTAATTACTTGCTTGGGGTCAAGCATAATGCATACGCTAGTGATAGCACCTTTGGATTCAAACTAAATGTTTACATGCATACGCTATTGATAGCATTCGAGATTTACAACTTATATTATGTCACAAATTATTTCATTTATACTTTATAACTTTTGTAAACTTAAACTTATTGTCGAACTATTGGTAAACTTAAAACTTTACAAGTCTTACACGTTTCAAATGAATGCGACATAATTTTGGTCAAACGCATCTCATTTAGGGACTATGACCACGTAACGGGACCTAAGTTAACGGCGCCGTCAATGACGACTTTGTCAGGTCGCTACAGATGGTATCAGAGCGTTAGTTGTAGGGATCTAGGATGTGCATTAGTGTGTCTGACAGAGTTGTTAGGACGCATTAGTGAATCTAGACTACAACCGGATAGTTAGCCATTGCATTCTGACATACATTTGCTATAGATAGAACTTACTTGACTACTTGTGCATTTATACTTGAATCATTCTTAGGCAAACTTCTTAATGGTACCAAGTTTTCATCATACGAATCTGTAATCTACCACTTTCCGGTAACACACGTAAGTTCAAGATTCATACGCGTAAGGATGACGATGACTTCATTAGTCACACTAGTTCGGGAACTCTGTCTCCTCGGTTGTTATTCGTCACCATCCCAGATTACTATCCACAAGTGTTGTAAAGTTACCACCACTACTTTAGATGAGTATCGTCATCACTACTTATCACTACGGTTACGTACTACTCGTTATCATAATTCGTTACTCTGTTCGTGCCTAAAGACAATATTGTTTGACTTGAACCGCATTGACATGAACAATCATTTATATACTTCCTTCGAAAAACGAATCTTCAGAGTCGCACAAATTCTTTCTATCCAATACGAGTCACGTTTGAGACGTCGTTACACTTTGTTCATTTTAGATCTTCACGATTGCACAAACTTGAATCTATGGGGTGTTGTGGGAATGGAGGTATGATTTAGTATAATATAACGACACTCGATCAACGTGGTTATATTATAGTAAGTCATACCAATTTTCTAATGACACGTGATGGCGATTGGACTCGATCAACCTAATCACCACCATGTGCCATGTACATGACTTCATTTTTCTTGTTTGAACATCCAAAAACTCCGAGAATACTGATAACAACCATACCCAGGACACATCGTCGATTATTGTCTGATATTGCTTTACACATACATATATTTTGACGCAATATCATTTATATTTCATCGGCTTTTACCGAAATGAAGACATTCAAATGCATAATTCACGAGAAAAACGGCAAAAGTAAACGCGAGCTTAAAGTAAGAAGAAATTCGATAAAACGACGGATTTAAACCAAATATATATTAAGATAATGTTTACTCGAATGCAAGTTCAAGATGATCGAAGAAAAAAGAGTTCAAATGAGAAGTTCCAAGTCGATATACGTCAACACGGGATCAACAAAGAACAAACGAAAAAATAAAAATAAGAAAACTGTCGTTTATTCCTATGCGAAACGTGTGCAAAGCTACGCGAAACGCGTAGTATTTTTGCCTTACGCGGATCGTGTGGGTGTCTACGCGAAACGCGTAATCTTGAGTCCAGATTCAGATCCGAATTACAAATGGGACGGTTGCTTTTTGGTTTTATATTACAACTTTACACTTTACAGTATAAAAAGAGGAATATTACAGAGACTTTTGACCTACTACTTCAACTTTCAATGCTATAATAGGGAGACTAGTTCAACAGAGAAAAAAACTAACAGTAACACAATTGACACAGCTCCAAAAATATATACAACAACATTTACATCATTCAATTATTTTTAGCTACTGTATTTTATCTTCAAGTACCAATATTACTTTCAGTCCAAGGTTCAATTTTTAGGATAGTTTCAGTTTTAAGGGTGTATTGTTCGTGTTTAAGGGTATTATTGTACGAGTGTAAGGGGTGTTGTTATTATAATTTTCTACCGTTTAAAGTAAATGAAAGTGAAGATTTTCGTAAGTATATCCTATAAAATTATCGTTATCAATTTTTATCGTTATTATTATGTTTGTATATTTATATTTTCATGTTTACCTTAGTATAATGAGTAGCTAATTTCCCTAGTGTTTGCTTAGATGTAGAGCCCCTAGTGAAATGGATTGTAATCATTTGTAAAAATTAAAATGTAACTTTAGTATTTTTAACATTGAGCCTAATTAAAAGAACCATTATTATGTATTTAGATATTTAACCCTTGTCACTTAATTTATTAGATTCAAATAATGAAATTTATTTTTATCTATATAAATTAAGCTTCAACATTAAAAGTGATCTAGACGAACTTATGAATAATTTACTAACACTAAATTAAAAATAAAGTTTGGTGGTTTGGGTAATATCACTAGTCATATAATAGTGAAATTGTAAAAAGGAAAACCGTTATGATTTGGGTTCTGGCGAAAGTCAAAACTGGGTTGGGTCTCAATTTAAATACTTGGGGAATAGTAACTATCTAAAATAAGATCCAATGAAAATTAGATTTAATTTAGTTAGTCATAACTTTATATTTACTCGAAAGAAAAATATAAAGTTTTATACTAAAACATTTTAATAGGTCTTAAATTTAAAACAATCCATGGATCTAGAGGTGACACATTTAAGTAAACACTCCCATTTATATATTGCAAATTATTATTATTATTTTACGTATTATTATTCAGCACAACCAAAAATTATACTTAAATCTCTTTCAATTTAAACATTACTGTTTTGTCACATCGTATAAAGCTTACGCGGATCGTGTATACATCACACGAAACGCGTACGTTCAAAACCATACGCGGATCGTGTATATATCCACACGAAACGCGTACTTCCTAAATTATACGCGAAACACGTATAAAATTACGCGAAACGCGTACGTATAACACCAGTACTGTTACGAATTAGTTTCAAAATTCAAGTTTTAATTAAATAATTTATTATTACTTTTAAAGTATTTAATTTATAATTAGTATAATTATTATAATTATCTTTAAATCATCTTTAATTTAATTTAAGTTATTATTTAGTTAATTTAAGTTAATTTATATTTTATTTTATTGTTTAAAGTAAAGTCTTAATCAATTAGTTTTATATAAAAAATTATTGTTATGCTTATTACCATTTAATAAAATATTTCTAGCACAATTAATATAGTTTCAATTAATTCACTTTTAAAGTTAATAATTATAAATCATATAATCTTGTAATTTTAATTAATGAGTAGTTCAAATTAAATTAAGAATAAGTTATATTTTATTATTATATTGTTATGCTAAATATAAATTCCTAATCCAAAACCCCCTTTAAATAAGTTTAACTTCAAAGACTATTAAAAATCATTAAACACTGTCTCCCTGTGGAACGAACCGGATTTACCAACAAACTGAACTACGCGAATAGGACTAGTTACCTATATATGTGTGAAACCAACCTGAATTCATTAAAACACCACATATACAATAAATCAATTCGTGTAACAAAACAATTCAAATCCGTTCATAAATAAAGGTACTGTTTCAACGCATCAACTTTTTGGCGCCGCTGCCGGGGAGCGGTTTTGTTAAAAGATTTTAATAGACTTTAGGTTATTCGATCCTTTTGTAGGAATTCAAAACTAGAAAAGCTTTTGGTGTTATGAATTCATAATAGAAATTAATGCATGAATTTACGTTCCTCAAACACTGAATTAACTCCTCCATATCCTGAACCCGAAAGAGAATTTCACGAACGTTTAAGAGCTCAAGAAGTAGAGTCTCTCGCTGAGGATTTAGAATCACTTTCATTAGATTCTAACTCTGAACCAGATATTCAACCAATCATAGAGCCAGTTATTAAGGAAGAAGAAGAGATGGCTGATACAAATTAAATGATGGAAGCATTAATGAAGGCGACAAGAACAGGTCAAGGCCACACAATTATCCAACCTACGATGACTGACGGCTTTGAAATAAAAGGTCAATTCCTTCACATGGTGACTAATACATGCCAATTCGGTGGAGCTCCAAATGAGGATGCTAACGAGCATCTTCGTAAGTTTGTAAGCATCTGCAAACTATTCAAAATCAAGGATGTCTCCGATGAAGTCGCATGTTTGAAAATCTTTCCATGGTCCCTAAAGGATGATGCAAGAGATTGGTTAGACTCGTTACCAGAAGGTTATATCGAAGATTGGAATGATACGATGGACAAGTTTTTGTCAGAATTCTTCCCTGCTTCAAAAGCAGCAAAATTGCAAAGTGATATAAATCACTTCAAACAAAAGCTTAATGAGACTCTTTATGAAGCTTGGACCCAATTCAACAAAATACTTAGGGTATGTCCTCAACACGGGTTGAATACATTCCAAAAAGTCCAAATATTCTATAAAGGAGTCAATATGGCTACTAGAAAAGATATAGATGTTGCAGCTGGAGGTTCGATCATGAAGAAAACACCGGAAGATGCTCACACTATCATTGCCGATATAGCAGCACATTCTCATAATTGGCATCAAGAGATAGAATTCTCTAGATCATCAACCGTTGCTAATATCGAAAGCAATGATGAAATTGTTTCTTTAAAAGTTCAAATGGTAAATCAAGCAAGACAAATTGAGAAAGTAACCAAGGAAAGCATGCTATCATGGTAGGATGTAAACTATGCCAAGGTCCCCATCTTACCAGAGATTGTGATCAAGCAACGATGGAAGAGCAAGCAAATTTCCTAGGTTACTCGCGAAAAGGTGAAATGAATTTCAACGATTTTCCAGCGATAGAAGCAAATAACCGAAAATATCCTCCAATTAACAACTACCAAGTAGGAGGACCTTCAGGTTTAAATAATAATAACTATCAAGGAGGAAATCCAGTTTATCAAAATAACCGGAATTTCCAAAATCAAAATCAAAATCAAAGAAATCCACCACCAGGTTACAATAACCTAAATAACCGAAATCAACCTCAACGAATTTATCAAAATAAATTCCAACACAATCAACCACAACCACAAGCACTTATGCAACCACAACCCGAAAAGAAATCCGGTTTAGAAGATCTCTTAAGAGATTTTATGGTTAAGCACGAGCAAACTGCGGAAATTCAAACTCAACAAATTCGAAATCAACAAGTTACGATTCAGAATTTAGAAAGAGATGTTGAAAGGATCTCACAGCTACTATCAGAGAGGCCACCAGGCGATCTCCCCTCAAATACTCAAGTGAATCCCAACAACAATCAAACAAGGAATGAGCATGTAAATACTATAACTACTAGAAGTGGTTTAACTGTTAACCCAGAAACTAGTAAGACCTCAGAAGTTCCTTTGTCTTCTTCTAGTTTACAAGAACATGTTAATATAGATGTGCATGTTGAGAAAGAACAAGAGAAAAATGATCCACCGGAGATCATATCAAAGAAAAGTGAAGAAACACCTGTAAAGGTGCACAAGGCACCTATTCCATACCCGAAGGCATTAAAGAAAGACAAACTCGCGAGCCAATATCAGAGATTTGCAGATATGATCAAGCAAATTAGCATTAACATGCCACTCGCGGAAGTTCTTAGGGGTATGCCAAATTATGGAAGGTTTATCAAGGATCTCATAGCCGATAAAGGTAAATATGAAGAAGTTTCAACCACATTCCTCAATGGGGAATGCTCAGCAATTTTACAAAAGCAAAAGATGCCACCGAAACTCGGAGATCCTGGTAGTTTCATTATTCCATGTCTGATGGGAGATTCAGTAATGTACGATGCATTAGCTGACTTAGGCACAAGTATCAATCTTATGCCACACTCCTTGTACTTAAAACTAAACCTAGGAGATCTAAAACCAACTAGGATGTGTATACGCCTAGCAGATAGAACTTTTAACTATCCTATTAGTATTGCCGAAAACCTACCAGTTAAAGTCAATCATTTAATCTTTCCTGCCGACTTCGTTGTCCTTGAAATGGAAGAAGATAGCAAGGTTCCCCTAATTCTAGGGCGACCATTTCTAAATACCGCTGACGCAATTGTGCGTGTTAAAGATAAAAAGCTTAGTCTAGGTGTAGGGGAAGATAGAGTTACCTTAAACATAGACAAAGCTATGAAACAACCTATCTCCTCCGATGACGAATGTTATAAGTTAGACATTGTTGATTGTTGTGTCGAAAAAGAATTGCAAGAATTACTAAATATAGACACCTCGAACTTCACCTCAATGAGTGAAGGTGATCAATTCGATGTGGAACTTGAACTTGACGAATTGTTGAAAGTAGTCATCGATGAAGATTGCTGTGAGGAAGAAATTCCCAAGGAAGATGAACCCTTAGAAGAAATTACCGATGGTAACAGGTTCCGAATAAAATCTTCCTTGGAAGAACCACCAACTTTGGAACTTAAAGAACTCCCGGAACATTTGGAGTATGCTTATCTCCAAGGTACATCACAATTATCTGTTATAATCTCATCAAAACTTTCCAATGATGAAAAGAGTAGGTTAATGTCCGTTCTAAAAACTCAAAAGAAAGCAATTGCTTGGAAAACAACCGATATTCCAGGGATTAACCCCGCTTATTGACCTCATAAGATTCTAATGGAAGAAGATTTTAAACCAGTTGTACAAAGACAACGAAGGTTAAGCCCTAACATGAAAGAAGTTGTAAAAAAGGAGGTTATCAAGTTACTTGATGCCGGGTTAATATATCCTATATCCGATAGCCCATGGGTTAGTCCTGTTCAAGTGGTACCTAAGAAAAGGGGTACAACTGTTACTCTTAATGATAAAAATGAACTCGTTCCTACAAGAACAGTCACTGGCTGGAGAGTCTGTATAGACTACCGTCGTTTAAACGATGCCACAAGGAATGATCATTTCCCACTTCCTTATATTGACCAAATACTAGAACGTTTAGCGGGAAAAGAATACTATTGTTTCCTTGATGGATTCTCCGGTTATTTTCAAATTCCCATCGATCCAAAAGACCAAGACAAGACAACATTTACTTGTCCATTTGGTACATTCGCATACCGACGAATGCCGTTCGGATTATGCAACGCGCCAGGCACCTTTCAAAGGTGTATGATGGCAATATTTCATGACATGATAGAAGGAAGTATTGAAGTCTTTATGGATGATTTCTCTATTTTTGGAGACTCCTTCGATTCATGCCTTTCAAACCTCGAGCGAATGTTAATTCGTTGTGAGGAATCAAATCTTGTTTTAAATTGGGAAAAATGCCACTTCATGGTGAAGGAAGGCATTGTTTTAGGACACAAGATTTCTAGAGATGGAATGGAAGTAGACAAAGCTAAGATTGATGTAATCTCAAAGCTTCCTCCTCCAACTAACGTTAAAGGAATTCGTAGTTTCTTAGGGCATGCGAGATTCTATCGACGATTCATAAAGGATTTTTCCAAAATCGCTAGACCAATGACTAAACTTCTCGAGAAAGACAGTACATTCGACTTCAATGACGAATGCTTACAAGCTTTCTCCATTCTAAAAGATAAACTTACGAATGCACCCATTATGGTATCACCCGACTGGTCCAAACCTTTCGAGCTAATGTGTGATGCTAGTGATTTCGCGATGGGAGCTGTTTTAGGTCAACATCAAGATAACAAATTTCAACCAATCTACTACGCAAGTAAAACACTTACAGGAGCTCAGTTGAATTACACAACTACTGAGAAGGAGCTTCTTGCAGTAGTTTTTGCTTTTGATAAGTTTAGATCTTACTTAGTGTTATCTAAAACAATTGTTTATATCGATCATTCAGCCCTAAAGTACTTATTCAAAAACCAAGATGCTAAACCTAGACTAATTCGTTGGATTCTTCTCCTACAAGAATTTGACATTGAAATTAAGGATAAAAAAGGAGCTGAAAATCTCGCTGCAGATCACTTATTCCGTCTTGAAAATCCTAACTTAGAAAAACTCGACGAATCTGTTATTCACGATACTTTTTCGGACGAGTTCCTTATGAGAATTGAAACAGAAGAAGAAATTCCATGGTTTGCGGGCTATGCTAATTATCTAGCCGCAGGAATTCTTGTTAAAAATCAAACTTATCAGCAAAAGAAGAAATTCTTTGCTGATCTGAAGTTTTACTTCTGGGAAAGCCCTAACCTCTTTCGTATAGGGGCTGACCAAGTTATTTGTCGATGTGTATACGGCAAAGAAGCGCAATAAATTCTAGAGCACTGTCATGAAGGACCAGCTGGTGGACATTTCGGACCAAGCTATACAGCCAAAAAGGTTTTTGACTCAGGTTTTTACTAGCCTACAATTTTTAAAGATGCACACAATATGGTAAAAACTTGTGATGCTTGTCAAAGATCTGGAAATATATCCAAGAGACGAAATGCCACAACAAAGCATCCTAGTATGCGAAGTATTCGACATTTGGGGTATTAACTTCATGGGTCCATTCCCCACTTCTAACAAATGCAAATACATTCTCGTGGCAGTCGATTACGTTTCTAAATGTGCTGAAGCAAAAGCCCTACCCACTAACGATGCTCGAGTTGTTGTCAGCTTTCTTAAAAATCTTTTCTCACGTTTTGGGATTCCAAAAGCATTAATCAGTGATCGTGGAACTCATTTTACAAATCAACTACTCGAGAAAGTGCTTAAAAAGTACGGAGTTAATCATCGTTTTTCAACTTCTTACCACCCTCAAACGAGTGGCCAAGTTGAAAACATAAACAGAGGTCTTAAACGAATTTTAGAAAGAACGGTTAAAAATAATCCAAAAATCTGGCATCGAAAGCTAGATGATGCACTGTGGGCATTTAGAACCGCATTTAAAATGCCCATTGGTACTACACCTTTCCGATTAATTTATGGTAAGGCGTGTCATCTACCTGTCGAAGTTGAACACAAGGCATACTGGGCTCTGAGAGAATGTAATACCGACCTTGTGAAAGCCGGAGAAAACCGATTCTTGCAACTGAATGAGTTAGATGAATTAAGACTACAAGCGTATGAAAACTCTAAAACATACAAGGAGAAAACTAAAAGATGGCACGATGCACGGTTAAAAGAAAAGAAAGAATTTGAACAAGGGGATAAAGTATTAGTATTCCAATCATGTTTTAAGTTTTCACCTGGGAAACTTAGATCCCGATGGACTGGGCCATATATAATAAAACAAGTTTTTCCATCTGGATATGTAGAATTATATAGCAAAGACGGTGGAACTTTCAAGGTGAACGGTCATTGACTCAAATTATACTTTGAAGGAATCAATACTACGGAAAGAGATAAGATCACATTCTACCCTAAGGTTTTTCAACTCCATTCTCGAACTTTATTTTCATCTTTAAGAGTGGGGTTTGTTCGGTCTTTCCCTAGCAGACACTAAAGAACTAGTCTTCTCCCTCCATTCTACCTTTTTATTTTTTCTTTTCGTTTTTATTTATTGTTTATTTTCAAGATGCGCAATCAATATGTCTACAACAATTTCCTTTTGATGTGCGATAAAATTTTACCGAGAGATGTGGTTTTAGATATAAAAAGAAGATGCGATCAGGCGAGTAAAGAAATAAGGTAAAAACTTAACGAGAAAAATTATGCCAAAGGAAAATCAAAATCAGCTAAGAAACATCGAGCGCGTCATTTGGGCAAATGTGTAAAATGTGGAAAACCAGCTCATTACGGAAATTGCCCAAAGAACCAGACGGACTCTAATTACGAGTACGTAACCTTATGCCGAGAAAGGCCTTTTAAATGTTCAAAAGAAAACCTCTTAAACCAACGAGGTTACGCCTACGAAGCCATGGGAGGCGAAATGGTATGACTCCACTATGAGGCGAGTCGACGCGGTTTCACAATCTAATTCTTTTTCTCGCCAATTGTGTGTTTGTGCATTTTTGTAATTTTGTACATTTTTGTGTGTTTATGTTTTGGTGTGTTTTAGTTTGTATTTGTTTGTTGTGTTTTTATTAAAAAAAAAGGTCTACCATTTAAAATTGATAAACCTTGAGTTTAATCTGTTTTCATTGAAAGCGATAATGTTAAGTGTAACAACTGAATTGTCGTTCTTCAAATTGCACGAAATTAATTGTTGGATTCATAATATATCTTTTAATTGGTAAACCACCAAAAACAAAAGAAAAATTAAAACTACTAAAAATATACTTTTTTATCAATAACCGTAAAGATATATAACTTGTAAACTTTTGTCGTGGGTAATGATAGGTGTAACAACCGAGATTGTCTCTACCTAGTTGATAGGAAACAAAGTTTTAAGTTTGAAAATTAGTTGGTTTGAAAGTATATAATTATATATATAAAAAAATAGAGTGTATTTTAAATTCATTTAATTTTTATTTTTCATGTACTTGTTTGTAATTTTAAAATATTAATTTTCTTTTAATTTTAAAAATTTAAAAAGAAAAATATAGAGTGTTTTGTTTTATTTTTAAGTTGTTTTTGAAAAATATTAAAACTTTAACTTTTAAAGTATTAAATTTTATAAATTGAAATTAAAATTTATAAACGGATAAAGACTAGGTATACTAACCGAAATTTCCGTTACAACAAATATAAATTTAAAATTGATATTTTGTAATTTAAGTACTTATAAAGTTGAAAAAAATATATATAATAAAAATAAATAAATAAATAGAATGTTTTGTTTTATTTTTGTTTTCGTAAAATTTTAAAAACTTTAACTTTTAATAAATTAAGTTTTATAAATTGATTTGAAAATTTATAAACGGATAAAAACTAGGTATAACAAACCAAAATTTCCGTAACAACAAATATAAATTTATAAAAGATATTTTAAAATTTTAATTACTTATAAAGTTGAAAAAAAGGGACGTAAAGCTTACGCGAAACGTGTGACAATCCACACGGAACGCATAGAATTAAAATCTACGCAAAACGCGTAGTACTACACGAAACGCGTAAAGTTTAAAACAAGACCAGATATCAGTCGACCAACAGCAATGTTCTTCACACTCTATCATTATTTTTTTTATCTGCTGTGGATGAAGGAGAACACAAAAAACCCCGAAAATCACACCCAAATACTAAATTAACACTCTCAATTTCCTCCAATTCATCCACCTTTCAACATGCCGAGATTGGTAAGGGTTCTAAACCCAATTTACCCCTTGTTCTTCAATTTTTTCATTATTTATTTGTTTAGCTTTAATCCGAATTTAGAGCTTGTTATTGTTAAATTTTGCTTGATTATTGCTATGGCTATGTTGTTAGTATGATAATAAACCCGATTAGCATGAAAATTTAATGTTTAATTGATTATTGAAAAGTTAGGGTTTATGTAAATTGGGGAAATTGAGGAATTGCTATTGAATTGTGTTATTTTGGGTAATTTTAGATGTTTTTAGATGTTTTGATAGTAGTAGAAGCTTTGAATATAAGTTTGATTGATTGATTTTGTGATTTTAATTTTCGTCTAAATTTCATAATTTTTTGTAATTGTCATGAATCAAGTATAATGATGATTAGGAGCTGGATTATACGCAATGTGATTGAATTGGATTATATATGCTTAGCTCATTGCGTGTTTTCACTTGTGAATTAAACTTTGTTTTTGAAACTTGATTTGTGATTATGAATTTTTGATTTATTGTTGTTTGTTTTAATTTTTAGAAGTAAACTGTTGTTGAAATATTGATTCCCGTGGTGTTGAAACATGCTTGTATGTCAAGGATGAATTCTTTGCTAACATTAACATACCCAATTGGGACGATTCTATTGTTTTAAAATGTTATGCAGGGAATATTTAGAATGAGAGCTGTAAACCAACAGTAAGGGGAAGAACAAGTAACACCTGAAATGGAACAACAACTTTAGAACCTGCACCTGAACCTGAGATTTCCTTATGATATACCTAACCGATTACAAAAGGTTAAGGACTTACTTTCTCTGGTCAATAGAAACATCTCTCCAGTATACGTTGTGGATTGGGCTCCCTTAGGACACCCAGTCAACTTAGATGAATAAATAAGGGGAATTTTAAACCAAAGTTTCACAAACGAATTCGGAATGACTTTGGTTTTTAATGATTTCGAGAGATTGTTTAATTTAAATAGCCCTGTATATAGAGAATGGTGTTTAGAGTTCTATTCTACCGTTAGAATGAGTTTATAACCAGAAACTATCAATGACCCTAATTTTCTACAATTTCGACTGGGTGGGGTAGATAGAAGTATGCCCCTAAGTATCGTGACTGACGCATTAGGGATTTACACCGTTGAGGAGATGTTGGCTCCCGGTTTTAGGGAGTATATTTTTACAGGGGCTAGATATACAGGAAATTATGATTCTTTGAGAGTCTGGCAATCTTTTACTCGAAGGAATACATATGAGCCAGGCCAAGAATCATACCTAAAGATCACTGATGTTCGCTTTAGAATAATTCATAAATTTATAGCGAATACAATAAACCAAAGGTCATTTAGTAATACAGATAAAATTAATTATGTCGACCTTTGGTATTTAGATGCAATCAGAGATAGGGATACATTTGTTAGTATACCCTATGAAGTTGCTTACTTTTTGGCCCATGTTGGTAAAGGTACTAGAGGGACAAGTGACATGTCGGGGGGTCACTACATCACGTATCTAGGAAACTGGTTCGAACTCGACCCAAGTGAATCAGAACCTCCAATCCAACCGGTAGATCAAGCTGTTAAAACTTTAGGATTGAATGTGTATAAGACGGCAAAGGCTATACACGTGAGGGGCGGGGTAATTAGTTTAAGACGACAAGAAGTTGTTGCTCCCGCTCCTATGGAAGAGGATGAGGAACCTGCGAGGGAAACTAGGAGGAGACGAAGACAGCCAGATCATGCTAGTTCGTCGAGTGCAGGTATTTCTGATTTCGATATGCTACAAAATTCGTTTGATTCATTGAGTTTAGACGTAAGAAACTCATATGAAACATGGGGACAGAGATCAGAAAATCAATACACTAGTTTATCTCAATAGTTAGGGGATGTAAGGGCAACCCAATTAGATCAGGGAAATATTCTAGAAAACATCCACTACGATCAGAGGGGCCAGGGAGCACAGTTAGAGTGGGCGCATCATCAGGCATATTTATACACAGCTAACCCACATGCTTACATACCCTCAGCCTTTCCTTCATACCCCCAATGGCAAGCACACGGTGACCCTCTACCTCCACCCTATGACCCCAACGCTGCCCTAGCCGCAAGTCAGGAAGCCTATAGGCGTTTTTACGAGGAACAACGCCTAAATGAACAACGGCAGCAACAGCAGCGGGAACAGGAAGATCAGGGAGGCCCTGCGTGGTCATTTTTCTAGTTTCTTTTTAGTTTTAGAACTATTTATTTTGTATTTGTTTGTGTAAAATAATTTTTATGGTGTGTTAATTTACTTTTACTTTTATATATTTTATATATACAAAAACTTTTTAGTGTGGGGTAAAATTTTTGTACTACTAAAGTACAACCCCATCTCGATTGTGATTGACATATTTGTTGACAGGTACTTACGATGATGAGATTCGATATAGCGAAACACGAAAGCATTATTGTGATAAAAAGGATTGGATATGTTCATACAATAAGCATTTTACAATCTCCAATTGCTTAACAAAGGAAGTTCTAAACACTTTACACTTTTTGTCCTCTCAAATTTATACATTTTAATATGATTTTATGTAATGAGGGCATTACATAATCTTAAGTGTGGGGTGGGAGTATATAAATTCTCAACAACTTACAATTTAGTGGTTTTTATGAAAAATTTTATAATTTTTAAACAAATATAACTAATCAATTTTTAAGGTAATTACGAGCAATTAAAGATTAGGTGTCAAAAACCGAAATTATTGTCTCCATACATTAAAAATACATAAGTTTATTTGATTAAAATATATAAAAGAAAACCCAGTATAACAGAATTTATAAACCCCCTATATGTTTAGAACCATTTATCACATGTTTCTATGAAGTTTATTGCAGATATCATTGCTTTGGAATGTATAAACCTGAATATCCCATTAAGGAAGTAAAGTCTTTCAAAATGACACACTTGCTAACCGATGTTAGAAGATGTAGTCCAGAACAGCTGTAGGTTGACGAAAAATCTTGAAAAGTCATCTCTATCATCGGCTGGAAATCCACCTCACCTCAACATCAAATAGGGTTTTTGGTGGTCAGACTTATCCTAACCATGAGATGGATCTGTCTCGTACAATGGGAGGGCACATTGCAAATTAGCTTTTAAGACTAATGAATCTAATCCCCAGATGGATGATCTCCGTAAAGATCAACCGCATCTATGTTTGATCGCGGTCAAACATACATATGCCATAACAAATTGAGGTGTGCAAACTCATGGTTCACCGATGATATTTGGACACGGTATAATTTTATTCTAAAACTTATGCTATTTTATGAATTATATTGTGTAAAACCATTTTTAGGACATTCGGTTTCAAGTTCCATGATACTTCAATTATGGGGGCGGATAGCTTGCTAATCACCGACTGAGACTACGGTTTTCAGTTACCCTCAACCGGAATTTGAGGTTAAAACCGAAAAACGTGTCTAGTATAAAAACTAGCATGCCATTTTATAAAATCATAAAACGTTTTCATAAGGTCCAATTTTCCCTAAGGATCCAAAATTTTAAACCTTAATCACGAGTTTCAACTTTGTTTCTGTTGCCAGAATTTCATTTCGTGTGGTGTGCGTGTGATCCAATAAATATTGTGTAGTGTTTCCAACTTATTTCATATAGCGTGTGTTTCATTTCGTGTAGCGTGTGTTGTGTGATTTAATGTTCGATATGGAAAAATATGTAATGTTCCGATTCTATTTAGAAGATGTAATTGCTTGAGGACAAGCAACGTTCAAGTGTGGGGTATTTTGATATTGCTTTAAACATACATATATTTTGACGTAATATCATTTATATTTCATCGGCTTTTACCGAAACGAAGACATTTAAATGCATAATTCACGAGAAAAACGGCAAAAGTAAACGCGAGCTTAAAGTAAGAAGAAATTCGATAAAACAACGGATTTAAACCAAATATATATCAAGATAATGTTTACTCGAATGCAAGTTCAAGATGATCGAAGAAAAAAGAGTTCAAATGAGAAGTTCCAAGTCGATATACGTCAACACGGGATCAACAAAGAACAAACGAAAAAATAAAAATAAGACAACTGTCGTTTATTCCTACGCGAAACGTGTGCAAAGCTACGCGAAACGCGTAGTATTTTTGCCTTACGCGGATCGTGTGGGTGTCTACGCGAAACGCGTAATCTTGAGTCCAGATTCAGATCCGAATTGCAAATGGGACGGTTGCTTTTTGGTTTTATATTACAACTTTACACTTTACAGTATAAAAAGAGGAATATTACAGAGACTTTTGACCTACTACTTCAACTTTCAATGCTATAATAGGGAGACTAGTTCAACAGAGAAAAAAACCAACAGTAACACAATTGACACAGCTCCAAAAATATATACAACAACATTTACATCATTCAATTATTTTTAGCTACTGTATTTTACCTTCAAGTACCAATATTACTTTCAGTCCAAGGTTCAATTTTTAGGATAGTTTCAGTTTTAAGGGTGTATTGTTTGTGATTAAGGGTATTATTGTACGAGTGTAAGGGGTGTTGTTATTATAATTTTCTACCGTTTAAAGTAAATGAAAGTGAAGATTTTCGTAAGTATATCCTATTAAAATTATAGTTATCAATTTTTATCGTTATTATTATGTTTGTATATTTATATTTTCATGTTTACCTTAGTATAATGAGTAGCTAATTTCCCTAATGTTTGCTTAGATGTAGAGCCCCTAGTGAAATGGATTGTTATCATTTGTAAAAATTAAAATGTAACTTTAGTATTTTTAACATTGAGCCTAATTAAAAGAACCATTATTATGTATTTGGATATTTAACCCCTGTCACTTAATTTATTAGATTCAAATAACGAAAGTTATTTTTATCTATATAAATTAAGCTTCAACATTAAAAGTGATCTTTACGAAATTATGAATAATTTACTAATACTAAATTAAAAATAAAGTTTGGTGGTTTGGGTAATATCACTAGTCATATAATAGTGAAATTGTAAAAAGGGAAATCGTTATGATTTGGGTTTTGGCGAAAGTCAAAACTGGATTGGGTCTCAATTTAAATACTCGGGGAATAGTAACTATCTAAAATAAGATCCGATGAAAATTAGATTTAATTTAGTTAGTCATAACTTTATATTTATTCGAAAGAAAAATATAAAGTTTTATACTAAAACATTTTAATAGGTCTTAAATTTAAAACAATCCATGGATCTAGAGGTGACACATTTAAGTAAACACTCCCATTTATATATTGAAAATTATTATTATTATTTTACATATTATTATTCAGCACAACTAAAAATTATACTTAAATCTCTTTCAATTTAAACATCACTGTTTTGTCACATCGTATAAAGCTTACGCGGATCGTGTATACATCACAAGGAAAGCGTACGTTCAAAACCATACGCGGATCGTGTATATATCCACACGAAACGTGTACTTCCTAAATTATATGCGAAACGCGTATATCATTACGCGAAACGCGTACGTATAACACCAGTACTGTTACGAATTAGTTTCAAAATTCAAGTTTTAATTAAATAATTTATTATTACTTTTAAAGTATTTAATTTATATTTAGTATAATTATTATAATTATCTTTAAATCATCTTTAATTTAATTTAAGTTATTATTTAGTTAATTTAAGTTAATTTGTATTTTATTTTATTGTTTAAAGTAAAGTCTTAATCAATTAGTTTTATATAAAAAATTATTGTTATGCTTATTACCATTTAATAAAATATTTCTAGCACAATTAATACAGTTTCAATTAATTCACTTTTAAAGTTAATAATTATAAATCACATAATCTTGTAATTTTAATTAATGAGTAGTTCAAATTAAATTAAGAATAAGTTATATTTTATTATTATATTGTTATGCTAAATATAAATTCCTAATCCAAAACCCCCTTTAAATAAGTTTAACTTCAAAGACTATTAAACACTGTCTCCCTGTGGAACGAACCGGATTTACAAATAAACTGAACTACGCGAATAGGACTAGTTACCTATATATGTGTGAAACTAACCTGAATTCATTAAAACACCACATATACAATAAATCAATTCGTGTAACAAAACAATTCAAATCCGTTCATAAATAAAGGTACTGTTTCAACGCATCATTGTCGAACCATATTTATGCTTCTGAATGAATGACAAATTCTTTCGACTTCAACCATATGTTACACGTGTATACTATCTTGTTTTCGCGTAGTTTTATCAACGAACTACAATATGCTTGTTATGCTCACATCGAGGCGGAAACTTCTCTCGCATCACACTCGTACTCCCGTATAAGGAAATCTTTTATCTAAATTCTCAATGGAGAGAGAGACTCTTCACGATTATACTAGTATTCGCCACGAGGGTGAATAGTCCAAACAAATGTTTTTCGGAAACCGATATGAAAATTGTTCTAACAAACGTTTTCAAGTCCTAACAAACTTGTTCAAACATATCTTAAAGAAATTCTGTCTCGACACGGCGTGTCATTGCCATTTAATTTCGGATCAAGATACTCGTTTCACTTCTAAATTTTGGAGTGCATTACAAGAAACCTCGGGGACCCGTTCAAACATGCGTACCGCGTATCATCCACAAACCGATGGACCAAGCAAACGTACGATTCAAATCTTGGAAAAACATATTACAAACTTGTATTGTTGCCTTTAATTGATTCCTCTTACAACGATAGTTATCATTCGAGTATTAACGCCGTACCTTTTTGAAACGTTATATGGCCGCAAATGTCGTTCTCTTAAATTGTTGGGCCGAAGTAAATGACAATCAAACCACCAAACCCGAACTCATTCATGAAATAACGGTTAAGATCGTTCGAACCCAAGAAAGGCTCAAGACGGTCCGTAGTCGCCAAAAGAGCAATGCCAATGTTAGACGTAAACCTTTCGAATTCCAAGTAGATAACCGCGTAACGTTAAAAGTCGCACCTTGAAAAGGTGTAATCCGTTTCGAGAAACGTAGAAAGCTAAATCCGCGATATTTTGATCCTTTGAAAATCTTGTGGCGTTTTAGACCCGTTGCTTACCGTTTAGATTTTCAGACTCATTTGAGTCTCTGTTCATCCTACATTCTATGTATCAAACTTAAAGAAGTGTCTTGCTGAACAAGAACTTGTTATCCTTTTCGACGAGCTTACTATCGATGATGAACTTCACTTTCTAGGAGAACCGGTTGAAATATTGAATCGTGAAACCAAACTTTAAAACGACGTGAAATCCCAACTGTCAAGGTTCGTTTGAATGCCCAAGGAAGTACCTTCACTTATTCGTAGAATTGGCAACGTAAGATCTCGAGGAAGAATCAACAACTACTACTTTCAACCAAATTTCAGGACGAAATTTCTTTTAAGGTGTAGGTAATGTAACATCCCGCCTTTTTCCATTAATTTATTTTAACGCCCGTCTTTTTTTTTTAATAATATCTTTCGTCATCTATATTCGTACACTTCGTTAACTAATGTTCTTGATAATTCCGTTATTCGATTATAACATCTCCCGTTTTTGTCACGTATTTCAAAATAATTCGTTTGGTTAATTCCCGCACCCGACTACAAACTTGAGGGACTAATCTTGCCACTTGGGCAAATTTTCTTAACTAGTAACCCACCACCACCACTCATTTCATTCCATCATCTCCTCTCTTTTCTTACTTCCCTTTTTTACTCTCAACTTACACAAACAAGGATTCATCATCCATTTCTCATCTAGGGAGCTCACAACAAATCCGACAACATATTCGTGATCCTCTCTTCATCCTCTTCATTTTGGTACCAATTTCATCTCGTTTGGGTAACATTTCTAAAACTCTAGATTTCATGTTCTTAGTGTTTTTGACTAGAAATGGCATTAATTATTGTATATGGCTCAAGTCTAACATGAATATGTGTTTGGTTTGCTCGATTTATTGTTTTGAGTAACTAGCATGAACACTTGAAATGGGTTAGTTTAATCTTTGATTTTGGATGATTAAATGTTGTTTAAATATTAAAGTTCATGTATTAAATGTGTTACTAGCATCATTAGCTTCATTTTGATGTGTAGGTTGATTTAGAAAAGCTTCATTTACAAAATGGTTGAATTCATGATTTTGGTTAGGGTTTGATGAACTTTAAAATGAACTTTTGATGCATTGAATGCCTTGAAATGTTGTTAGTAAGTTTTTAATTGTATGTATGTTTAATTACCTTCGAAACGGCATATCGTATGTATAAATTGGTTTCCCGAATCATGAAATGCACTTTTAGAACTTGAAACTTTGATTATGAACATTTAACGATCATTTGACGAGGTTTTTGTTTTTGTAAATGATGTTTTTGTTTGATGAAATGTGTTTAGTTGTATTCCTTGTCAAAATATCTTTACAAAAGATATAAGATACGTGTTTTAAATGTTTATGTTTACGGTTCATAAATTACGTTCGTTTGAAGTTTGGTTCGAGACTTGTCTTTTTTTCAGCAGAACCCACCTGATCAGGCACAGATGCGGCGCATCTGAGAGGGATGCGGCACATCTGATGCTGACTGCCCAAAAATTTCGATTTTTGTTTAATTCTAACTATGCTATGCACCTCCGATTGACATAAAACTTGGCCAACATGCTTATATATGACTTCTAAGCTCAGAAAAATAGTTCGGGACCCGACCCGAACATGTTGACTTTTTTGTTGACTTTGAATTTGACCAAAGTTTGACTTTTTGTCAAACTTAACCAAACACTTATGCAATCGTTCTAACGTGCTTTTGTACTTATATCTGGCATGAAACTTGACAACCTGATTCACATGCTATATATTCGAGTCGTAACGAGCCATAGAACTAATTGAACATATTTCACCCGACCTTGTATCGTAACCAGTTAATTGATACAACTTACTTGTTTAGGTCAAGGCTAAACAACTTTCATGCACACCTTTACTTTGTAAAGTGCCTTTATACTCGTGCACTCGAGGTGAGATCATAGTCCCGCCTTTTCGATAACTTTTATACTTTTAAATCGTGGGCTGAGAAACACATACATTGTATACATTTTATACTTTCATACTTTTATACTTTGAACACAAATATGAAAGCAAAGATACGTACGAGTTACAACGAAAATCCTCAAGTCCAATTATCATCAGTTACACTTGTAGGGTGTAAGCGAGAACTTATGTTGTGTGGCCATACGGGTTTAACGAACCCTCATTCAGACGGTTCGCTACCGTTAGCGAATGAAATATAATTTTATCGGAATAGTGTATGTTCTAACACTATTATGCAGAGGTAAGATTTAGTTAAGCTTTGGTAATTGGGTGCTCGTGATACAAACAACATCTTTTGAGATGTATACGCTTGATAATCAATTTATACTAAATCTTGTGGTTCAAAAACAACGTTTACAAATACACCTATGATTTCACCAACGTTTTTCGTTGACAGTTTTCTATATGTTTCTCAGGTTCATACTTGGCTAATTGATACATGCTTCCGCACACTTTGATTACTGGCTTGGGGTCAAGCATACATGCATACGCTAGTAATAGCACCTTTGGATTCAAACTAAATGTTTACATGCATACGCTATTGATAGCATTCAAGATTTACAACTTATATTATGTCGCAAATTATTTCATTTATACTTAATAACTTTTGTAAACTTAAACTTATTGTCGAACTGTTGGTAAACTTAAAACTTTGCATGTCTTACACATTTCAAATGAATGCGACATAATTTTGGTCAAACGCGTCTCATTTAGGGACTATGACCACGTAACGGGACCTAAGTTAACGGCGCCGTTAATGACGATTTTGTCGGGTCGCTACAAAGTCTTTTTATATCAAAACGAAAATGATGATGACTCAATTAACAACCAACCCGAGAGATTTTACATCCCACACCCCACACTTGAGATCAAGTAATGTCCCCATCACTTGAGATCAAAAATAGATTAAAATCGAAAGGGTGATGCTAGAAAGAAAATATAAAAACTTATCGAGTTTAACCACTGATCGAATGACAGTGACAGATGACGCTGAACTGACTGGCAGCATAAGAACATCATCCATTCTCGATCCTTACAGCAATATCATCAATCATGCAGTTTTGCTGAACTTAATGCCAGACTTGAAAATCGTTTCACCAACCAACCTAATAAAAGAAAACAAAAGAACTACATAAACGGGACAAGGTGGCACCAGCCGATGCCGAAACGCCTTGCCCCTAAAATAAGTTTTACAGTACATAATTAAAGTAAATAATTATCTTAGTACAGAACCAAATAAAATGTTTGCAAACAAAATTCAACATGATCAACAGGCACGCAGGCCCTCATCCCTGGTAGTCATCAAACGGCCATCCGAAAGTTCCCGAACCGCTCCTGTTCGGACGCCCATTCGGATACTCCTGTCGGAACCTCAACTGCGCGTCCCTCATAGCCGCTGTCTCATTGTACCTCAGTGGATGCTCAGGACGGTTCTGATCATAGTAATAAACTGACTCCTGACTCGCCGTACCATAATACTGCTCCGGGTTAGAATAGTATAAACGCGAGTTATGGTGTCCCCAATCAACAACATATGCAATCATCCCAGTATCATAATGATTAGCCCTTGCGAGCTCCTTTGTTCGCTGCTGACTCTGCCACATCCGTTCATGATGTCGACTATGTAGTGACCCGAACTTTTCCATGTTTATATATATATATTAAATGAAATTGTTATTTACATGATTAAGTGTTTCCAACATGTTAAGCAATCAAACTTGTTAAGACTTGATTAATTGAAATAGGTTTCATATAGACAATTGACCACCCAAGTTGACCGGTGATTCACGAACGTTAAAACTTGTAAAAACTATATGATGACATATATATGGATATATATATAGTTAACATGATATTATGATAAGTAAACATATCATTAAGTATATTAACAATGAACTACATATGTAAAAACAAGAATACTAACTTAATGATTTTGAAACGAGACATATATGTAACGATTATCGTTGTAACGACATTTAATGTATATATATCATATTAAGAGATATTCATACATCATAATATCATGATAATATAATAATTTAAAATCTCATTTGATATTATAAACATTGGGTTAACAACATTTAACAAGATCGTTAACCTAAAGGTTTCAAAACAACACTTACATGTAACGACTAACGATGACTTAACGACTCAATTAAAATGTATATACATGTAGTGTTTTAATATGTCTTCATACACTTTTTAAAGACTTCAAGACACTTATCAAAATACTTCTACTTAACAAAAATGCTTACAATTACATCCTCGTTCAGTTTCATCAACAATTCTACTCGTATGCACCCGTATTCGTACTCGTACAATACACAGCTTTTAGATGTATGTACTATTGGTATATACACTACAATTATCAGCTCTTAGCAGCCCATGTGAGTCACATAACACATGTGGGAAACATCATTTGGCAACTAGCATGAAATATCTCATAAAATTACAAAAATATGAGTAATCATTCATGACTTATTTACATGAAAACAAAATTACATATCCTTTATATCTAATCCATACACCAATAACCAAAAACACCTACAAACACTTTCATTCTTCAATTTTCTTCATCTAATTGATCTCTCTCAAGTTCTATCTTCAAGTTTTAAGTGTTCTTCATAAATTCTACAAGTTCTAGTTTCATAAAATCAAGAATACTTCCAAGTTTGCTAGCTTACTTCCAATCTTGTAGATTGATCATCCAACCTCAAGAAATATTTCTTATTTACAGTAAGATATCTTTATAATACAAGGTAATACTCATATTCAAACTTTGATTCAATTTCTATAACTATAACAATCTTATTTCGAGTGGAAATCTTACTTGAACTTGTTTTCGTGTCATGATTCTACTTCAAGAACTTTCAAGCCATCCAAGATCCTTTGAAGCTAGATCCATTTGTCTCTTTTCCAGTAGGTTTATCCACAAAACTTGAGGTAGTAATGATGTTCATAACATCATTCAATTCATACATATAAAGCTATCTTATTCGAAGGTTTAAACTTGTAATCACTAGAACATAGTTTAGTTAATTCTAAACTTGTCCACAAACAAAAGTTAATCCTTCTAACATGACTTTTAAAATCAACTAAACACATGTTCTATATCTATATGATATGCTAATTTAATGATTTAAAATCTGGAAACACGAAGAACACCGTAAAACCGGACATACGCCGTCGTAGTAACACCGCGGGCTGTTTTGGGTTAGTTAATTAAAAACTATGATAAACTTTGATTTAAAAGTTGTTCTTCTGGGAAAATGATTTTTATTATGAACATGAAACTATATCCAAAAATCATGGTTAAACTCAAAGTGAAAGTATGTTTTCCAAAATGGTCATCAAGATGTCGTTTTTTCGATGGAAATGACTACCTCTTTAGTAATTGACATGTAACTTAATTTTTTGACTATAAACCTATACTTTTCTATTTAGATTCTTAAATTAGAGTTCAATATTAAACCATAGCAATTTGATTCACTCAAAACGGATTTAAAATGAATAAGTTATGGGTAAAACAAGATTGGATAATTTTTCTCATTTTAGCTACGTGAAAATTGGTAACAAATCTATTCCAACCATAACTTAATCAACTTGTATTGTATATTATGTAATCTTGAGATACCATAGACACGTATACAATGTTTCGACCTATCATGTCGACACATCTATATATATTTTGGAACAACCATAGACATTCTATATGTGAATGTTGGAGTTAGCTATACAGGGTTGAGGTTGATTCCAAAATATATATATAGTTTGAGTTGTGATCAATACTGAGATATGTATACACCGGGTTGTGGATTGATTCAAGATAATATATATCGATTTATTTCTGTACATCTAACTGTGGACAACTAGTTGTAGGTTACTAACGAGGACAACTGACTTGCTAAACTTAAAACATCAAAATGTATTAAAAGTGTTGTAAATATATTTTGAACATACTTTGATATATATGTACATATTTGTTATAGGTTCGTGAATCGACCAGTGGCCAAGTCTTACTTCCCGACGAAGTAAAAAAAAAATATGTGAAAGTGAGTTATAGTCCCACTTTTAAAATCTAATATTTTTGGGATGAGAATACATGCAGGTTTTATAAATGATTTACAAAATAGACACAAGTACGTGAAACTACATTCTATGGTTGAATTATCGAAATCGAATATGCCCCTTTTTATTAAGTCTGGTAATCTAAGAATTAGGGAACAGACACCCTAATTGACGCGAATCCTAAAGATAGATCTATTGGGCCTAACAAACCCCATCCAAAGTACCGGATGCTTTAGTACTTCGAAATTTATATCATATCCGAAGGGTGTCCCAGAATGATGGGGATATTCTTATATATGCATCTTGTTAATGTCGGTTACCAGGTGTTCACCATATGAATGATTTTTATCTCTATGTATAGGATGTGTATTGAAATATGAAATCTTGTGGTCTATTATTATGATTTGATAATATATAGGTTAAACCTATAACTCACCAACATTTTTGTTGACGTTTTAAGCATGTTTATTCTCAGGTGAATATTAAGAGCTTCCGCTATCGCATACTTAAATAAGGACGAGATTTGGAGTCCATGCTTGTATGATATTGTGTAAAAACTGCATTCAAGAAACTTATTTCGTTGTAACATATTTGTATTGTAAACCATTATGTAATGGTCGTGTGTAAACAGGATATGTTAGATTATCATTATTTGATAATCTACATAAAGCTTTTTAAACCTTTATTGATGAAATAAAGGTTATGGTTTGTTTTAAAATGAATGCAGTCTTTGAAAAACGTCTCATATAGAGGTCAAAACCTCGCAACGAAATCAATTAATATGGAACGTTTTTAATCAATAAGAACGGGACATTTCAGTTGCTATCCGAGCGTTGGTCTTAGAGAACCAGAAATTTGCATTAGTGTGTGTCTAACCGAGTTTGTAGGATGCATTAGTGAGTCTAGACTTCGACCGTGTTTTTCTTTAAAAATGATTGCTTAATAAATTTTGTTGGAAACTATATATTTTTAACATGTGAATATTATGTGATATATTAATCTCTTAACATGTTTGATATTATGTGATAGATGTCTACCTCTAGTACAAGTCTCATTGACTCACCTAATAATAATGAAGAGTCAAATGTAATTTGGAACGATTCATGGAATGGTTCACAAGTTCCCGAAGAGGAACCGGAAGAAGAATCAGAACCGAAAGAAGAATCAGAACCGGAAGAGGAGGAACCGGAGGAGGAGGAACCGGAAGAAGAAATAGAACCAGTGGGGGAAATAATAAAACGGTTAAGTAAAAGAAAATCCTCAACCAACCGACCAAGGTTAATTATGGTCAATGGTGTTTCCGCCAAGGAAGCAAAATATTGGGAGGATTACCAATTCTTCGATGAATCGGATTCCGACGAGAATTCCGATGATGTTATAGAAATTACCCCAACTGAATTTAAAAAGGCAAAAGAAAATAATAAGGGAAAGGGCATAAAAATAGAGAAATCTAATTCCAACCCCGATGAACTTTATATGTATCGTCAACCCCCGAAGTCCTTAAGTTGTAACAATGACCCGGGAACCTCTAAACCACCAGGTTTTTCTAAATCGTTGTGGAAAACGACAGCTCGTATTAGGGGAACATCATATATCCCTAAAAACTTGGCAAAACGAACCAAAATCGAAGAAGAAGAAACGAGCGAGTCGGAATAAGATAGTTGTATTCGTGTGGTGTAATATATGTAATATAATGTGCTTATGCTTTATGATATATGTAAAAATTGCTTGTATTAATAAGTATTTTTTTTATGAATCTAACTCTTGTCTATTTTACAGTATAAAAACACAAAATGGATAGACAACCCAATATTTTAAGAGACCTACCCGGAGACATGATTGATGAAATCTTGTCTAGAGTCGGTCAGAATTCTTCGGCACAACTATTTACGGCGAAATCAGTTTGTAAGACATTCGAAGAACGTTCCAAAAATGCCTTGGTTTATAAGAGACTTTCGTTTGAAAGATGGGGGATATCACATTGGAAAACCCATAAGTTACGATGTGTTTACTTTGACGCATATATTGCGGGGAACCCAAGTGCTATTTTACGCAACGGGTTAAGAAATTATTTTGACTCAATGTATCCGAACATAGGACTTCATGATTTAGAAAAAGCGGCTAACATGCAACATAAAGAAGCATGTTATGCTTACGGGTTAGTAATGTTCGCTTCTCACTAAAGTGAGAAAAAGAACATCGGGCTACAACTATTAAATAAAACGTTCCCACAAGTGACGGAGTCGGTAATTGGGGTAAGAAATGAGGTTTTTAGATTGTTACAGGACTGTTGGACATTACGTAACCCTCGTCCCTTTGATGACGTTACAACACGCTGTCTTAGCAACGGCCATAACGGTTATGTTCCACAAGACCAAGGATGGGAAGTAGTCCTAGTAAAACCAGAATGCATGACTTGTTTCTGGACGTATGAATTACGTGTCTTTATTGCCTTTGCTGAACGACTTGTGTACTAGCTAGAATTATCTTCACAACCATCTTGTATCAAATTTATTGTGTGCTATATTTCATGCTATATGTAAAATAAGCGGTATTGTAAGTTTGTAAAATATTGTGTAAAAGTTTGAACGCGAAATATTATTATAATCAGTTTTTCATATAGAATTGTAGTAGTTGAATTGTATATTAGGTACTAAGTTTGAACTTAACGGGTAGGTACTACCCGAATTTAAACTTATAAAATGCTAATATGAAGAAAAAGCTTTTATAAATGAGTTCATATTATGCTACGAGATACTATTGACTACTCATAATATTCTGTATGATTAACTTGTTTCATTTGACTATTTTGAAGGAAATGGCACCAACTACTCGACACACCTTGAATATGAGCGAAGAGGAATTTCGTGCCTTTCTTACTTCAAACACAGCCGCTGTACAGGCTGCGCTACATACCAACAATAACCTTGGATCTAGCAGTACAGGAAATCGTGTAGGATGCACCTACAAAGAATTCACTGCCTACAAACCTTTGGAATTTGATGGAACCGAAGGACCGATTGGATTGAAACGGTGGACCGAGAAGGTCGAATCGGTGTTTGCCATAAGTAAGTGTACTAAAGAGGACAAAGTGAAGTACGCTATGCATATCTTCATAGGTACTGCGTTAACATGGTGGAATACCTATCTAGAGCAAGTGGGACAAGATGATGCTTATGCACTATCGTGGTCAGCATTCAAGCACTTGATGAACGAGAAGTACCGTCCCAGAACCGAGGTCAATAAGCTCAAGACAGAACTTAGAGGGTTACGAACCCAAGGATTTGATATTACCATGTATGAAAGACGATTCACAGAATTGTGCCTATTGTGTCCGGGAGCGTTCGAAGATGAGGAAGAGAAGATCGACGCGTTTGTGAAAGGATTACCGAAAAGAATCCAAGAAGATATAAGTTCACACGAGCCTACCTCCATACAACAGGCATGTAGAATGGCTCACAAACTAGTGAAACAGATTGAGGAAAGAATTAAAGAATAGACGGCTGAAGAGGCCAATGTAAAGCAAGTCAAAAGAAAGTGGGAGGAAAACGGTGATAAGAATCACCAATACAACAACAACAGCAATTACAAAAATAATCGCAACAATTATCCCAACAATCGCAACATCAATCGCAACTACAACAAATGGCCCAACAACAACAACAACAACAACAACAACAACTACAACAATCATCCCAACAACAATAACAACTGCAACAACAACAACAACAATTAGAAGCAGCTATGCCAAAGGTGTGAAAAGTATCACTCGGGGTTCTGCACCAAATTTTGCAATAAATGTAAAAGAAATGGTCATAGCGTGGCGAAGTGTGAGGTCTACGGACCTGGGGTTAACAGAACGAAATGAACAAATGGTGTCAAAACGAGTAATGGCGGAGCAAGTAGTGTCGGAGCAAGTTATTCCAATGTAGTTTGTTATAAATGTGGAAAACTGGGCCACATTATTAGAAATTGCCCAAACCAGGAGAAAAAGAATGGACAAGGTCGCGGAAGAGTTTTCAATATTAATGCGGCACAGGCACAGGAAGACCCGGAGCTTGTTACGGGTACGTTTCTTATTGACAATAAATCTGCTTACGTTTTATTTGATTCGGGTGCGGATAGAAGCTATATGAGTAGAGATTTTTGTGCTAAATTAAGTTGTCCATTGATGCCGTTGGATAGTAAATTTTTACTCGAATTAGCAAACGGTAAATTAATTTCAGCAGATAATATATGCCGGAATCGAGAAATTAAACTGGGTAGAGAAATATTTAAGATTGATTTGATACCAGTAGAGTTAGGTAGTTTTGATGTAATAGTTGGCATGGACTGGCTGAAGAAGATGAAAGCAGAGATTGTATGTTATGAAACTGCAATTTGCATTGTACGAGAAGAAGGAGAACCCTTAATGGTGTACGGAGAAAAGGGCAACACGAAGCTACATCTTATTAGTAATTTGAAGGCACAAAAACTAATAAGAAAAGGTTGATATGCTGTTCTAGCACATGTCGAGAAAGTATAAACTGAAGAAAAGAGCATCAATGATGTTTTTGTCGCAAAAGAATTTCCCGATGTATTTTCGAAAGAATTACCGGGACTACCTCCACATCGATCTGTTGAATTTCAAATAGATCTTGTACCAGGAGCTGCACCAATAGCTCGTACTCCTTACAGACTCGCACCCAGCGAGATGAAAGAACTGCAAAGCCAACTTTAAGAACTATTAGAACGTGGTTTCATTCGGTCAAGCACGTCACCATGGGGAGCTCCTGTTTTGTTTGTCAAGAAGAAGGATGGTACATTTAGGTTGTGTATTGACTACAGAGAGTTGAACAAACTTACCATCAAAAACCGTTATCCACTGCCGAGAATTGACGACTTATTTAATCAACTACAAGGCTCGTCGGTTTATTCGAAGATCGATTTATGTTCTGGATATCATCAAATGCGAGTAAAGGAGGATGATATTCCAAAAAATGCTTTTAGGACGCGTTATGGTCATTACGAGTTTATGGTTATGCCGTTTGGATTGACTAACGCACCAGCTGTGTTCATGGACCTTATGAACCGAGTGTATGGACCATATCTTGACAAGTTTTTCATTGTTTTCATCGATGACATACTTATTTACTCAAAGAATGATCAAGAGCATGAAGAACATTTGAGAAAAGTGCTAGAAGTATTGAGGAAAGAAAAGCTGTACGCTAAGTTTTCAAAGTGTGCATTTTGGTTGGAAGAAGTTCAATTCCTCGGTCACATAGTTAACAAAGAAGGTATCCAGGTAGACCCGGCAAAGATCGAAACCATTGAAAAGTGGGAAACCCCGAAAACTCCGAAACACATACGCCAGTTTTTAGGACTAGCTGGTTACTACAGAAGGTTCATCCAAGACTTTTCCAGAATAGCAAAACCCTTGACTGCATTAACGCATAAAGGGAAGAAATTTGAATGGAAGGATGAACAAGAGAAAGCGTTTCAGTTATTGAAGAAAAAGTTAACTACGACACCTATATTGTCATTACCTGAAGGGAATGATGATTTTGTGATATATTGTGACGCCTCAATGCAAGGTCTCGGTTGTATATTAATGCAACGAACAAAAGTAATTGCTTATGCGTCTAGACAATTGAAGATTCACGAACAAAATTATACGACGCATGATTTGGAATTAGGCGCGGTTGTTTTTGCATTAAAGACTTGGAGGCACTACTTATATGGGGTCAAAAGTATTATATATACCGACCACAAAAGTCTTCAACACATATTTAATCAAAAACAACTGAATATGAGGCAGCGTAGGTGGATTGAATTGTTGAATGATTACGACTTTGAAATTCGTTACCACCCGGGGAAGGTAAATGTGGTAGCCGACGCCTTGAGCAGGAAGGACAGAGAACCCATTCGAGTAAAATCTATGAATATAATGATTCACAATAACCTTACTACTCAAATAAAGGAGGCGCAACAAGGAGTTTTAAAAGAGGGAAATTTAAAGGATGAAATACCCAAAGGATCAGAGAAGCATCTTAATATTCGGGAAGACGGAACCCGGTATAGGGCTGAAAGGATTTGGGTACCAAAATTTAGAGATATGAGAGAAATGGTACTTAGAGAAGCTCATAAAACCAGATACTCAATACATCCTGGAACGGGGAAGATGTACAAGGATCTCAAGAAACATTTTTGGTGGCTGGGTATGAAAGCCGATATTGCTAAATACGTAGGAGAATGTTTGACGTGTTCTAAAGTCAAAGCTGAGCATCAGAAACCATCAGGTCTACTTCAACAACCCGAAATCCCAGAATGGAAATGGGAAAACATTACCATGGATTTCATCACTAAATTGCCAAGGACTGCAAGTGGTTTTGATACTATTTGGGTAATAGTTGATCGTCTCACCAAATCAGCACACTTCCTGCCAATAAGAGAAGATGACAAGATGGAGAAGTTAGCACGACTATATTTGAAGGAAGTCGTCTCCAGACATGGAATACCAATCTCCAGACGGAACCCGGTATAGGGCTGATAGGGATGGCAGATTTATTTCAAGATTCTGGCAGACATTACAGCAAGCTTTAGGAACTCGTCTAGACATGAGTACTGCCTATCATCCACAAACTGATGGGCAGAGCGAAAGGACGATACAAACGCTTGAAGACATGCTACGAGCATGTGTTATTGATTTCGGAAATAGTTGGGATCGACATCTACCGTTAGCAGAATTTTCCTACAACAATAGCTACCATGCAAGCATTGAGATGGCACCGTTTGAAGCACTTTATGGTAAAAAGTGCAGGTCTCTGATTTGTTGGAGTGAAGTGGGGGATAGACAGATTACGGGTCCGGAGATAATACTAGACACTACCGAGAAGATCATCCAAATTCAACAACGGTTGAAAACCGCCCAAAGTCGACAAAAGAGCTACGCTGACATTAAAAGAAAAGATATAGAATTTGAAATTGGAGAGATGGTCATGCTTAAAGTTGCACCTTGGAAAGGTGTTGTTCGATTTAGTAAACGAGGGAAATTAAATCCAAGGTATATTGGACCATTCAAGATTATCGATCGTGTCAGACCAGTAGCTTACCGACTTGAGTTACCTCAACAACTCGCGACTGTACATAACACTTTCCACGGCTCGAATTTGAAGAAATGTTTTGCTAAAGAAGATCTCACTATTCCATTAGATGAAATCCAAATCAACGAAAAACTTCAATTCATCAAAGAACCCGTCGAAATAATGGATCGTGAGGTTAAAAGACTTAAGCAAAACAAGATACCAATTGTTAAGGTTCGATGGAATGCTCGTAGAGGACCCGAGTTCACCTGGGAATGAGAAGATCAGATGAAGAAGAAATACCCGCATTTATTTCCAGAAGATACGTCAACACCTCCAACTGCTTAAAATTTCAGGACGAAATTTATTTAACGGGTAGGTATGTAGTGACCCGAACTTTTCCATGTTTATATATATATTAAATGAAATTTTTATTTACATGATTAAGTGTTTCCAACATGTTAAGCAATCAAACTTGTTAAGACTTGATTAATTGAAATAGGTTTCATATAGACAATTGACCACCCAAGTTGACCGGTGATTCACGAACGTTAAAACTTGTAAAAACTATATGATGACATATATATGGATATATATATATATAGTTAACATGATATTATGATAAGTAAACATATCATTAAGTATATTACCAATGAACTACATATGTAAAAACAAGACTACTAACTTAATGATTTTGAAACGAGACATATATGTAACGATTATCGTTGTAACGACATTTAATGTATATATATATCATATTAAGAGATATTCATACATCATAATATCATGATAATATAATAATTTAAAATCTCATTTAATATTATAAACATTGGGTAACAACATTTAACAAGATCGTTAACCTAAAGGTTTCAAAACAACACTTACATGTAACGACTAATGATGACTTAACGACTCAGTTAAAATGTATATACATGTAGTGTTTTAATATGTATTCATACACTTTTGAAAGACTTCAAGACACTTATCAAAATACTTCTACTTAACAAAAATGCTTACAATTACATCCTCGTTCAGTTTCATCAACAATTCTACAAGTATGCACCCGTATTCGTACTCGTACAATACACAGCTTTTAGATGTATGTACTATTGGTATATACACTCCAATTATTAGCTCTTAGCAGCCCATGTGAGTCACCTAACACATGTGGGAACCATCATTTGGCAAATAGCATGAAATATCTCATAAAATTACAAAAATATGAGTAATCATTCATGACTTATTTACATGAAAACAAAATTACATATCCTTTATATCTAATCCATACACCAACGACCAAAAACACCTATAAATACTTTCATTCTTCAATTTTCTTCATCTAATTAATCTCTCTCAAGTTCTATCTTCAAGTTCTAAGTGTTCTTTATAAATTCTACAAGTTCTAGTTTCATAAAATCAAGAATACTTCCAAGTTTGCTAGCTTACTTCCAATCTTGTAGAGTGATCATCCAACCTCAAGAAATCTTTCTTATTTACAGTAATATATCTTTCTAATACAAGGTAATACTCATATTCAATCTTTGATTCAATTTCTATAACTATAACAATCTTATTTCGAGTGGAAATCTTACTTGAACTTGTTTTCGTGTCATGATTCTACTTCAAGAACTTTCAAGCCATCCAAGATCCTTTGAAGCAAGATCCATTTGTCTCTTTTCCAGTAGGTTTATCCACAAAACTTGAGGTAGTAATGATGTTCATAACATCATTCAATTCATACATATAAAGCTATCTTATTCGAAGGTTTAAACTTGTAATCACTAGAACATAGTTTAGTTAATTCTAAACTTGTTCACAAACAAAAGTTAATCCTTCTAACATGACTTTTAAAATCAACTAAACACATGTTCTATATCTATATGATATGCTAACTTAATGATTTAAAATCTGGAAACACGAAGAACACCGTAAAACCGGACATACGCCGTCGTAGTAACACCGCGGGCTGTTTTGGGTTAGTTAATTAAAAACTATGATAAACTTTGATTTAAAAGTTGTTCTTCTGGGAAAATGATTTTTCTTATGAACATGAAACTATATCCAAAGATCATGGTTAAACTCAAAGTGAAAGTATGTTTTCCCAAATGGTCATCAAGATGTCGTTTTTTCGACGGAAATGACTACCTCTTTAGTAATTGACATGTAACTTAATTTTCCGACTAAAAACCTATACTTTTCTGTTTAGATTCTTAAATTAGAGTTCAATATGAAACCATAGCAATTTGGTTCACTCAAAACGGATTTAAAATGAAGAAGTTATGGGTAAAACAAGATTGGATAATTTTTCTCATTTTAGCTACGTGAAAATTGGTAACAAATCTATTCCAACCATAACTTAATCAACTTGTATTGTATATTATGTAATCTTGAGATACCATAGACACGTATACAATGTTTCGACCTATCATGTCGACACATCTATATATATTTCGGAACAACCATAGACACTCTATATCTGAATGTTGGAGTTAGCTATACAGGGTTGAGGTTGATTCCAAAATATATATAGTTTGAGTTGTGATCAATACTGAGATATGTATACACTGGGTCGTGGATTGATTCAAGATAATATTTATCGATTTATTTCTGTACATCTAACTGTGGACAACTAGTTGTAGGTTACTAACGAGGACAGCTGACTTAATAAACTTAAAACATCAAAATGTATTAAAAGTGTTGTAAATATATTTTGAACATACTTTGATATATATGTACATATTTGTTATAGGTTCGTGAATCGACCAGTGGCCAAGTCTTACTTCCCGACGAAGTAAAAAAAAAAGTGAAAGTGAGTTATAGTACCACTTTTAAAATCTAATATTTTTGGGATGAGAATACATGCAGGTTTTATAAATGATTTACAAAATAGACACAAGTACGTGAAACTACATTCTATGGTTGAATTATCGAAATCGAATATGCCCCTTTTTATTAAGTCTGGTAATCTAAGAATTAGGGAACAGACACCCTAATTGACGCGAATCCTAAAGATAGATCTATTGGGCCTAACAAACCCCATCCAAAGTACCGGATGCTTTAGTACTTTGAAATTTATATCATATCCGAAGGGTGTCCCGGAATGATGGGGATATTCTTATATATGCATCTTGTTAATGTCGGTTACCAGGTGTTCACCATATGAATGATTTTTATCTCTATGTATGGGATGTGTATTGAAATATGAAATCTTGTGGTCTATTATTATGATTTGATAATATATAGGTTAAACATATAACTCACAAACATTTTTGTTGATGTTTTAAGCATGTTTATTCTCAGGTGATTATTAAGAGCTTCCGCTGTCATATACTTAAATAAGGACGAGATTTGGAGTCCATGCTTGTATGATATTGTGTAAAAACTGCATTCAAGAAACTTATTTCGTTGTAACATATTTGTATTGTAAACCATTATGTAATGGTCGTGTGTAAACAGGATATTTTAGATTATCATTATTTGATAATCTACGTAAAGCTTTTTAAACCTTTATTGATGAAATAAAGGTTATGGTTTGTTTTAAAATGAATGCAGTCTTTGAAAAACGTCTCATATAGAGGTCAAAACCTCGCAATGAAATCAATTAATATGGAACGTTTTTAATCAATAAGAACGGGACATTTCAGACTAACCTCCTCATTATGTCTCTCCACCGCCTCGTTATGCCTACGAATGTCATGCTCAAACTCCGAATTATCAGCTTGATCCATAGTATACTGAAACCCATGATTCTGTACCTGACCCGCAACATCTCCATAATCTAAACCCATTCTGTTCACACTGTTCATCAAACTGTCCCAACCTTCCTGACTCGGGAACCAAGAACCTGCAAAATGTGTACTAGTTGATGGTCCAGCTCCCGTGCTAGGTCCCGATGACGAACCACCCGCAGTCCCAGCTGCACTCGTACCTGCCGCACCAGAACCCACAGGTTCCCGATACATAACCAAGCGATTCTCAAAACCATTCATCAAAATCTTCCCATTAATATAGAACATCAAACCAAGAACTGGCATACTCTGATCTGTAGTACGCAACCTACTCAAATCAACATTCAATTTTCTCACGAATTTAGTAATATAATGGCAACCAAAAAGCTTCTTTCCCGGAGTCGTATCGCTTGCACATTTTCTCAAGTAAGTAGCGATAGAACCAACAATGTCAGTATGCTTCCCCCTCTTAATTTGATCCATGTACCATAAATCCTTATTATTCGGTTTCTCATTCCCATTCACCCACACATTAAAAGTACAAGCCACCAACCTTTGCAACAACCTATCAAATGGTAATTTAATTTTCTCATAACCTACTCTTCCTGCATGAAAAATTTCACCTCCAGTTAACCTACCCCAAAAAGCAACATTGTTAAAAGGTTCCTGCTTGTAAAATTCAGTCCTAATCAAATAATTCGGAAGTCGGATATCATCCAATTCCGGATATAAATCTAAAGCTCGAGCAATTTGGGACCGACTCATCGCTTGATTTTGACCACCTAAACGAAACCGCATAAAATTACACTCACTCGGATCCCGGGTATTAGTAACCACCAACGAAGAGAAAAACTCCTTGCATAACAATGGATAAATATCTTCATGAAGTGAAAACACCCTCTCCCACGGGTGGAGAGTCATGTTATTATAAGACAACATCAGCATAGTATCAACCTCTCGGTGAACTTGAGCCTCCTCAAGAAAGCTCCAATCAAAATACCACGTGAGACCAATAACCTTAGAATTTATCCTTGCAAACTTAGTCGGATACTCATTCCTTACCTACTCAATCCAATCCCTAGGATCCTCTTGTTGTGCTTGTTCTTGTGCACCTGACGCAGTTCTAGTACGCTTTGCTTGACCCTGCATTCACAATTTTAACCACAAAACAACCACAAAAGCTCAAAAGTTAGTGTTAGCTAAATTTAAACTCGCAAACATCCTCTTATTTATTAATTTTCCTTTTCCCATTGAACATATCATAAGAGCATGTCTCAAAATTAACACTATCCTTTCTTTACAAATAAAACCAACTAAATCCATAACACATATCATGCCATGTTACATGAAAAGCTAGTATAGAAGTATCAATAAAATTCAATTTCCAAAAAAAATTGGCTTAACAATTCATGAACATAAACCTTAACTCACTCAAAAAAAATCTTTTAAACAACCATAACACATGAAAAACTCTTAACATACTCAACATACTCCATATTATCAACTCCATTAACAATCCAACTCAAACATCAAAAATAGCTTCACACTTGACCCGCCCAAATTACCCACCACTATCATGAATTACTTTCATTAAAGCAATCAACCATCTCACACACAAAAACCCCAAATTAAAATTTCAAATTCGGATTTAAACTCATAGCAATCCCTAGCATCAATAATATGCACTAATCACACGTAGTCATCATACAAATAAAGCATAGTAGGCATTATTAACACTAATCATGTGAATAATCAAGCATTAAACGAATTAGGGTTAACCCCACACTTGAACTTCAATTAATCATCAATTTAAGCATAACTAGCAACAATAAAGATGAAATTAAGTGTAAGAGTAAGAGAAACGGACCCTAGGAGGCATGATTCACAAGTATTTTGAGAGAAAATCACAAAAAGTTTGAAAATTGATGAAACCCTAGCCTTGGATGCCGATCGTATGTGTTGTGTGTGTTTGAGCGGGTGTAAATTGGTATAAAATAACCCTAAAAGTCCTTAAAAACTGACTGGACCCGTTTAATTCGGGTTAAAACAATTAGATTCGGGTTAAATTAAACAGCGAATGGGTCTGCTGATCGAAATGTGCGGCGCGCAGAACATGCACGGTGCGCGTTTGTGCGTGAACGTGTTGCGCGGTGCGCATAGACATGTGTGGTGCGCATTATATCGTGAAACTAGGTAAGAGATTTAACAAAACGTGCAGCCATTTTTATCTACAAGTGCGCGGTGCGCAGCTGTTTGCGCGGCGCGTAACTTCCCAGGCTCGAATTCTGACATACTTTTTCACATCCGTCGAATATTTAACATCCAAATCACATCCCTAACGAACCAAAACTTTAACGTTGATCATATTGCACCTGTTTCAAGCATGAAATATACAAAACAAAAGTAAAAAGTATACAAACTCTACAACAACCAATTATAATCAAGATTTTCACGCGTCGTTAGAGGTAAAGATGAGTTTAATCTCATCGTCCACCTTTTGTGGTCCATCGACATAATGTTTGATCTGATGACCGTTCACCTTAAAATCTTCCCCATTTGAATTAACCAAATCAACGGCCCCATGGGGAAACACCTTACGAACAATAAATGGTCCCGACCACTTCAAATTTAACTTTCCGGGAAGCAAACGAAAACGTGAATTGAAAAGAAGCACACGATCCCCTTCCTTAAATTCTTTAGGATCTTTTAAACGACTATCGTGCCACTTCTTTATCCTTTCCTTACTAATCAACGAATTTTCATAAGCATCGAGCCTTAATTCCTCTAACTCATTCAATTGGCTCAAACGAAGGCGACCCACCTCCTTAAGATCATGATTGCTTGTTTTGAGATCCCAAAAAGCCTTGTGTTCTATCTTCACTGGGAGATGACACGCTTTACCATAAAGTAAACAAAAAGGAGTGGTTCTGGTTGGCATTTTGTATGCTGTTCTAAATGCCCATAAGGCATCATCAAGCTTGAATGACCACTCTTTAGGATTAGAACCAATCGTTTTTTCAAGAATCCTCTTTAAAGCTCGATTGGTGTTTTCTACTTGCCCATTCGTTTGAGGATGGTAGGATGTCGAAACTTTATGGGTCACCCCGTATCGTTTCAACACCTTTTCAAGTTGTGCATTGCAAAAGTGAGTTCCCTGATCATAATTAAAGCTTTCGGGGCACCAAACTGAGAAAAGAGTTGTTTATGAAATGAAACAACAACTCGTGCATCATTAGTGGGCAAAGCTTGCGCTTCGACCCATTTTGAAACATAATTGGCAACAAGAATGTAGAGCTTATTATTAGATTTCGGGAACGGGCCCATGAAATCAATCCCCCAAATATCAAAAACCTCACAAACTTGGATGACATTTTGAGGTATCTCATCTCGTTGGGTGATTTGACCCGCCCGTTGACATGAATCGCACGATTGACATATTTGGTGGGCATCCTTGAAGATAGTAGGCCAATAGAAACCGGCGTCATAGACTTTTCGCCCCGTAACTTGGGGACCATAATGCCCATCCGTAGGTCCATGATGACATTGGATCAGAATGCGCGTGCACTCATCTTCGAAAATGCATCTGCGAATCATCCCATCGGGACATCGCCTGAAAAGATAAGGATCCTCCTAGAAATAGTAGTTGAGGTCACTAAAGAATTTCTTCCTTTTTTAATGTGACCAACCTTTCTCCAAGAATCTCACAACAAGGAAGTTAGCAATATCCACATACCATTGCTCGTTCACTTTGTCCACATTCATGAGATACTCGTCGGGAAAATCATCATAAATACTCAACTCATGAAGGACTTCGAGATTTGGATTCTCGAGTTTAGACAAATGGTCAGCCGCAAGATTCTCAGCACCTTTCTTATCCTGGATCTCGATGTTGAATTCTTGCAAAAGAAAGATCCATCTAAGCAGTCGAGGTTTGCCATCCAGTTTGGCGAAAAGGTACTTTAGAGCAGAATGGTCCGTAAAGACAATAGTCTTAGATAAGACTAAGTAGGATCGGAACTTATCGAATGAAAAGACCACCGCAAGGAGCTCCTTTTCAGTGGTAGTGTAATTCAACTGTGCTCCTTACAAGGTCTTGCTTGCATAATAGATGGGTCGAAAATGTTTCTCAACCCTTTGGCACAAAACAGATCCAACGACAAAATCGGATGCATCACATATAAGCTCAAACGGAAGGGACCAATTCAGAGCAATTATGATATGTGCATTGATGAGTTTCTTCTTAAGAAGTTTGAATGCCTTTTGGCACTCTTCGAAGAAGTTCCAAGGTGTGTCCTTTTCGAGGAGTATGTTTATCGGGTTAGCGATTTTGGAAAAATCCTTAATGAACTGCCGATAAAAACTAGCGTGCCCAAGAAAACTCCGAACACCCTTAACATCAGTGGGAGGTGGAAGGTTCTTAATAGCAGTTACCTTTGCGAGATCCACCTCAATACCGTTCCTAGAAATCTTGTGCCCGAGAACTATGCCCCCTTGTACTATAAAATGGCACTTTTCCCAATTGAGCACAAGACTAGATTTCTCACACCTTACCAACATCCGCTCTAAATTAAGAAGGCATGAATCGAAAGTGTCACCAAAGACCGAAAAGTCATCCATGAACACCTCCACGCAATCTTCTATCATATCATGGAATATGGCCATCATGCACCTTTGAAAAGTGGCCGGAGCGTTACAAAGGCCAAAGGGCATGCAACGGTATGAGAATGTGCCATAAGGGTACGTGAAAGTGGTTTTCTCCTGGTCCTCGGGCGAGATAGGAATTTAGAAATATCCCGAAAAACCATCAAGAAAACAATAAAAGCTGTTTCCCGCTAACCTCTTTAGCATTTGATCCATGAAAGATAACGGGAAGTGGTCTTTGCGTGTGGCGTCGTTCAACTTACGATAGTCAATACAAATATGCCACCCCGTGACAGTCCGAGTGGAAATTAACTCATTTTTATCATTGGTGGTAACAGTCATACCACCTTTCTTAGGTACACAGTGTACCGGGCTAATCCACGGACTATCAGAAATCGGGTAAATCAGACCTGCATCGAGGATCTTCACGATCTCTTTCTTCACGACATCTTGCATGTGCTGGTTCAACCTCCTTTGACGTTGCACCACAAGTTTGGAATTATCCTCCATTAGGATTTTGTGGGTGCAATAGGAGGGACTAATACCCTTGATGTCGTGAATTTTCCACACAATGGCCGGTTTATGGGCCTTTAGCATGGTTACAAGCTCAGCTTTCTGACTTGTAGTAAGAGAAGAAGAAATTATTACCGGGAGCTTAGATTCCTCCTGCAAATAAGCGTATTCCAAATGATCTGGAAATGGCTTCAATTCTAACTCAGGAGGTTCTTCAATGTAAGACTTTCTTCGGTAATCAGCATCAAGATCGAGTTCCTTGAACTCCTCCTTAGTCGGCTCATAGCCATTTTCCATCAAGGCGGTTAAAATGTCCACTTTCTCAACCTGCAACTCTTCATCAATTTCAACCAATGAGCATTCTCCTGAACCCTGTAACTCTGGGAATTCCTGCAAAAACTCAGACTGGACATCCACAGTGTTAAGAAAATAACATGTATCATCAGTGTAGGCAGGGTATTTTAACGCATGGTCGATTGAGAATGTTGCACTCAAATCATCTATCCTAAGGGTCAACTTTTGGCCATAAACATCGATGATACACCTAGCAGTATTCAAAAATGGTCGACCCAAAATAAGTGGAATCCTTTCATCCACTTCCATATCCAAAACCACAAAATCGGTCGGGAAAACCAACGACCCGGTCTTAACTAGCATATTCTCTATAATTCCACGAGGGAATTTAATAGAGCGGTCAGCTAGCTGAATAGCCATACGCGTGGGTTTTAACTCCCCGGGGTCTAGCTGTAAATAAATAGAATAAGGCATTAAATTTATGCTAGCCCCTAAATCCGCCAACGCCATCACACAATCTAAATTACCAAGTAAACAAGGAATGGTGAAACTCTCAGGATCCTCAAGCTTCTCGGGAAGCTTGTTTGCAACTACCGCTGAGCATGCGGCATTCAACCTAACTGAAGACACGTTCTCCAGCTTCTTCCTGTTAGTTAGCAAATCCTTCAGAAACCATGCATACTTTGGCATACCTGCAATCACATCAATAAAAGGCATATTTATGTTAACTTTTTTTAATCAAGTCCATGAACTTGGACTTCTCTACCTCCAGCTTCTCCAATATCTGCTTCCTCGGGAATGGTAGTAGTGGTTAATACTCTTTAAATACCGGTTTCACAGCAACGGTTTCCGGTACCCGCACAACCTTTTCAATCACCTGTTCCGGCTCCTTTTCCCCCTCTGGTTCACTAACAACAACCGGTTCACTATCCTTAGCTAACGGCACTCGAAAATCTTACTCATCTGGCTTCCTCGGTGGATCATATGCTAAATCACTTTGGGTGGTGATAGCATTAATGTGCCCATTCTTCGGGTTAGTATTCGTTTTACTCGGTAATTCCCCCGATTTCCTCTCATTACTTTGATTAGCAAGTTGACCAATTTGTTTCTCCAGATTCTGAATAGCTACTTGTTGATTTCGAAACATTTGATCATTCTTCTCATTGTTTTGGGAAACCATAGTAAAAAGCTAAGTTTGAGATATCACAAGCTTTTCGATCATCGCTTCAAGGTTGGACTTTCTCTCTTCGACTTGGGGCTTCTGAAAATATCCGGGAGCTTGCTGTTGATAACCTCCACTAGATCCTTGCTGGAACCTCGAACCTTGATTACCTTGATGGTTATAGGGATTATTAAAATGCCTATTAAACTGAGCACGTCCCTGAAACTGATTGTTGTTCTCTTGACTAATAAAAGTGATCTCTTCTTTCTGATTCATAGTCAAACCCGCATCACAATCTTTTTCTAAATGTAATCCCCCACAATATTCACAACCAACCTTCATACCATGAATATACTTATTCAAATTCTCTAAATGCCTACCAAATATATCTAACTTAGCATTTATAGACCCATAATCATCATACGCACCAGTGGTTTCGGTCCTCTTTACTGAAGCTGAACGGGGTAACTCATGATCTTGATGCCACTCGTGAGTGTAGGCAGCTTGCTTATCAATGATCTCTAACGCTTCTTCTTCTGTCTTATCCATCAAAGTACCTCCTGCTGCTTGATCAATACTCTGGCGAGTTGGTATGTCACAACCTTTATAGAAAATCTGAACCTTTTGTAAATTATTCAACCCGTGTTGCAGACACGAGCGTAACATATTAGCATAATGGTCTCAAGCATCAAATAATGTCTCACTGCTCTTTTGCATGAATTGTGAAATTTCTGCTTGAAGTCTAGCAGCTCGAGACGCAGGGAAAAACTTTGATAAAAACTTATCCACCAAACCATCCCAAGAGGTAAACGTACCCTCGGGTTGTTTATCTAACCTCCTCTTAGCTTCTCCCTTAAGAGTCCAGGAAAAAATCATTGTCTTGATCGAAGTATCAGCAACCTCATTCAGCTTGAATAAGTTGCAAACATCATTGAAAACACGGAGATGCTCGTTAGCATCCTCACTATCCTTGCCATGAAATTGGCAATCAGAAGAAATCAAACTCAGAATTGGACCTGTGATTTGGAAAGGCTGAGTGATGTTTAGTTGAGTAATCGAATTGCCTTGGCCAGCTCGGGTGGCCTTCAACTTTTCTGCCATAGTCTGAGGACGAGGTGGTTGATCAGCCATCTCTTCAGTCTCGAAAATATCTAATGAAACGTAAGAGTCTTCTGCTTCGTTGATTTCAGGTGGTGTATCGGGTAACACAGTCTAAGAACTACTACCCAAATGAATTATATTATCACTTGAAGAAGCTGATGAATCTACTGTAGACTGTTTCTCTTGACTTAACGCTCTAAATTACTCTCTTTCAGGTTCGTCAAATGGTTGAAGAATAGGAGAATTTGAAGAATGCGTATGTGGCATGCACTACCTGTTATCTGCGAAATCACAACAAACAACTAATTAAACGCACCGATTCAACTGAGAATAAACGAAAAGTAATAATAAACTTTAATTAAAACTAAACTAAGAACAAATAGATAACAATCTTAATTTTCGACACAACTGTCCCCGGCAGCGGCGCCAAAAACTTGATGTGTAAAATCGCGTCTATAATTTATAATGGAAAATACCAGTTAAAAAGGATTACTACACACTAACAGGCAGTGTACCCAATCGTGCAATAGTATAAAGTTGATAAATCCGTATTCGTTCCAAGGACAGTTTAAACGTGAAAATTAAGGTTGCTACTAATGAAATTAAATTAAATTAATCTATTAAAATGGAAATTACGAGATAATAGTTTGGTGAGGCTATTTAACAATTAGCCAAATCAGTAATGATTTTATCTAAGAACAGAAAAGAACAATATTTTTGGTATTTTAAGATTTAAGCTTTAAAGCAATAAACAAATAAAAAAAAAGATAGTTGTAATCAAATAGGAGAACGCATGCTTGTCTCGACCTTTTACACCTAGTATTGGATGCATTTAGATTAAGCCCCAGTTATTATCTAACTTATGTGAATTATCTAGTCGGTTCACCTGGAATTCCCCCAGCGCAAACACTTCAATTAAGATTACACGACAAGGAATTCCCCGTAGCCTAAGACCTCCTAATTGTGACCAATTATTTCAACTGAGATGAAGACTCGAATCACAATCACACCAACTCTCGTTGTGTATAATTCACCCCTATTTCGTCTAGCCTTTTGAATTCAATTTACTCTCGTCTCCGAGTAAGCAAACAATCAATTAAGATAAACCAATTGTAAATTTATGCATTAAATTAATGAACTCTCGTCCTATCAAAAAATACACAATCAATTGAACCGAAAAGTCTAGCATTAATAAGAATCGTTCTTTAATTCAAACATTAAATCATCATAAATTAAACGAATAACTGATAAGTAGCATCCAATACATAGGTTTATAAGTCTAGACAAACATTAAATAACTTAGCCAATAACTATGGCAACAAAAGAAATCAAGATAACAAATAATAAAAAAACATTGTTTGATAATTTAGAATCAACCAAACACGATGAATCTTGATAAGTGCTGAGATTGATCCTTGAGATCGGAATGATTGGAGCATTAGAGTGACCTTGGAATTCCCCAAAAGTGACTAAAAATCGCCCTTAATGCTCTCAAAATCGGCTGCCAAAAAGATAACCTCTCATGATAAAAACTGTTCCCTATTTATAGATTTAAATGCTGGCCGACTCGACTTGCGCGGTGCGCAGATAGGTGCACGGCGCGCACTTCTAAAGGATTTTTGCTGTTGAAAATTTACAAGTGACTGATCTGTTTTGAAGCACAATTGCGCGGTGCGCAAGTATCTGCGCGGCGCGCACCTAGATATTCAGCAATTCTTCTCTGTTTTTACACACAACAAGCATTGGTCTCATCCCAAATCAACCATAATCAAATAAACTGTTATAAACTCTCCATAACTCTAAAAATCAAACAAATAACACTTCTCGGCTTTCAAATCAAAATCTTCCAACTAATCGCGAATAATAATCAAAACTGTATCCGAATGGACTAAAAATGACGGATATTGCCATGATAAATATATGAGAAATGTGCAATATCAGATTATCAGGGAGATTTATACGGTAAGGGTGGTTTGGTGGTAAAAGGTGTTGGTTTTCAAGCCCTACTACAATAGTAAGTTTAACACCCCTTGTTGCGTTAATCCAATCATGTTTAGAAATTTCTTTGACTTCCTCCTCCGCCTCAGGATCGTTTTCAGGTTCTTTCACTTCCGGTTCTTCTGGAAATTGTGAATCTTCCCAAAATGCATCCGAATCTAGGTCATCATCGTCATCAGTTATATAGATGATTGATACATCTTTCTTCGGGTAATCGTCGTTATCAGATAAGTCGATGATTGGTACTTTTGCTGGAGATTCCTCTTCGGAGTCACTGAATGTGATAATGAGATTGGTGCTAGAAGTAGACATCTATCACACATTAACTACCACATTAGTAATATACCACATAATATTTACATGTTATAATATTCAATTTCTGACCAAAAATGATAAGCAATGGTTTTCAAAAACAAGTTCGGTCAAAGTCCAGACTCACTAATGCATCCTAACAAATACCGGTCAGACATACTAATGTAATTTCTGGTTCGCTAAGACCTCTACTCGGATACCAACTGAAACGACCCGTCCATATTACTATAAACGTAGTACGTTATTCATTGGTCCCATAATGAGGTATTTGACCTCTATATGATACGTTTTAGAAAATATTGCATTCGTTTTATAAAAAGCACACCATTATTATAAATAATGCATGTTTAAAGCAAGTGGGCGATTATTTAAGAAATAATCCCCATAATACATCGGTTTCTAAATACTACACACGTGACATAACAGTCGAATATAATACATGACAAAGGTTTTATTGAATGTAACACTTCATTTAAACAAAATCATGAGACTCCATGCACAGTTTGATCAGATAATGCAACAGCAGAAGACTTTCTTAAGGACCTGAGAATAAACATGCTTAAACAGTCAACACAAAAGTTGGTGAGATATATAGGTTTAAAGCTAGCATCGACATAAATATAGACCACAAGATTTCATAGTTATAAATATTTCAATAAAGATATTCTATAAGTTGTTGAGCACTTCGGTAACCATACTTAACCATTAATGTAGCATATTCCCTTTATTATGAAATCTCCCTACACTGTACCAAGTGTAGTAAAAACGAAGCACTATACAACCGTTTACGATACTAGAGCGACTAGCCCATTTGGGGTTGTCAAACCCGATATATCTATCAATAGGATTCGCGCTTACATATTCTTACAACATGTAAATATTAGTTACCAAGCTATTAGGGAAGATATGCAATGTGGTACAACTCAACGTAGAATATATTTTAAGTACTTGTGTCCATAGCGTAAAACATAATATGCATGTATTCTCATCCCAAAAATATATTTAAAGTTTAAAAATGGGACTATATACTCACGGTAGTAAAAGTATATTAATAATAAGTTTTCAACTTATTAAAAATATGGCCGTCGTCCTTGAATTCACGAACCTATAACAATAATAACGATTCAGATAATAATACATGTGAACAAAATTAATATAGCAAGTTCATATCATATCTTCAATCACATGTGATTGTTTAACTTCATACTTTCAATCACGTGTGATTGTTTAAGTTTATATTTTCAATCGCGTGTGATTGTTTAAGTGTAACAACCCAACCCGTATTAAAACCAGCCCATAAAAATTTTTCCTTTTAATACGCTTTAAATAACACTTTAGGTCCCAATTGTGTTTCCATAAACATCTTTAATACAGTAGAAGGTTTAATAAACCTTAAAACATTTAATACATTGATTAATTGTCCAAACGGACATACACGACCCGACTAGCTTAGTTTCCAACCAAAACCGAGCATGGTGATTTGGAACTACGCTACCCAAATCCTAATGGAATACAAAAGCAAGATCTTCTAAGCAACCTAGCCAAGATCTCTAATCCCCAAGCTTACCCGAGCCGCCAAGCATGCGAACCTATAAAAATGTCAACAACGAGAGGGTAAGCTAACGCTTAGTGAATGATAATATACTACATACATATATATGTATAAAATGGACACGCCACATAAATAAATAAATACCGCATACCGGAGCATCCAAGCATAAAGGCTAGCTAATCTAAGCATACCGTACGATCTCTAAGCAACAAGCTAAAGATATCAACAAAGTATAAGTTCACCAACGACGATGTGAACAACGCCAATAAGCTACACCCGGAGGGTTAGCTACATCACAACAATACAATAATATATATATATATATATATATAGAACAATATATAACGAATAAGGTTAACTCCTTAACCCATTACCGAATAATAAACACCAAAATGAAGATTGGCCGAACTACACGAGCCTTAGAAATCCGAAACCACACGAGATTACTATCTTCACAACATCGAGGTTGGCTGAACTACACGAGCCTTAGTAATCCGAAACCACACGAGATTACTACCTCAATAAGATGACCGAACTACACGAGTCACCATGAATCCGAACTACACGAGATTCATTTTAGATAAGATGACCGAACTACACGCGTCATCGTGAATCCGAACTACACGCGATTCACTTCTCCAACTCAAACCCATGGTCACGGGATTATAACATCCACCACATCGGGGTTATCCACATCACGACAATATCAACCCTTTGCCGTTGGGGTTATAACATCCAAACTACGTGTGATAACGTACACACAAACGTGTACCTCGCCAAAGGTGGTCAACCAAAATGCACAACCGTGCCAATTGGACTCATACAAAAGTCCATCAAATCCACCTATATGTGAAGTGAGCTCTATAGCCGAGAATCACTTCACCCGACCCGTACCCATCCTACACATACATATGCATATAGGATATTAACACTCAACTTGAAGTCTTGATGAATGCTTCCGAATAAACCGCAACTCGTCAATGGAAAGTACCTATTCCATAATCATAAATACCACAACACAAATTAGGATGGATTTACAAACCAACCCAATTCGACACTTAGTGCAATTTCAACCCAAATGCACTTCCAAGCTCAAACCGCGCCCAAAACTAACCAACATCACTAACACAAGTGAGAATGGTCCTAAAATGCCAATTAAACCCAACTATAGGCATTAAACACCAATCTTGCCCAATATGACACCTTAACCCCAATTTTGACCCATTTCAAAATTAGTTGACCAAAATACACCCAAAGTGGTTCCAATACTTTTACAATCACTAATACTAGTGATTACACACTACATTCATGCCATAAACATGGTTAAATCATTAACCAACCCAAAACCCACCATCATCAACAATAACTAGTTACAATTTCCCATTTCACCTCCTAAATGGGTTTTACAACAAACTAGCTCAAAACCTTAAACTTGATTATCAAATCACAAGAATGAAATTCGGAGTTGAGACTTACCAATACCACCAAAAGTATGCCGTTGACGAGATGAACAACTTTAACACTTGAGGTTTGACCCGAATCAACCTTCTTCTCCTCCAAATGGAGCTTTCTCTCACTAAAATGGGTTTCTCACTCTAGGGTTTGATGAAGGAGGTGAAGTATGTGAGAAATGAGATTGGGATAAGGTTTGGAACTGATCCATAGCATATATCCCGATTTTGAAGTGAAAAGACACATATACCCCCATTTTAAACCCAAAAACGGGCACAATTTAGTCTTTCAGCATGTCTGTCGCGACTCGCGACCCCCTGTCGCGTTTCGCGACGCTTTGGAATGCGACACCACCACCTGAGACGCGACAAGTTGATCAGAAGCCCCCTTTTTGTAGCCGTCGCGTTTTGGTCAGTCCTGTCGCGATCCGCGACCTCCCCAGACGCGACAAACATGCTTGAAACGCGATGATGTACCTGATGCATCCCAATTTCACTTTTAAATACCTTCATAGTCAAACGCGGTCAACCCAATACGTCTAAACGATTAAGTTATCATTCTTGGACATCAAATGACGTCACAAACGTCGTGTTTAGGAAAACGGGTTGTTACATTAAGTTGTCAATTTAGCAGTCCAACGTTAGTAGTCCAAAATTAGTAGTCCACAGTTAGTAGTCCACAGTTAGTAGTCCACAATTAGTAGTACATAGTATACACGTGTTGTATAAGACTCAATCATGACCCACAATACCGCTATTGTAGTTATACGTATTGTGTATGTGGTGTCTTTTGTTTTATCCGACATATTGTGTAACCATGACATGTTAGAATACATGTATAATACAAGAAAAGTTAGCTAGGATATGCTTAGTATAGATTCTAATGAATTAATCTCGTAGTCATTTTAGTCATTTTTAACCAATATTGTTTTGCCCATAACTTCTTTATTACAAATCCGTATTGAGTGAATCAAAGTGCTATGGTTTCGTAACGAACTATAATTTTTAGAACTAAACTGAAAAAGTAGTGGTTTATAGTCGGAGTTACAGGTTACAAGTCCATAATTGAAAGAGGTAATCATTTCCGTCTAAAGAACGGCATCATGATGACCATTTTGAAAAACATACTTCTACTTTGAGTTTAACCATGATTTTTGGATATAGTTTCATGTTCATATAAAGTATCATCTTCCCAGAAGAACAACTTTTAAATCCAAGATTCATAGTTTTTAATTATCTAACCCAAAATAGCCCTCGGTTTCACTACGACGGCGTATGTCCGGTTTTACGGTGCTCTTCATGTTTCCAAGTTTTAACTCATTAAGTTAGTATATCATATCGATATAAGACATGTGTTAAGTTGTTTTTAAAAGTCAAGTTAGAAGGATTAATGATAATGCTAAATACGAACATATATTTCATAGCATTATCCCTCAAGAAAGACAAGCTTTTAGTTGCAATTTTTCTATTTACAAGTGATATTCGTTTAAATATTAAAAGGTGAAGACAAAAGACAGATTCGACGATTTGAAGACTCAAACGACCAAAAAGCTAAAAAGTACAAAGTACAAATCACGAGGTTCAAATTATTGATGAGAAACGTCTAAAAGTTACAAGAGTACGAGCTGTAAAACGCAAAGTACAAGATATAAAATTGTACGTAAAGACGTTCGAAAATCCAGAACCGGGACCAGAGTTAACTCTCAATGCGCGACGCAACGGAGCTAAAATTACAAGTCAACGGAGTACAAGAATATAATATATATATATATATATATATATATATATATATATATATATATATATATATATATATATATATATATATATAATTATATAAAATTATATATATTATATTATATATTAAATATATACGAGCATCCCACATTTAAAAATCAATGTGACCAGGAAATGACGGCCATTCAATCGCATGGCCTGGAGGAAGAAAATCCATGCGGTCGTATGGCCCCAAAAGTCTGGCCACATCTATAAATTTCGCAGTTTTTGGCCGAATATCACACATCTTTTTCTATCCTCTCTATCACTCTCTGATATATATATATATATATATATATATATATATATATATATATATATATATATATATATATATATATATATATATATATATATATATATATATATATATATATATATATTTTAATTTTAATTTTAATTTAAGATTAATAATAATAAGGGTATGTTAGCGAATGTTGTAAGTGTGTAAGTCGAAATTCTGTCCGTGTAAAGCTACGCTATTATTAATCATTGTAAGTTATGTTCAACCTTTTTAAATTAATGTCTCGTAGCTAAGTTATTATTATGCTTATTTAAATCGAAGTAATCGTGATGTTGGGCTAAATATTAAAGACGGATTAATTGGGGTTTGGACCATAATTGGGGTTTGGATAAAAGAATGACACTTGTGGAAATTAGACTATGGGCTATTAATGGGCTTTATATTAACTAAATGATACCTCATTAATTTAATATAAAGATTACAATTTGACGTATCTATTTATAACCACATACGCTTAATCGGGTACGGTGAGCGGGATATCTATAAATACGAATTATCGTTCATTTGACCGGACACGGGGATGGATTAATAATCAATAGACTTGTTGAAACAGGGGTGAATTACATACAAGGGTAATTGGTGTAATTGTTAACAAAGTAATAAAACCTTGGATTACAAGCAGTCGATAACCTGGTGTATTCATTAAACAAAGTATTAAGACCTTGTTACAGTTCGAATCCCCAATTAGCTGGAATATTTGACTTCGGGTATAAGGATAATTTGACGAAGACTATCGCACTTTATATTTATGACTGATAGACTATTATGGATAAAACCGTATGGACATATCGAATAATCCAGGACAAAGGATAATTAAACCATGGTAATAAACTAAAATCAACACGTCAAACATCATGATTATGGAAGTTTAAATAAGCATAATTCCTTTATTTCATATTTTATCGCACTTTTATTTACTGTCATTTTATTTATTTCACTTTTAATTATCATACTTTTTAATTATCGCAATTTTATTTATCGTACTTTTATTTATCGCACTTTAATTATCGTCATTTACTTTACGCTTTAAATTAAGTTATATTTATTTTTAATATTTTACATTAGGTTTTAACTGCGACTTAAGACATAAAATCGACAAACCGGTCATTAAACGGTAAAAACCCCCTTTTATAATAATAATATTACTTATATATATATTTATATTTATACAAATATAGTTTTAAAAATATAGCGTTAAACTTGGCTAGTTCCCTGTGGATGAACCGGACTTACTAAAAACTACACTACTGTGCAATTAGGTACACTGCCTATAAGTGTTGTAGCAAGGTTTAGGTATATCCACTCTATAAATAAATAAATAACTTGTGTAAAATTATATCATATTTAATAGTATTTCGAAATAAAAATATAACTATTTCGTATACACCTCTGCACACATCAAGTATTTTTGGCGCTGCTGCCGGGGACTAAACAACGCCGAAAGCGAAATGCTATAAAAAAATGTTCCTTTATTAAGTTTTAATTTCTTTTTGTAAAAATACGTTTTAAATATTAAAAATATAAAAATAAAAACAAAATATATATATTTTTAAGAGTTGTTCAAAATATAAAAAAATTAAAAAGTTTGTATTTTCTTTTAGTTAGAAAAACTAATAGGTAGTTTTTTAAAAAAAATTAAGTTTTTATTTATTTTATATAAATATTCTATATAAATTAAAAACAGAAAAAAAAATATAATTAAAATTGTATTCGAGCTACACTGTAGCAGCCCAATTTGTGACCAGAATATCTGGGCCATGCGACCGCATGGACCCGTAGGCTAAAACTCATGCGATCGGATGAGATAACCTGACACGCCATATCTGATCCTGGTACAGCATTAATTACGGGTATTATTAATTATTATTATTATTAAACCCTAATTAGGGTTTATATTTTATATTAATTAGATTTAGTTTATTTATTTTTTGTATTATTAAGTTTATTATAGTTTTAATTAATTATATAAAATTAATACTTTTATAAAATAATAATATAAAAATAATATTTTTATAAAATTGTATTTTTATAACTTTAAACTTATTTTATATTTTGTACCTTTTTATTAGTTAAGGCATAATTTTTTAATTTTTCGTTCGGAATTAGTTCGTAACTTAGTATTTTGCCGTAGTATTTTATAGATTTTTAGGCTTTGCCGTAAAATCCCTTAAGTATTTTTTCTTTAGACTAAGATTTAGGTGCTTTAGAATTTTGCGACGCCGTTTTAAGATTTTAGTACTTTTTACGTTATTGCTGTTTGGAATTTAGAATTCCTTTTAAGCTTTAATACCTTTTCGACGTAAGTTTTTATATTTAGTCTTTTGACTTTTAAGTTTCGACGCTGCATTTTATTATTTTTCGACGCTTATTTTTCGACCTTTTATTTTTTGACGTTTTTCGACGCACTCGTTTTCTTTCTTATTTCTCGACACTCTAGTTTTTAGGACATAGAATTTTCTCTTTCTTCTCTAAATTTTCTTTAAATTTCGACGAAAAATTATTTTAAGTGGTTAAATTGATAGACATCCAAAATTTTCTGGTTTGTAGTAATAGTTGGATTTGTTAGTGGCGAGTTGTGGGCTTCCGATTTAAAGGGTCCTGGCTACCTGCTGCATCTATTGGCTATTCGAAACGTGGGAAAAATCAAAAAAGTCTATTAATTTGATAACTTATATAATTTTTATTTTTATAACTAATAAGATATTCAGTGAATGCACCGAGCAAAACGTTCACCACCTTTTATACGTTCACCACCTGTAACTCGATCAAGACATCTAGCCAATATTGTCGCCGTTGATTTTTCTTTAGAATCGTCATCTAGTCGACAAAGTACTCCAATTCAAATTTTCGATAATCCATTTTTTGAACCTGACCTCACAATTGAGAATCTGGAGGATATTCAGGGACAATTCAGAGATCCTGAACCACTAATCATTCCTCCTGAACCACAAATCACTCATCCAGAGATTGTCGAGGAAGAAACCGTTAAGTCAGAATCCTCTAGCGATTCAGAATCAACAAATTCAATCATGGAAAATCTGGAACCTCTAAGTATGGAAGACCGAATGAGAGCTAAACACACTGGCCAAGGTCACGCAATTACTCAACCAGACATTAATGCGCCAGATTATGAAATCAAAGGAAAAATCCTGCACATGGTAACTAATCAATGCCAATTTAGTGGTGCGCCGAAGGAAGATCCAAATGAACATCTTCGTACCTTTAATAGAATCTGTACTCTATTTAAAATCCAAGAAGTTGAGGATGAACAGATATATCTCATGTTAATTCCCTTGACTTTAAAGGGAGAAGCCAAAGATTGGTTAGAATCATTACCTGAAGGGGCGATTGATACATGGGATTTTTTAGTTAAAAAATTCCTTAAATAATTCTTTCCGGCATCTAAAGCCGTGAGACTTCAAGGAGAAATTGTTACGTTCACACAAAAGCCAAATGAAAGTTTATATGAGGCGTGGACAAGATTTGGAAAGTTATTGAGAGGATGTCCGCAACATGGTTTAGACACTTATCAAATAGTACAAATATTCTACCAAGGATGCGACATCACTACATGAAAAGACATCGATATAGCAGCTGGTGGTTCCATTATGAAGAAAACCGCAACCGAAGCTTACAAAATTATTGATAACACTGCTTCCCACTCACATGAGTGGCATCAAGAAAAAGATATCGTTAGATCATCTAAAGCAGCTAGAGCCGATTATAGCCATGACTTTGATTCCATTTCTGCAAAGATAGATGCTATCGAGAGACGAATGGAAAAGATGACTAAAGATATTCACTCAATACGAATTAGTTGTGAGAAGTGTGGAGGACCACATTTGACAAAAGATTGTCTCAGTATTGAACAAACAATGGAACAAAGAGAGAATGTTTCATACATGAACCAAAGGTCTGGAAATAATTATCAGAATAATTATCAACCGCCAAGACCAATCTACAATCAAAATCAGAATTATAACCGAAATATTCCATACAACAACCAACAAGGTCCTCGCAATCAACAAGTATCTAATAATACCTACAATCAGTAAAGACCTATTTTTCCAAACAAACCACCACAAACCGATGATAAAAAGCCAAATTTAGAAGACATGATGTCGAAGCTAGTTGAATCTCAAACTCAATTTTTCACATCTCAGAAACAAACCAATGAACAAAATGCTCAAGCATTTAGAAATCAACAAGCTTCTATTCAAAATTTGGAACAAGAAGTAAACAACCTAGCAAGGTTGATAGGTGAAAGAAAACCGAGAAGTCTACCTAGTGATACAAATGCTAACCCCCGGAATGAAACAGCTAAAGCCATTACCACAAGAAGTGGTATTACACTTAAACCACCTAAAATACCTAAAATTTCTGATGACTCTATTCCTACTCCACAAGAACCACAATCTGAGCAAGATATGAAAACAGAAACGGTAGTTGAAAAGGTTAATGAAGATAACACAGTTAAGGCAAAGTCTTATGTTAAACCATACCAACCACCACTTCCTTACCCGAGTAAAATGAGAAAAGAAAGACTTGAAGCCGAGCAATCCAAATTCTTGGATATGTTTAAACAAATAAATGTCAATCTTCCTTTCATTGATGTGATTTCAGGAATGCCTAGATATGCTAAATTTCTGAAAGATCTAATCACAAATAGAAAGAAAATGAAAGAACTTTCGGCTGTTACAATGAATGATAATTGTTCTGTAGTACTGTTGAATAAGATACCAGAAAAATTATCAGATCCAGGAAGTTTCACAATTCCATGTTTTCTGGGTAGTCTTAGTTCAATAGAAGCATTGGCAGATATAGGTGCTAGTATAAATTTAATGTCGTATTCACTATATGCTAAACTAGACCTTGGAGAATTGAAACCAACACGAATAAGCACACAACTAACCGATCGATCAGTAAAATATCCTAGAGGGATAATGGAGAACATGCTAGTTAAAGTTGGTACTTTAGTATTTCTAGTAGATTTTGTTATTCTGGACATGGAAGAAGATTCTCGAGTTCCTCTCATATTAGGAAGACAATTCTTAAACACGGCTAAAGCAATAATAGACGTGCTCGGTAAGAAACTAACCCTAAGTATAGAGGATGAGAGTGTTACCTTTTCTGTTGATAGAGCCACGCAACAACCGCAATCTGCAGATGATACATGTTATTATATTAAAACTATAGATTCACATGTAGAATTGTTAGAAGAATTTCCAGAATTACAAGGAACAGAAGAATGTTCTTTAGGAGAAGGAACTGAACCAATTGATGAAGCTGAAATGTTAGCTGCACTTATGGCTAATGGATATGAACCAACAACAGAAGAAATTCAAATGCTAAAAGAAGAAGATAGATATCGATATAAATCATCGATAGAAGAACCACCGACATTAGAGTTAAAGCCACTTCCAACACATTTGGAATACGCTTATTTACATGGTGAATCAGAATTACCCGTAATAATATCGTCTTCTCTTACTGAAAATGAAAAATCTCAACTCATTTCTGTGTTAAAAGCTCATAAACCAGCTATTGCATGGAAGATTCATGATATTAAAGGCATAAGTCCTTCGTATTACACACATAAAATCCTTATGGAAGAAGGTCATAAAACGTATGTGCAACACCAACGAAGACTAAATCCTAATATGCAAGATGTTGTTAAGAAAGAAATTATTAAACTGCTTGATGCAGGTTTAATTTATCCAATCTCTGATAGTCCATGGGTAAGCCCAGTTCAATGCGTACCTAAGAAGGGTGGCATGACTGTCATCACAAATGAAAAAAATGAGCTTATTCCTACTAGGACTGTAACAGGATGGCGTGTCTGTATTGATTATAGAAAATTAAATGACGCCACCAGAAAAGATCACTTTCCCTTACCTTTCATTGATCAAATGTTGGAAAGATTAGCCGAAAATAGTTACTATTGTTTTCTTGACGATTTTTCCGGATATTTTCAAATCCCAATAGCACCCGAGGACCAAGAGAAAACCACATTCATGTGCCCTTATGGTACTTTTGCTTACAAACGCATGCCATTTGGACTTTGCAACGCCCCTGCAACCTTTCAAAGGTGTATGATGGCGATTTTTCATGACATGATAGAAGAATGCATGGAAGTTTTCATGGATGAATTTTCAGTCTTCGGTGATACTTTTGAAACATGTCTAGTTAATCTTGAACGAATGCTTATTAGATGCGAACAATCAAATCTAGTTCTTAATTGGGAGAAATGCCATTTCATGGTTAAAGAAGGCATCGTTCTTGGTCATAAAATTTCAAAGGAAGTAATTAAAGTGGATCGAGCTAAAGTAGATGTAATTGCTAAACTTCCACATCCCACCAATGTTAGAGGAGTTAGGAGTTTTCTAGGGCGTGCCGGTTTTTGCCGACGTTTCATAAAAGATATTTCTAAAATTGCCACTCCTATAAATAAACTCCTAGAAAAGGATGCTCCTTTCATATTTTCAGATGAATGCATCAAATCTTTTAATATTCTTAAAGAAAAACTCACTAATGCGCCGATCATGATAACTCCAAATTGGAATCTACCGTTTGAACTCATGTGTAATGCAAGTGATTTTGCAATGGGAGCCGTTTTAGGACAAAGGATTGAAAAACAATTTCAACCTATTTATTACGCTAGTAAGATGTTACAAGGAGCACAAATAAATTACACAACTACTAAAAAAGAACTCCTTGCTATTATCTTTGCTTTTGACAAATTTCGTTCATATCTCGTTCTAGCTAAAACGGTGGTCTATACCGACCATTCTGCTCTTACATACCTATTTTCAAAACAAGATACCAAACCACGATTAATCCGTTGGATCTTACTCTTACAAGAGTTCGATATTGAAATCCGAGACAAAAAGGGAGCAGAAAATCTCGCCGCTGATCATCTTTCTCGTCTCGAAAATCCTGAATTAGAAGTTCTAAATGAATCGGCCATACAAGATAACTTTCCTGATGAATATCTATTAAAGATAGATTATAATGAAATTCTATGGTTTACAGACTATGCAAACTACTTAGTATGTGGATTCCTTGAAAAAGGATTGTCATACCAAAAACAAAAGAAATTCTTTAGTGATATAAAACACTATTTCTGGGAAGATCCACATTTGTTTAAAAGTTGTCCCGATGGAATAATACGCCGATGTGTATTCGGGGATGAAGCTAGTCAAATCTTAAACCATTGTCACACAGGACTAACAGGAGGGCATTATGGACCTCAGCTTACAGCAAGAAAAGTCTACGACGCTGGATTCTATTGGCCTACAATTTTTAAAGACGCATACCTTCTTTGTAAATCCTGTGATGCTTGTTAAAGGGCCGGAAAAATAAGTCAACGTGATGAAATGCCACAAAATGTCATTCAAGTATGTGAAGTATTTGACGTTTGGGGTATTGACTTTATGGGTCCATTTCCAAAATCTCATAATAATCTCTACATTCTCGTTGCCATTGATTATGTATCTAAATGGGTGGAAGCACAAGCTCTCCCAACTAACGATGCACGAGTTGTAGTCAACTTCTTAAAACGTCTTTTTGCAAGGTTCAGAACACCGAAAGCTTTAATAAGTGATCGGGGTACTCATTTCTGTAAGAATCAACTTGAGAAAGTTTTCAAAAGATATGGAGTAACTCAAAAAATCTCAACCGCTTATCATTCACAAACAAGTGGACAAGTTGAAAATACCAACCGAGCACTAAAACTTATTCTAGAGAAAACTGTAGGATCAAATCCGAAGGAATGGTTCATGAAATTGGAGGATGCACTCTGGGCATTTAGAACAGCCTACACAACTCCAATTGGAACCACACCTTTTAGACTCATTTACGGAAAAGCATGTCACCTTCCAGTAGAAATTAAGCATAAAGCATTTTGGGCTTTGAAGACATATAATCTTGATTTGCATGAAGCTGGATGTCTACGATTAAGTCAATTAAACGGATTAGAAGAATTAAGACATGAGGCATATGAAAATTCGTTAATCTATAAGGAAAAAATGAAGAAATGGCATGATAAAAGAATCAGAAGTTCAAAAGAATTCAAGAGAGGAGACAGAGTTCTTCTTTTCAATTCACGATTCAAGCTATTTCCTGGAAAATTGAAATCAAGATGGTCTGGACCATTCATAGTCAAAAGAGTTTTTCCATATGGAACCGTAGAGTTAATAAATTCAAATGGGATTGAATTTAAAGTTAATGGTCACAGAGTTAAACGTTACATACATGATCCAATGGAAGTTGACAACAAAGTTAATCACAATTTCGACACCACAGCTAACTAAGTGTGGGAAGATTCAGATCTTTTTAGGATAATATGTATTTCTGTTAGAGTTAGATATTCTGTTTTCGTGTAGTTTCCGAGAATGGAATCCGAATGGTCTTTCTCTAGCAGACCCTAAAGAACTAGTCTTCTCTCTCCATTCTGAATTTTTTTTTTTTTTTTAGGATTTACGAGATGAAAAATTCCTTTGATTTGAACCATGGTCTAATGCTACACTCTTTGATTACTAAACGTAATAATGACACACTCCCGAGTGACCTGGTGTCAATAATAAGAGGCATATGTGATGAAGTAAGGAAAGAACTCAGGGAAGATCATCATAAGACACATTTTGGTAAAGAAAAATTAAAATCCGCAACAAAAAGAAGAGCACGACACCTTGAAAGATGTTATAAATGCTGAAAATGGTCACACGAAAGTAAATGTTCAAACAATCAAACATATTCAAATACCGAATTTGTTACACTATGCAGAGAAGGACCGTTTATATGTTTAGAAGAAAAGATATTGAAGAATCGAGGTTACGCTTATGTAGCTATGGAAAACTAAATCACACGACTCTCCTATGAGTCGGCTAAAGCAGGCCTCTGAGAATTCTATCTCACAGGTAAGTATGTACAGTTTTTATTTTTTTATTTTATTGCTTTTAACCTTTTGATAATAAACGCTGAATCGTTCGCTATAAAGTATTAAATTGGTATTCAATAAAATTAGGTATGCGTAACCGAAATTATTGATATCATACAAAAATTTATTACATCACTGCGAAATTTATCGTTTATTCTTAAGGTATAAATATCTTTAATCAATCAACCCAAAATATTTCAAAAATTCATCAGGAGTAAAACTAGGTTATGGAATCGAAATTACTTTACCGAAAAGAGGAGCGTATATTTTTGATAATATTTGATTGATTAAAGTGGGATAAAAGACCAAAAAGATTTTTAATTTTAATTTTTACCAGGTTTTTAAAATTAATATATAAATATTAAATTTTTAATGTAAATTTTTAAAATCAATATATTTAAGTTTTAAGTATTTTAAAAAATTAATATTTTTAATATAAGTTTGTAAAATTAATGTATAAAAATATTAATAATATTAATATGAATTTTTAATATTATGCATTTTAAATTTAAGTTTGGTGTGATTTTAAAAACAACAATTTACTTTATTTCATTGAGTTAAAAATATGATTTCTAAAATTCGTCGTGAGGTGAAGACTAGGTCGTTGAACCGAAATTGCTTTACCCAAGGGAGGGACGAGAAATTTTATTATCATTATTTTTAATCTTATTGAATTAAAGTATGCCAAAAACATTAAAAAACCTAAAAATCTTTGCTTTTAAAATAACGCTTAAAAAGTGACAAATTTTAAAATTTTGTCGAGAGACGGACTAGGACAACGATCCGAAACGCCCTCATCCTAAAAAGAAAGAAAATTTTAATTTTTAATTAATTATTTGTTTTAAAAGTATAAGGTTTTTATATTAAAAAAAAGGCAGGGACCTCATGCGATCCCATGGGATTTACCCTGTAACCTCATGCGATCGCATGAGGCTAGAAATCTGGTCAGGAACAAAAGCCAGCGAGCTGTCTGTCTTCAACACAATACACACACATACCCGAAAATACTCTCGAACACTCTCAAAAATTCGCCATTTTTCATCAAATTCACCAAATTTCTTGCTATAATCCGCTTTAATCATGAAATTGTTCAGAAGTTTTTCAAAGAAGGTAAAGATTTCACCCCTAAACTCTTTAAATTTTCAGTTTTAGTATTCTTGAGCTAATTTTTACCTAATTTAATTTTGTTAATTTCTAGTGTAATTAGAGTTAAATTATTAGTATATTATGCATGTATAACCTAGATTGATGCTATTTGTCATGATTTAAAGTCAAAAACTTCAAAAATTTTAGAAATCTAGGGTTTGTGTTCTTGAGCAATTTGGGACTTTTTGATATAAACAGGTTATGGCCGATTTTTGTCATGAATTATTGCTAAATTAAGTAGTGTAACATGTTTAGGTAGCTAAATGATCCAAACTTTGATCCTAAACATGATTTTTGAGAATTAAAGTGGACTTTTTAAGTCTAAAATTCATGAACTTGATTAATTTGATATAAATGCCATTTGAAACTTGTTTAATTGCTAGTAATGATTATTTTGACATGTTATTTGAGTTAAATGCTTATGAACTTTGTAAACATTTTCATATATGCTTATTTGAAAAAGTGTAGAATTTATAAAAATATGAAAATGAGTATAAGTTTAATATGGATTAAACATGTTATTGTAATTGTTTCAAGTTGTTATTTTGCTAACACTAATGCATATTTGGATGCACAAATTTTATGTTTAATGTGTTTTGCAGAGATATACTGATACTGATGGTGCATCATCATCATCTAGGCAACCTGCTCCGGAACCTGAACCAGAAATGCAATATGAACCAGAACCTGAACAGGAACAACAACAACAACAACCTGATCAACACATACCGTATTATGATCCGCAACTAGAATATGTTAATGCCTACGTACAATTTCTGATTCATCCAATAATAGAACACCCAACGATTCATGAAGAACAGTTGCATCCCAATTTGAGATTTGATCGAAGTTGGAGAGATTACCCGACGTATCAAAGTAACAAATTTAAACTGGTAACGAGAAATGTAGAAGTACCGAGGGTAATCGATTGGGAGCATTTGGAAAGGGTCCAACTAGTTAACTCAGTTAGACAGCATCTGATCCAAAGGTATGGCAGCTCTTCTTTTCCCGATTGGGAACGTTTATTCACCATTCATAGGCCTATATATAAAGAGTGGTGTGTTGAGCTTATGAGTACTATATCACTTGATGCGGATGTATTTAGGTTAGATGATAGGAATTTTATTAGATTTTTACTTGGCCGTAGGACGTATAGGATGTCCATGCTGGACATGGCCAGGGGTTTACAGATTTACACTCCTGGTGAATTACTACTACCTGATTGTACAAATTTGATTTATCATGGTGAAAGGGTAGATAGGAATTTTGATGCGGACGCCGTCTGGAGGCGTATGTCAAATTATAATGTTTTTACACTGGGAGGAAGACACTCCTATTTAGATATTAACAAAGCAGAGCTACGTATTATACATAGATTTTTAGCTAATTCAATTACACAAAGAGGTAAAAACAAGGAGAAGATGACCTTACACGATTTATTTTACCTTAAGTGTATTCGAAACCTAGAAGCTTTGTTAATATCCCCTACTGTGTTGGTTTTTATCTGTCCAAAATGGTGGCAGGAATACAGGATGGGGGAATAATAGGAGGAGGTATTTTTGTTACTCCTATTGGAGAGTATTTGGGTGTAGATAGGGATCAAGGGGGTCCACTGATGGTGTGTAGGGAACAGGTTGACACTTTAGGATTGAAGGTCTATCAGGATGCAAAGGTATTAAAGAGCAGACGTAATCAGTACCATATGATGGTCATCATCCACAGGTAGAGAGAGGTTCAGATGAGGAAATAGAGGAACTGGATGACATTAGGGATGTCATTAGGGAGGCTATGACTGACGTTTACCAGCGTATAGATGAGGTAGAAATGACAAACGAGGCTAGACATAGTCAGTTCGAGCAGTGACACGCCGAGAATGTGTACGAGCATTCCAGGCAACGACAACATGATAGATAGCACTATCATCAGCATCAGATCATGAGCCAGCTATCACCTCAGGTACCAATAACTACGTACCGACCCGACTTGCTTACTATCCTCAACACCAGCCCGATATGCGACCACCATTTACTCTCTACGACCCTAACCAGGCCTATCAGTACACCTATAACCAACCGTAGAACCCGCCCGACGACAGGAACTGGAACCCCTATCCAGATTGATATAGTTCCCGTTAGTGATTTTTATCTTTTATTATTTTTATTTACTTATGTTTAAAACATATAATATTGTGATACTTTTATGTAAGTTTTAACATTTTTATTATGTTGTACTAATATTTCATATTTGATTTGAAAGTGGGATGTTAAGTCCCATTTCAAATTACCATGCATGTTATTATTTGTATGTATGTATATTGTCAATTGTACACAACAGAGTAAAACAGCGAACTTTCAAAGACTGGCATTAAGTTCAGCAAAAGCTACTAATTTTGAAGACAAAACGAAAAACAAATGTGATGTAATAACAAGACGGAATGAACAAATGATGTGCACCATTTATCATTCAACAAACAAACGACAATATGTTTGGAAACTTTGGTAAAATTTATCATTTTTCTACGCTAATCACCCTCAATAATTTAAATTGTTACTGATTTCTTGCAAATGAGGGCATTGCAAGATCTTAAGTGTGGGAAGGGGTTAAATTCTTTCGGATATTTAAAATTTTAAACTTATACACTTGGTTACCATTAAAAATACTAGTAACGCAGTATTTGTATTAGAATCTAGTGCTCTCTGATAATAAAGAACAGCCCTAGTCTTATATACTGACTACCCACTTCTAGTAAAAAAATTTCAAAATTTTCAATTAAATGAACTCAAAATCATGTTTATACATATTTATGAACGATAAAACTAGGTGTTAACACTGAAATTATTGTTACCTCGGAAAGGACATAAATTGAGAAACAACCCAAAATGTTAGAATTCATTTAAAATGGAGTAGAGGAAAATAAAAAGGCAAAGAAAGGAAAATAAAAGCCAAGTGTGGGAAAAATTTACCAAGTTATTTAGAACATATATCACATATTTTTGTACAAATAATTGAAAATACTTTTGTTTTGGACGATATTAATCAGTTTTACCCAGTTTATTGTAATATAAATGGAATTTAAAAGGAAGTAAAGTCTTTCGAGAAAAGAAACACGCTTCTTGATTTAGGTCAGGAAGTTGTCATCCAGACCAGTTGTAGAGTCTACGAAAAACCTTGAAAAGTTTTCTCGAAAATCAGCTGGAAATCCACAGACCTCAGCATCAAACAGGGTCGCCAAGTGGTCAGACTTATCCTAACCATGAGAGGATCTGTCTCGTACAATGGGGGGCACCGTGCAAATTAGCTTATAAGACAAATGAATCAGATCCCCAGAAAGGATAATCTCCTTAAATATCAAAAATCAGCTTTTAAGCCTGATATTACTCAATCCTTGAGATTGACCTTAAAGATTGAGAATTACAAACTCATGGAATTCGATGATATCTAAACTCGAGCTTGAACGAGAAAATATTTTGATCAAATTACAAACCGATTTGTTTTCTTAAAATCCTATTTTCAATGCGTTCATTACCATTGAACGTAAAATCCTAGGAATTCACCTGGAATTCATTAGGTCAACTGAACCAAATCGGGTGTCAACCGTAAGAACGGTGGTTACATAGCATGGTCAAAGACAGGACCTTTTCCTAGACCGAAAAACTATAGGGTAATCTTTACTATTGCTCCTACAAAGGATAGTAATTGCATCCGACACGTTATAGACCATAATTAAAAGCATGTCACAGGACATTGCCTTAACAGTTGCTTGTTCAACGCTTTCCTTTACAACTGGACGGTAGTTTACTAAAAGGTAATATACGGAGTAAGTATACTGGACGTGTTGCTTTCCCAATACAAGGTTAGCAAGTGGGTGGCACAAAACCGCAAGTTTTGAGCTAAAATTTTCAAATCTGAAACCCACCAAACCCACAAAAATAATTTGCAAACACCGGTGAAGGGTTATTCCGGAAAACTTATCTAGGGAAAAAGCTAGATTGAATTTTTAAAAAGATCAAATGTTTTCATAAAGATCCAATTTCCTTAAAGGATCTAAATTTTCATAGTCATGTGGGACTATAAACCACAATGTTACTACCAATGTTCATACCGCCGTATTAAAATCGCTGATGTACAAAGTGTGAAGAATAAAAGAAGTGATTCAAGTATGTTTTTATATCAAGACTATATTGCTTGAGGACAAGCAATGCTCAAGTGTAGGAATATTTGATAATGCTAAAAACGAACATATATTTCATAGCATTATCCCTCAAGAAAGACAAGCTTTTAGTTGCAATTGTTCTATTTACAAGTGATATTCGTTTAAATATTAAAAGGTGAAGACAAAAGACAGATTCGACGATTTGATGACGCAAATAACCAAAAAGCTAAAAAGTACAAAGTACAAATTACGAGGTTCAAATTATTGATGAGAAACTTCAAAATGTTACAAGAGTACGAGCCGCAAAACGCAAAGTACAAGATATTAAATTGTACGCAAAGACGTTCAAAAATCCGAAACCGGGACCAGAGTCAACTCTCAACGCGCGACGCAACTGAGCTAAAATTACAAGTCAACGGAGTACAAGAATATAATATAATATATATATATATATATATAATTATATAAAATTATATATATTATATTATATATTAAATATATACGAGCAGCCCACGTTTAAAAATCAATGTGACCAGGAAATGACGGCCATGTGATCGCATGGCCTGGAGGAAGAAAATCCATGTGGTCGCATGGCCCTAAAAGTCTGGCCACATCTATAAATTTCGCAGTTTTCGGCCGAATATCACACATCTTTTTCTATCCTCTCTATCACTCTATGATATATATATATATATATATATATATATATATATATATATATATATATATATATATATATATATATATATATATATATATATATATATATATATATATATATATATATATATATATATATATATATATATATATATATATATATATAATTATATTTATATTTTAATTTTAATTTTAATTTAAGATTAATAATAATAAGGGTATGTTAGCGAATGTTGTAAGTGTGTAAGTCGAAATTCTGTCCGTGTAAAGCTACGCTATTATTAATCATTGTAAGTTATGTTCAACCTTTTTAAATTAATGTCTCGTAGCTAAGTTATTATTATGCTTATTTAAATCTAAGTAATCGTGATGTTGAACTAAATATTAAAGACGGGATAATTGGGCTTTGGACCATAATTGGGGTTTGGATAAAAGAACGACACTTGTGGAAATTAGACTATGGGCTATTAATGGGCTTTATATTAACTAAATGATACCTCGTTAATTTAATATAAAGATTACAATTTGACGTATCTATTTATAACCACATACGCTTAATCGGTTACGGTGGGCGGGATATCTATAAATACGAATTATCGTTCATTTGACTGGACATGGGGATGGATTAATAATCAATAGACTTGTTGAAATAGGGGTGAATTACATACAAGGGTAATTGGTGTAATTGTTAACAAATTAATAAAACCTTGGATTACACGCAGTCGATAACCTGGTGTATTCATTAAACATAGTATTAAGACCTTGTTACAGTTCGAATCCCCAATTAGTTGGAATATTTGACTTTGGGTATAAGGATAATTTAACGAAGACTCTCGCACTTTATATTTATGACTGATGGACTATTATGGACAAAACTGTATGGACATATCGAATAATCCAGGACAAAGGACAATTAACCCATGGTAATAAACTAAAATCAACACGTCAAACATCACGATTATGGAAGTTTAAATAAGCATAATTCCTTTATTTCATATTTTATCGCACTTTTATTTACTGTCATTTTATTTATTGCACTTTTAATTATCATACTTTTTAATTATCACAATTTTATTTATCGTACTTTTATTTATTGCACTTTAATTATCGTCATTTACTTGACGATTTAAATTAAGTTATATTTATTTTTAATATTTTACATTAGGTTTTAACTGCGACTTAAGACATAAAATCGACAAACCGGTCATTAAACGGTAAAAACCCCCTTTTATAATAATAATATTACTTATATATATATATATATATATATATATATATATATATATATATATATATATATATATATACAAATATACAAATATAGTTTTAAAAATATAGCGTTAAACTTGGCTAGTTCCCTGTTGACGAACCGGACTTACTAAAAACTACACTACTGTACGATTAGGTACACTGCCTATAAGTGTTGTAGCAAGGTTTAGGTATATCCACTCTATAAATAAATAAATAACTTGTGTAAAATTGTATCGTATTTAATAGTATTTCAAAATAAAAATATAACTATTTCGTATACACCTCTGCACACATCAATTAACTTTGTTTGCGAACAAGTTTAGAATTAACTAAACTATGTTCTAGTTTATAAACTTTTATATAGATAGCTTTAATTATATGAATTGAACAAGAGTTTTGGTAAGGCTAATACCTTGATTTAAGAAAGGGAAGTAGCTGAATATGAAGAGGATTTTTAGAGCTTGAAAGACTCCTTGAAAGGGTGCTTAAAGATAACCAAACTTGGAAGCAAAACTTGAATTAAAGTAAGTGTTCTTGATCGCTTCTTATATGATGATTATAGATTTTTTTTTGTAACTAGTTTTTGTTGTGGATGATGAAGGTTTATTAGTACTTGAAGAGAGGATATTAGAGAGTGTTTTTAGAGAGAAAGAATAAGAGAATACTTGGAAGAGAATTGAAAGTAGAATGAATGTAAATGTGTGTAAAAAAATATACCATGTAAGGCCTTTATATACTACTTGTAATTTGTTGTTTTATGACAAATATCTAGGATAAGTTAAATACCATGAGGTCATGCATGACATAATAAGATTGATGATGTCATGCATGACATAATACATCAATCATGCAAATTACTATTGGTATATACAAATAGTAAATACTTTATGTTGTCTTTTTTTGACTAATATCTAGTATAAGTTAAATTGATGATGTCTTGAATGACATAATACTCCACTAATGTAGATTTTTATTAGTATATATCAATAGTAAATACTTCTAGAAGCTTCGTATAATACGTGTATATATACTGTATGAATATGAGTAGGATTCTTGAGAAAAATGAACGGAAATACGAGTATAGCTATCCTTTATATGTTTTTGTATATTATTAAGTGTATTTAATACTTTTAAGGTTGTATTAATACTCATAATACATTGTATGTAAATACATTTTAATATAAGTTAATTACGTTGTTTAAATAGTAATATATATATATATATATATATATATATATATATATATATATATATATTATTCGAAAACTCTCTAAATTAGTAGTATGAAAATGTATATATAATACCTTGTTAATGAGATATTTAATTATCATATTTTTAAATTATATATATATATATATATATATATATATATATATATATATATATATATACAATTAATACAAGTTATGACGTTCGTGAATCGTGAGAATAAAAGGGTGGCCAAATGTATGTATAAAACTCTATTCGGAGGTTAAAGATTTATCAATATTCATTGTTTATCAAGTCGAAATTATTAAATCATGTTAGTAGTATAATCATGTAGTCGGAAAAATCCGGGTCATCACAAAAGTCAACCTTGGTCAACCTTAGTCAACATTGAAAGTTAAAGTGAAAATTATATCAATAATATAAGTTATAATGTTATTTAAAGTAATACTTGTATAATCATGTCATATCATAAGTTTAATTAAATTAAATTAAATTATAAGTTAACATAAGTTTAAATGATATAATCAATATAACATAAGTATTTAATTAATTAATTAAATATTAATCATAACATAAGTATTAGTAATTAATAATAATTTTTTAATCATATCATAAGTATTATCAATTAATAATGAATTATTAATCATATCATAAGTATTATTAATATAATGATTAAACCATAAGTATTTAATAATTAAATTGTATTATAATAAAATAATAGCTGTCTTATAATAAATAAGTAAATAATTAATCTTTATTATAAGTTTTGATATAATAATCTCATAACATAAGTTTAATACTTATCATAAGTATTTTCATTAATAATATAGGTATTATTAATCATAAGTTTAATTATAAGAATAATTAAATCATAATAATTATTAAATGATATAATATATATATATCATAAGTCTTAATTAAAAATAATTACTTTTATATCATAAGTAATTTAATTATAATTCAAATCATTATTTATAACCTAAGGTTAAATTTTATAACCATAAGTTTAATTAAAAGTTCGTCGGGTCTTAACTTGAGCCTCGGGTGTCGGTTTTCGACGAATTTTATATATATCCTCGTCTAACCAACCAACCCGACACATTAGTTGTGACAACCTGAAAATTTCTGAACAAATTCAAACTTGATCTTTATATGTTTCCGATACGATAAGCAAAGTCTGTAATGTTGAAATCTCAAAAACTTTGAACTGTGATCATGTAATCAATTACCCTTTGACTGTGCTTGACGATTCACGAACATTTATGTGTATATAGATATGTATATATAATATAGTTATATTAATTGAAAACATTAACAAAGTATTAGATGTATAATACTTTACATAAACGTATTTATTTCAAAATATGTTTAATATATTTGTCGACAAAATTAAAAGATAATATTAAATGATTGAATTATCAGATACATTGTGATATGATTACGGGTCTATGTTATGAGGTCCACTATGAATTAAGAAATCTATTCTTTTTGACAACATTCAGAAAATGGTAAAGTGATTTATAAGTAAGAACAAATGTGTCAATTAACAGGAACTATACAAGGGTTAGTGGAAATTCCTGTTTAATTTCCAATTCATGTTTTATAATATTTTCCTCATGACTTTGATAAGATAACTATGTTAACTTTCATTTTATTTAATGTGAAAGTAAGAACGTGGAGTGTAAATAATTTAGATGTTGGATATCAACAAGTTAAGTAACTCGATATTTTTCATTAAGATGATTTCATACGTTTATTTAACCTTTGGACTTTATCCCATACTTCACCAACAAACTGTAATTTAAAAACTTGAAACCCATTATGAATATATATAATTCTACTTTTCTAAAACGTTTTATGATATAATGATTTCCATTATTTTAACCTTTTAATAAAATGATTCTTAAATATATTTAGTTTTGGAAAACAAAATTATCATATTTATTTGATTTAGTTTCAAACATACAAAAACGTTTTTAGTTTAAAAAGAACTTTATTATTAAAATGTATATAACTTTTATAAATATCTAGAACCACTTTTGACAACTCATTTCTTAACCAGTTTGATAAATATAACGATATTTATATTTTATTTTATTAAATATATATAACGATTTAAATTAATATTATATATATTTATAAGCGTATTATACGTACATAGTTTTATACTTTTACTATACTTTAACTTTACTTTTACTTTACTTTTACTTTACTTTAACTTTAATAATTCACTTTAATAATTCATACTTTAATAATTCACTTTAATAATTCATACTTTAATAATTCACTTTAATAATTCACTCTAATAATTCATACTTTAATAATTCACTTTAATAATTCAAAAATCTATTATAAATAGAATTCAACAGGTTTCATTATTTCATAGAAATTTAAAAATATATTTCTCTAAACTCTCTCAATCGATTTACATATATGTATTTACTCAGTATTATTTCAAGATATTAATAGTATGCATAAAATACTACGACGGAGTTATGTTTAGGCGATTTCAAAATAAGTTTTCAAACGGGATAGAGCTAAGGAAATTATGGGTTATAGCTATGGAGGTTATGGGTATTGTTCGAGGGTATTGGTCGTGAGGTCAACCTAACGTTTATCATTTTCGTTGTGTCTACGTACTTTCCTGCAATATTGAATCACGATATTGATACGTGGGCATTTATATCTTATCTTTTATTTATTAATAGTGTATCCCTGACTAGTGCTCGAGTATATATGATCATGCATGCTTGTATGTTTAATATTGTCGTTAGATAATTTATGATGAATCATGAATTTAATACATATGCTACTAGGATAAGGTAAATGATATGCATGTCGTTGGAAAGCTGGCGAAAAATTAATAACTTTTCATTTAGAAAGCTTATGGTTTCGATGAACGGATTAAAAGATATGGTCAACTGAATTATTATTAATTTTAGTATTATTATTATTAAAATGATTATTATTATTATTACTATCGTCGTTATTATCGTCGTTATTATTATTATTTAATTATTATTATTATTATTATTATTATTATTATTATTATTATTATTATTATTATTATTATTATTATTATTATTATTATTATTAATATCATTATCGTTATTAATATAAGTATTATTATTGTTATTGTTATTATCATTAAGGTTATTATTAATATTATCATCATTATTATTAGTATTATTATAATACTTATTAGTATCATTATCATTAAAACTAATATTAGTATCATCTAATTATTATGATTACTATTATTATCATTATTATGAATACGATATAAAAGAGGACTAAAAGCTATTAAACAAGTTGATTAGGAAATAATGAGTATAAGTATCATGATTCAGTTAAAATATTGTTAAGATTATGATTTAGATAAAAATATCATTTTCATTATTTTTATCATTATTAGTAATATTATTATGACATTAGTATTACTACAAAAGATTATTATTTGTTATCAAAATTATTATTATCATTAGTAAATATCAATATTGTTATTATTATTATTACTATTAAAATAATTAATATTATTATTATTATAAAATAATACAACTTTTGGTTCATTATTATTATTATCAATATTATATTATTTAATCAAATAAATACTTGATACAAATATATATTTATGATACATATCACTACATTTTTATCATTAAAAAGATATTATGTGAATATTATACAAATTATAATACTTACTATATAAAAATATATTTTTACTATATGTTAACATAAATTTTTATCATTAATACATTATAATAAATGATGAAATTAAAATATTGTAAGATACTGATTTAAATAAAAATATCGTTTTCATTATTTTTATCATTATTATTATTATTATTATTATTATTAAAAGTATCATTAATATTAAAACTATCATTCTATTAAAATTATTATTTTTAATAGAAATATCATTGTTATTATAAGATATCAATTTTTAGTATCATTTTAATATTATTATTATTAAAAATTATCTTTTTGAATAAAATTATTATTTTTATATAAAATATTATTATTATTATTATAGTTAATATTAAAAAGTATCGTTATTATTAAAATTATCATGATTAGAATTATCACTTTATTATAATTAATATCATCATTAGTAAATAAATATTGTTATTATTATTATTAGTACAATAATAATAATTATTATTACAAAATAATACAACTTTTACTCATTATTATTATCATCAATATTATTTTATCAAATAAATATGTGATACAATTACATTAATAATACATATCACTATATTTTTATGATATTGAGTGAACTGTATAATTTTTATTACTTGAGATATATAAAAGTATATTTTTATCATATATAAATTTTAATATAAATTTTTATGTATTAATAAATGACTTGTATTATTGAACTTAATATAATCTAATAAATATATTTAAATATATAAGACGACTATATTTAAGTTATATAATAAACATGTATAGATTTTAGTAGTCATTTTGGGTCAAGTTGCCTTTTGTTGGCTTTTGCATATCGGTCTCGAGCATTAGGATTGTGATACACTACGACTTGACCTAAATTGTTAGACAGATTTTGACCAATATATAAATATATATAACTAATATAGGTTCATGAATCCGAGGCCAACCTTGCACTTGTTCAATGCCGTCATATGTATTATTACTACGAAATACAGTATAGTGAGTTTCATTTACTCCCTTTTTAAATGCTTTTGCAATATATATTTTTGGGACTGAGAATACATACGCTGTTTTTTTATAAATGTTTTACGAAATAGACACAAGTAATCAAAACTACATTCTATGGTTGGATTATCTAAATCGAATATGCCCCTTTTTAGCTTGGTAACCTATGAATTAGGGAACTGTACCCCTAATTGACGCGAATCCTAAAGATAGATCTATGGGCCTAACAAACCCCATCCGAGGTACGGATACTTTAGTACTTCTACTTATTATTATACAGATGAGAGGATTTTGTTTTGGGGATATTCTATATGCATCTTGTTAATATCGGTTACCAAGTGTTCACCATATGAATGATTTATATCTCTATGCAGTTTGCGAAATGCCTGTTATGAGATGTATATTATGAGAAATGGAAATGAAAATCTTGTGGTCTATTAAAATTATGGAAAAGATTGATTACGATAAACTAATGAACTCACCAACCTTTTGGTTGACACTTGAAAGCATGTTTATTCTCATGTATTAAAGAAATCTTCCGCTGTGCATTTGCTCATTTTAAAGATATTACTTGGAGTCATTCATGGCATAATTCAAAAGACGTTGCATTCAAGTCGTTGAGTTCAATAAAGATTATTATTAAGTAAATGACAGATTAGGTCATTTATAGTTTGGATATTATGAAATAGTATGCATGCCTGTTAACTTTCGATGAAATAAAAGTTTGTCTTTAAAAACCAATGCAATGTTTGTAAAATGTATCATATAGAGGTCAAATACCTCGCAATGTAATCATATGTTATTGTATTCGTCGTTATGGATTAGGATGGGACGCTTCATTAGTGCACTCAATAACACCCTAAGGTCAGTTCATAAGTCGTGAAGAATAGCCATGAACCAACCTAAATCCTTAATTCGTTTTAAATATTGTTTTAGCCATTCCGGGTGATCCGTGGCTCAAATTTCGATGACCCGAACATGAATGTTCATAGAATCAACAATCCTAACCCAATGGTACACCTTAGAGACTCCAAAAATGGTCACAAAGTCGGACCAAAACTGAACACACACGTTTTTACATTTCAATTTCATCAAAACCCTAAATCGGGCATAACTTTTGATCGGAAACTCAAAACAACATGAATCTAAAGCATGTTATGTATACTGATTTTAAATAAAAAGCTACTGTCCACTTTTGATCATACCGAAAACACATGAAATCGAGCATTTCTAAGCATTAAATCAACAACACAATAATACACAAGTACTATAATATCAAAATAAGATCATAATCAGTAAAAATATATAAAAATTAAAAATCTAGGGTTTGTGTTTATACCCAAATCAATGATCAATTAATATAATCGCGTAGAGAACGAAGAGAGGAATCCGTTGATGCCAAAAGCCCTTTGATTCAAGCAAGATTTTGATTTAATATGATGATGATGATGATGAGATTGGTGATGGTGGTCGTGGTTTTTGGGGTGGCCAAGAAGAGAGAAAAAAAGAATGCACTAATTTATGTAAATGATCTAGAAAGAGGCTTACACTAGAAGTAACTTGAAAGGACCCGTCCTAATCCATCCGGACGAAGTCCATATCGATTATAAACGATTCACAACAGTTGATTACATCGCGAGGTACTTGACCTCTATATGATACATTTTACAAACATTGCATTCGTTTTGAAAAGACAATCTTTCATTACATCTAAAGTTGACAGACATGCATACTATTTCATAATATATCTAATTATAATTATCTTAATAATAATCTTGATGAACTCGACGACTCGAATGCAACGTCTTTTGAAATATGTCATGAATGACTCCAAGTAATATCTTTAAAGTGAGCAAATGCACAGCGGAAGATTTCTTTCATACCTGAGAATAAACATGCTTTAAAGTGTCAACCAAAAGGTTGGTGAGTTCATTAGTTTAACATAAATAATCATTTCATAATTTTAATAGACCACAAGATTTCATATTTCCATTTCTCATAAATAAATGTCCCATGCATAGAGACAAAAATATCATTCATATGGATTGAACACCTGGTAACCGACATTCACAATATGCATATAAGAATATCCCCATCATTCCGGGATCCTCCTTCGGACATGATATAAATTTCGAAGTACTAAAGCATCCAGTACTTTGGATGGGGCTTGTTGGGCCCGATAGATCTATCTTTAGAGTTCGCGTCAATTAGGGTGTCTGTTCCCTAATTCTTAGATTACCAGACTTAATAAAAAGGGGCATATTCGATTTCAATCATTCAACCATATAATGTAGTTTCGATTACTTGTGTCTATTTCGTAAAACATTTATAAAAGTTGCGCATGCATTCTCAGCCCAAAAATATAAAGGGTAAAAAGGCAAATGAAACTCACCGTAAGCAAATCGCGTAATTCAAAAATTACGGGTTTGGCTTCGTGTGCTTTTGTACCGAGACAAGTGACCTAAGTTAATAGAGTATAGTTAGAGTCTGTATAATACTTGGTTAATAAAGTTAGGTTGTGTCTAAGTCACTGTAATGTATTTTGATGTGTTTAGACGTAGAGATTTTAAGAAAACTCGTATCTTTTGATATGTTTGAAAGAAAACTACATGCAATTATGTATATTTGACTATATTTTCTACTAACATGTAAATTATAGTATTAAGTGTAAAAATTCTTTTTAGAAATGAGTTGTTTGGCTAATAACACCTAAGTAAATACATGATAATAATAATTTAATAATTTCATGAATTAAATTTGGTAATTAATTCAGTAGCTTGGCACAAATAGAATATCAACATTTTTACAACTTTATATATTTTCTCTCAAACCGACCCAACAAATACCTTAACTTATAAATTCTCTCAATCTTCTTTTTATATTTATGTTTTGATTCAAAAGTAATTGATAAAAATAATTTTAACATATGAAAGAAGTATTAGTAAAACGTGGTTGATATTATTCATTTTATATTATTAAAAAAAAAATATTATCATTATAATATATCACTACAAGAAAAATGAGCTTTAGTGACGAAAGCTATTGGTCACTAATAACACTAAAATGGTCACTAAATCAAGTTAGTGACCAAAATAGGTTGGTCACTTCTCGTCACTATAGATCCGTCACAAAATATTTTTTAGAGACCAAAATACCAAAATTGGTCACTATAGTGACCATTTGTTTGGTCACTAACATCGTTTAGTGACCAAAATTTAGTGACCACCTTTTTAATGGTAACTAAATAGCATTATTAGTGACCAAATTTTGAGTCGTCACTAAAAGATCGTCACAAATGAGAATTTTTCTTGTAGTGTATCTTTTAAATTCTGAATTGCTAATGACCCTCAATATATATGTTAGGACCCAAAAATAATCAATTTTATTGCTTGTTGATAGTAGCCACAAATCTAAATGATGATTTCTAAATATAACTTAATAGTAACTGCGAGTAATATAGAAACGTTAAGATCTACCTTCAAGTGAACCGGATGTCACTGAATGAAAAAATATAATACTTCGATCTCATTTGCGCTTCTTAACATCGTGCTCTTTGTATATGCACATAATTGTGTCTACTTATTTTGTTGAGGATAGTGAACTTTAAATAAAATTTTCTTTTTATTATAGTGATCAAATGGACAGATGGAAAAAGAATACATAGAAATAGATGAATAGAAGGGGGATAGATGAGAGGTTTAGAACCGTAAAAAAAATTGTCTAGATGTAATGTATGGTGAATGAGTTTTAAACTGATTGAAATTATGAGATATGAGTGCATATAGTTCACCAACTACGTTAATAATTTAGGAAGTGATAACCTACTTTTGTTGACTTATTCAAATGCTTTCAAGATTTCAATTAGAAAATAAACCATGTGTGGATATCTCTTGTTTTAAATTGACAACGTCATATTCTATATTCTATGTAATAAAAATTTGATAGTGTCTTCTTTTCTTAATGCAATATGACATAATTTAAATTCCATCGACCGACTTATATTTATAATATATACACTTTGTTACCATTTGCTATATATTTGTTATTATATTTACATATTATAATTATCAACAAAAATCCAATTACTAAAACTAGATTTTTATTATTATAACAACTATTAGACAATATAATTATTAAATATGAATGTTTAATTATGACATTACGTCTACATTTATATATGTTGTAATGTAGTTTTACAGCATGGCGCATAAATACATATATAAATTTGTATGGTTATTACATTATATCCTTACTAAAATGATTTTATTCTTGTAATTAAAATGTGTAAATAATGTAAATAGAACTTAGGCCAGTTGTGTTTGATATGAAAGTCCACCAGTAACAAAGGAGTGTTACTTGAATTTAAGTTCATGTGCATGTATGTGTAAGTGTACGTGTGTGTGTGTGTGATGAAAGTGAAAAAGAAACAATAAATATAATAATCAAATTAAAAACATGAAGAACACTATTACTCCGTATTGCCCACTTGAATAAGGTTAATCAACTAGTTGTGCAAGTAAAAGGAAATAAAATGAGTGGCCACTTTGTCATCTCAACTTTTTGACACTCCATAAGATTTAAAAACCCGTGAATTTTTGTTGTTGATTACTCCAAAATACATATCAACTTGATTCTTAAATTCCATTATCATATAATTATAATTAATATTTTTAATTGTCTTTTGTATAGATAAGTGCGTTTGTTAAACATAAAAGTGAGAATTATATATATATATATATATATATATATATATATATATATATATATATATATATATATATATATATATACACACACACACACACACACACAAATACATTTATATAAGGTTGTTCCTGAATCATCGTAAATGGTCGAACGGTAAATGAATGTGCATAAAATAAAAAAAATTTAGACTCAACGTAACTGGATTTGCTTATCGTGTCGGAATTTTTTTTAAAGATTAAGTTTAAATTTGGTTGAAATTTTCCGGGTCGTCACAGTACCTACCCGTTAAAGAAATTTCGTCCCGAAATTTGATCGAGGTCATCATAGCTAACAATAAAAATGTTTTCATGACGCATATGAGTTGATAAATAGAGTTTTTATCATCATTGAATAATATGACTAAAAAAAATTCAATTACGCGAAAAGTATAAGTGAAGCCATCACAAAAGAGTGAAATGAAATAATGAGATATGTCTTAACCGGTGACGTAGTCACGGTTGATTTTCGGAATTCAAGGAATTTAGAGGAAATCTTCGTAATAAGATTTGGTTCTTCAGTAATTAAGAAAATTAGGATTCTCTTTGATTAAATGCGATAATCTGTTTCGATTGCTCTGTCGAATATTTCACTATAAATCCTCCCTCTTCATTTCCTTTAAATTTTGGAGTTCCATCCTTTTATTTTTCTCTTCTCGACTTTAAGTCAAGTGAATAATGGTCCAAAATTTGTAGATACGAATTTCGGAATGAACAGAGTTAATGTTCTAAGAAAAAAGTTGTAAAAGCACGATTCTTGATTGGTTAAATTACCAGAACTCAAGAGAAAAGATAGGACTTATCAAGAAAATATGTTCTTGATATGTTTATAGATTAGATAGAATGTAAGAGTCGTGTAACATGGCACATGATGACGTTATGGTCTGTGAATCATCACATTTCATTAGAAAATCAGCATGACTTACTGTAATATAATCACGTTGATCAAGTGTCATTATATTATACTAACTCATGCATCAATTTCCAACACTACTTCAAAATCATTCATAATTCAAACTCGAATTTTAAAGAAATTAGAAAACTAAAGTAGTTTCCTTTATGATGTAATATAGATAGCACGAAGAGATAAATAATTTCGGATGAGAATATTTATGAAAATATCTTCAAAAATATCGAAGATATTTATGAAGGTATTTTGGAATTTATAAGATCGAAGGTTGATGAAGAAAATCCTTTCGCAAGGATTTAGAATAAATAGGGAGCAAGATATTCGCTGAAGAGTTCATCAGATACAGAATCATCTGCATTCGTTAAGTACAGGTTTATTCCTTGTGATTTGTCCACAGTCTCCTTTATAGTTTGCTCAATCCATTTTCCAGTTCCAACCTTTCTGAGCTTTGCTCACATACTATCCTTTATCATCAAATTTCTGACGGTTAAGCTCGTTTACAGTTTTTGCTGCTTCATTCAACTTTTTCAACATTTAAAGTATTAATTCGTAGACTAGGTGCTTTTCAGAATTTCAGAATGCAAGATCATAATTCCAGGAGTTACACGTTATACATAACTATTAAAGTGAAAACGCGGCAAAATTCGAGATTGATGATTGATGCTTCTCGGTAGTTGGTATGACAATTATTGTTACAGGGTATAGATGAATACAAGATGGGGTTTCAATGAATAAATATAGTGATTTTTCTAAGAGATTTAAGTCAAAGAGTAATGAAGTTGCTGGTAAGTTTACTGCTAATGTGGTGGAATATAAATGGTTCCCCTGTAACAATTAAAGAGCACGTATATATATATCAAGGTTATAATAAGGTTGTTTCGAACAAAAAGTCGAAGTTGATTTCCTGGAGCTGTGACAAAATTGGCTAACTTGAAAAGGATTTGCATTGTTATTTTCAAAAATAACAATGCCAAATGAGCTAGCACAGATACGTATTAAATGTTTACTCAGTTTTCGAGAGTCTTCAAGTGCATAACTATATGTATCGATCTTTTCTTCTGTAGATGAAGTGCAGTTGGTTCATCCTCTCGATTGAGATGTTTTCAAGAATCATGAAAGGTTTGAATGCAGATTGTAATCGTCAAGATACAAATGAGGTTTAAGAAGAAATCAAGTGGGAAACTTGAAGAAATTTTAGTTTCATATGTTATAATCAATATTTTAATTCATTTTAATTGTTCAATGTTATTAGTCCACGGTCGATAGTCCACAGTTAACAGTTCAATAATTCATATATAGTTTAATATATAATATTCGAATTAATTAATACGTATCGTGACCCGTGTACATGTCTCAGACTCGATCACAACTCAAATTATATATATTATTTGAGAATCAACCTCAACCATGTATAGCTAACTCTATTATTACTGCATATAGAGTGTCTATGGTTATTCCGAATAATATATATAAATGCGTCGATATGATATGTCAAAACCTTGTATACGTGTCCCGATATTTAAAATGCGTAAATAAAAGTATTTAAATGATGATAAATAAAGTGCGTAAAATAAATAACAGAATGTAAATGACAATAAATAAAATTGCGAGAATTAAATTACGATAAAATAAATTGCGATAATTAAATGTACAATAAGAAATTAACAGTTAGCTAGGAATAGTTAGCTAGGATTTTGTTAGCGTGTATAATTAACAAAATTTCTCATAGTTATGTTTGTTTCTAACAAATTTTATTTTGTCCAATGTTTTCTTCATTATGCCACTTGTCGGATTCTGATAGGTCAAAATCCAAATATGAAATTGAATGAAAATGGTTTTTCTGTGATGAACAGATTCGTATAGCTGTGGTTGCAAGTAGGATAGTAAATGACTGTTGAATCAGATTCGAAGAATGTACAGTGTAACTTATTAATGCGAAATCTAAATATTCCTCGGGTAGTACCTACCCGTTAAAATATTTTCACCATTAACAGTTTGTACAATAAAAATTTTAATTACAATCTTTATGAAAACATATATACATATATATTTTCTTCAGACATAATTATGGATTTAATGAGTCAATGTGATATTTAACTCATCAGATTTACGGCTAGAACTAGAGTATATAATCTCTAAAATATTAGAGATTACATAATCACCATGAAGGACGAAGATAGTTTATGTGGAACGATTCGTAAAACGATGATTATGCTTGAGGTATAGATTGCGAGGTTGAGACGTGTGATGATGTTGTTGTTGTTGGTACTCCTTATTATCCATGGTGCGTATGACGTTGATGTTCGAGGTATAGATTAAGATGTTAAGGTATGGGATGCGGATGTTGATGTTGATGGTGGTGATGGTACTGTTGACATTGGTGGTGGTAATGGTTATGCTGCTGGTGCTGCTGCTGGTGTTTGTAACCTTCGCACCATATTCTCTAAAGGCACTACCCGAGCGCGAAGCTCGTTGACTTCTTCCATTACACCGGGGTGATTTTCGGTTCGGACTAGCGGATAAATATAATCTAGAATTTGGTATAGTATATAATTGTGGCGAGATACTCTGGAAATGAGAGAGAAGATGGTGTTTCGAACAGGTTCACCGGTAAGTGCTTCAGGTTCTTCGCCAATAGGGCAATGTGGCGGATGGAAAGGATCACCTTCTTCTTGTCTCCAATGATTGAGGAGGCTACGAACCCATCCCCAATTCATCCAGAATAGATGATGACTGATTGGTTGATCCATTCCGGTCACACTGCTTTCGGAGCTTGAGTGGGATTCCATTTCGGAATCCGAGTGACTTGAACTAATGACGAATTCCATTTCGTACGATTGAATAAAGAATTTTTAGATATGAAATGATTTTCTGGCTAACGGATGGTATTCTTAATTACATAGAATATCCATATATATAGAACAAAAGGTTTCGTAGGTTACGGAGGAATTTACGGGATACGCCAGGTAAGGTTTACAGTAACAGATACGCTAAGATATGAATCTTGTCTATACACTATTCATGCAATCAATGCAGCAAGACGTGTCTAGACTAAGAATGATAAGCAGATAATTTTCGACACAAAATGATAAGCAAAACTTTTTGACATGCATACCAGGTCGAAGTCCAGACTCACTAATGCATCCTAACGACTGTTAGTTAGACATACTAATGCAAGACCTGGTTCGGTACGACCACCGCTCTGATACCAAATGAAAGGACCCGTCCTAATCCATCCGGATGAAGTCCATATCGATTATAAACGATTCACAACAGTTGATTACATCGCGAGGTACTTGACCTCTATATGATACATTTTACAAACATTGCATTCGTTTTGAAAAGACAATCTTTCATTACATCTAAAGTTGACAGACATGCATACCATTTCATAATATATCTAATTATAATTATCTTAATAATAATCTTGATGAACTCGATGACTCGAATGCAACGTCTTTTGAAATATGTCATGAATGACTCCAAGTAATATCTTTAAAGTGAGCAAATGCACAGCAGAAGATTTCTTTCATACCTGAGAATAAACATGCTTTAAAGTGTCAACCAAAAGGTTGGTGAGTTCATTAGTTTAACATAAATAATCATTTCATAATTTTAATAGACCACAAGATTTCATATTTCCATTTCTCATAAATAAACGTCCCATGCATAGAGACAAAAATATCATTCATATGGATTGAACACCTGGTAATCGACATTCACAATATGCATATAAGAATATCCCCATCATTCCGGGATCCTCCTTCGGACATGATATAAATTTCGAAGTACTAAAGCATCCAGTACTTTGGATGGGGCTTGTTGGGCCCAATAGATCTATCTTTAGAGTTCGCGTCAATTAGGGTGTCTGTTCCCTAATTCTTAGATTACCAGACTTAATAAAAAGGGGCATATTCGATTTCAATCATTCAACCATATAATGTAGTTTCGATTACTTGTGTCTATTTCGTAAAACATTTATAAAAGTTGCGCATGCATTCTCAGCCCAAAAATATAAAGGGTAAAAAGGCAAATGAAACTCACCGTAAGCAAATCGCGTAATTCAAAAATTACGGGTTTGGCTTCGTGTGCTTTTGTACCGAGACAAGTGACCTAAGTTAATAGAGTATAGTTAGAGTCTGTATAATACTTGGTTAATAAAGTTAGGTTGTGTCTAAGTCACTGTAATGTATTTTGATGTGTTTAGACGTAGAGATTTTAAGAAAACTCGTATCTTTTGATATGTTTGAAAGAAAACTACATGCAATTATGTATATTTGACTATATTTTCTACTAACATGTAAATTATAGTATTAAGTGTACAAATTCTTTTTAGAAATGAGTTGTTTGGCTAATAACACCTAAGTAAATACATGATAATAATAATTTAATAATTTCATGAAATAAATTTGGTAATTAATTCAGTAGCTTGGCACAAATAGAATATCAACATTTTTACAACTTTATATATTTTCTCTCAAACCGACCCAACAAATACCTTAACTTATAAATTCTCTCAATCTTCTTTTTATATTTATGTTTTGATTCAAAAGTAATTGATAAAAATAATTTTAACATATGAAAGAAGTATTAGTAAAACGTGGTTGATATTATTCATTTTATATTATTAAAAAAAATATTATCATTATAATATATATCTTTTAAATTCTGAATTGCTAATGACCCTCAATATATATGTTAGGACCCAAAAATAATCAATTTTATTGCTTGTTGATAGTAGCCACAAATCTAAATGATGATTTCTAAATATAACTTAATAGTAACTGCGAGTAATATAGAAACGTTAAGATCTACCTTCAAGTGAACCGGATGTCACTGAATGAAAAAATATAATACTTCGATCTCATTTGCGCTTCTTAACATCGTGCTCTTTGTATATGCACATAATTGTGTCTACTTATTTTGTTGAGGATAGTGAACTTTAAATAAAATTTTCTTTTTATTATAGTGATCAAATGGACAGATGGAAAAAGAATACATAGAAATAGATGAATAGAAGGGGGATAGATGAGAGGTTTAGAACCGTAAAAAAAATTGTCTAGATGTAATGTATGGTGAATGAGTTTTAAACTGATTGAAATTATGAGATATGAGTGCATATAGTTCACCAACTACGTTAATAATTTAGGAAGTGATAACCTACTTTTGTTGACTTATTCAAATGCTTTCAAGATTTCAATTAGAAAATAAACCATGTGTGGATATCTCTTGTTTTAAATTGACAACGTTGTGATGACCCGGGAATTTCTGACCAAATTTAAACTTGAATCTTATTTGATTTCGACACGATAAGCAAATTCTGTTAGGTTGAGTCTTAAAAAGCTTGAACTGTTTCATTTATATCATTTGACCTTTGACTACTTCCGACGATTCACGAACAATTGTGTTCAAATAATATGTATGTACAAATAAATATAAATATAAATATAAGTGTACATATAATACTTTGAATTAATCAAAATACACTTTAGTCAATTGCGAAATATATATATATATATATATATATATATATATATATATATAGAATAATTAAGTTACTATTAAAATAAATATACATAAATTCAATACATATGTAGTATCATATATATTGTAATATATAAAAAAAAAACTTGAAATATGTAAATATAATATCTTAATATATGTAATTAATAATTATGATATAATTAATAAATTGTAATATTATTATACTCTATGTAATTACAAGCATATTGTTATAATATTATAGTTAATGCTTTTATTATTACTAATATCAATATCAGTATCATTAATAGTGTTAAGCTTTGTATAATATATATTTATAAAGCTTAATATGTATAAGTTAGGGATCATTAATAATATCAATATTATTAATATAACCAGTAGTATTATTGATATCATTTATAAGACTATTAATATCATTGTTATTAAAAGTAATTAAACATATTAACAACTATCATTTTGGTTAATATTAATATTATCACATTATTATTTATTATTAAACCCTTCATCAATAATATTATTATTACTAATAATATTATTATTAGTACTACCAATAATATTAATATAATTATACTAATTAATTAGAATTCGATATTTAAATTTACCAAATATTATTATTAACATTATTATTTTTTTATAGTATTATTACTTATTTATAATAATATTAACTGTATTTTAGTATTTATATATAAATAAATATTTACTAATTATTAATTATATATATAAAAAGCAGTTTAATAAAAGAATATGTTAATATATATAAATACTGTTTGTGTACGATCGATCCTCTAATCAATTGCTCATTTTGTTTTGGTCTCTAAAAAACAGAATCCAATTGCAGATATATACAAAATTGGTTATCAGTCTGTATCAATTTTATTTATTTATATATATCTGGTACAATCAATTATACTCATGTCTGTTAATTGATACACGTCCACATCCAGCCCTAATGCTAATAACTTAGGATCGATTATAAGTGTTACAATTAATTCATTTATTCAGGGAGATCCAACTAACACCTCAATTCAGAAAATTATATAGAAAAATTAAAAAAAAACAGTCGGTTTCTCTGTTTCTTCTTGAATTTCCAAAACCCTTGAATTTGAACATCATTTTAAATTCTATAAATGTGAAGATGTCAGAAATCTTTTACTTAAACTCTCTGTAAAGTTTCAAGTGCTAATTCTTCATATCGAGTTTGAATTAATCGAGTCAAACTTTGGTTTTCAAAAGTCAAATGAAGTGTTCATAGGGAAATTCGAATTCGTTGTTGTCTGTTAAGTGAAATTGAGAATTTATACAGATTCTAGGAAAGTTTTAACAAGTATTTTGTATAGGAACCATGGGCTGAAACTACTTTAAAATCGAAATCAAGAATTGAGTTCCAATTATTCATTTACGCGATAGTTGCAGCTATTGTAATCTGTTTAATTTTTTTTCTTCTTTTAATTGTGTTTGTTAACTACAAATACATCGTTTCTATTTATGTTTCAACCCTGAATCAAACTTTAATTGAGGACTGGATGAATCCCTGGTCGATCGTGTAACTTGATGAAGATGAAGATAATAGTATACGGGTTATATATATAAAAGATGGTATAAAAACAGAAAACGAGCAACAGCTCAGATGGTTAATGGGGTGAGCGTGTGAGCGGGAGGTCACGGGTTCGAGTCCCTGGAACAACACTATTTTTTTTAGGCCGTATTTATTAAAGGTAGTCTTTTTTATTTATTTATTTATTTATTTATTATTATTATTATTATTATTATTATTATTATTATTATTATTTTTATTATAGTCATTATTAGAATTATAATTAATTTCCATTTATTATATTGATCACTATTATTATTGTTATTATTATGAATTATTATCATTATTGTTATTAATTAGTATCATATTATTATTATAAGTATCAAAATTACTATTATTAATATTATCATAATTATAAGTATGATATCTAATATTATTATCATTAACTATTAGTATTATCATCGTATTTACAATTATTATTATTATAAAACTGATTATCAATACCAATGTGGTTAATATTATTATTAGGGTTAAGTTAATTATTTGTATTACTATGATAATTCAATTACATATTATTATCATTAAAATGATTATCATCATCATAATTATAATTATTATTATCATCATTAATATTAATAAGATTACTATTATTATTATTACCACTAATATGAGTATAAGTATTATTTATATTATTATGAATAATAGTACTATGTAATTACTAAAATCAGTATCATAATTATTAGTGACAGAAAATTAATATTTTAGAGTTATTATTATTAATATAACTATTATTGTCACTAATAAAAATTATTAACATTATTATCCTTATTAGGAATATTAAGTATTATAATCATTTTTACCATTATTAATATTATTTTGGTATCACTGTAACTATTTTTATTAAACTACAAATGATATATTTAATACATATAAAATAACAAAAATTAATATTTAATTATATACAAAATGAAAGTACGAAATATATATATATATATACTATTTATATAAAGATAATATAACTAATATATATATATATATATATATATATATATATATATATATATATATATATATATATATATATATATATATATATATATATATATATTATGTTCGATTACGGTTATGTATATTAATAAATATACAAATGATATATGTTCGTGAATCCAAGGCCAGCCCTGCATTGTTCAGTTGTTTAATGTCGTCATATGTATTTTTACTACAAAATACATTAGGTGAGTTTCATTTGCTCCCTTTTACGCATTACATTTTTGGAACTGAGAATACATGCGCTGTTTTTATAAATGCTTTACGAGATAGACACAAGTAATCGAAACTACATTCTATGGTTGGATTATCTAATCGAATATGCCCTTTTTATTAAGTCTGGTAATCTAAGAATTAGGGAACAGACACCCTAATTGACGCGAACTCTAAAGATAGATCTATCGGGCCCAACAAGCCCCATCCAAAGTACCGGATGCTTTAGTACTTCGAAATTTATATCATGTCCGAAGGAGGATCCCGGAATGATGGGGATATTCATATATGCATATTGTAAATGTCGGTTACCAGGTGTTCAATCCATATGAATGATATTTTTGTCTCTATGCATGGGACGTATGTTTATGAGAAATGGAAATATGAAATCTTGTGGTCTATTAAAATTATGAAATGATTATTTATGTTAAAATAATGAACTCACCAACCTTTTGGTTAACACTTTAAAGCATGTTTATTCTCAGGTACGAATGAAATCTTCCACTGTGCATTTGCTCATTTTAAAGATATTACTTGGAGTCATTCATGACATATTTCAAAAGACATTGCATTCGAGTCGTTGAGTTCATCCAGATGATTATTAAGTCAATTATAGTTAGATATATTATGAAATGGTATGCATGCCGTCAACTTTCGATGTAATGAAAGATTGTATTTTCAAAAACAAATGCAATGTTTGTAAAATGTATCATATAGAGGTCAAGTACCTCGTGATGTACTCAACTATTGTGAATCGTTTATAATTGATATGGACTTCGTCCGGATGGATTAGGACGGGTCCTTTCATTTGGTATCAGAGCGGTGGTCTTAGCGAACCGGGTCTTGCATTAGTGTGTCTAACTGATAGTCGTTAGGATGCATTAGTGAGTCTGGACTTCGATCGTGTCTGCATTTCAAAAGTTTTTCTTATCATTTTTGCTGGAAATTATCTGCTTATCATCCTTAAGAAGTTACCTGCTCATTATTATTAGTCTAGACACGTTTTACTGCATTGACTGCATGAATAGTGTATAGACACAATGTAGTGACCCGAACTTTTCCATGTTTATATATATTAATTGAGATTGATGTTTACATGATTAAATGTTTCCAACATGTTAAGCAATCAAACTTGTTAAGACTTGATTAATTGAAATAGGTTTCATATAGACAATTGACCACCCAAGTTGACCGGTGATTCACGAACGTTAAAACTTGTAAAAAAAACTATATGATGACATATATATGGTTATATGTATAGTTAACATGATATTATGATAAGTAAACATATCATTAATTATATTAACAATGAACTACATATGTAAAAACAAGACTACTAACTTAATGATTTTGAAACGAGACATATATGTAACGTTTATCGTTGTAACGACATTTAATGTATATATATCATATTAAGAGATATTCGTACATCATAATATCATGATAATATAATAATTTAAAATCTCTTTTGTTATTATAAACATTGGGTTAACAACATTTAACAAGATCGTTAACCTAAAGGTTTCAAAACAACACTTACGATGACTTAACGACTCAGTTAAAATGTATATACATGTAGTGTTTTAATATGTATTTATACACTTTTGAAAGACTTCAATACACTTATCAAAATACTTCTACTTAACAAAAATGCTTACAATTACATTCTCGTTCAGTTTCATCAACAATTCTACTCGTATGCACCCGTATTCGTACTCGTACAATACACAGCTTTTAGATGTATGTACTATTGGTATATACACTCCAATGATCAGCTCTTAGCAGCCCATGTGAGTCACCTAACACATGTGGGAACCATCATTTGGCAACTAGCATGAAATATCTCATAAGATTACAAAAATATGAGTAATCATTCATGACTTATTTACATGAAAACAAAATTACATATCCTTTATATCTAATCCATACACCAACGACCAAAAACACCTACAAACACTTTCATTCTTCAATTTTCTTCATCTAATTGAACTCTCTCAAGTTCTATCTTCAAGTTCTAAGTGTTCTTCATAAATTCCAAAAGTTCTAGTTTCATAAAATCAAGAATACTTTCAAGTTTGCTAGCTCACTTCCAATCTTGTAAGGTGATCATCCAACCTCAAGAAATCTTTGTTTCTTACAGTAGGTTATCATTCTAATACAAGGTAATAATCATATTCAAACTTTGGTTCAATTTCTATAACTATAACAATCTTATTTCAAGTGATGATCTTACTTGAACTTGTTTTCGTGTCATGATTTTGCTTCAAGAACTTTGAGCCATCCAAGGATCCATTGAAGCTAGATCCATTTTTCTCTTTTCCAGTAGGTTCATCCAAGGAACTTAAGGTAGTAATGATGTTCATAACATCATTCGATTCATACATATAAAGCTATCTTATTCGAAGGTTTAAACTTGTAATCACTAGAACATAGTTTAGTTAATTCTAAACTTGTTCGCAAACAAAAGTTAATCCTTCTAACTTGACTTTTAAAATCAACTAAACACATGTTCTATATCTATATGATATGCTAACTTAATGATTTAAAACCTGGAAACACGAAAAACACCGTAAAACCGGATTTACGCCGTCGTAGTAACACCGCGGGCTGTTTTGGGTTAGTTAATTAAAAACTATGATAAACTTTGATTTAAAAGTTGTTATTCTGAGAAAATGATTTTTATTATGAACATGAAACTATATCCAAAAATTATGGTTAAACTCAAAGTGGAAGTATGTTTTCTAAAATGGTCATCTAGACGTCGTTCTTTCGACTGAAATGACTACCTTTACAAAAACGACTTGTAACTTATTTTTCCGACTAGAAACCTATACTTTTTTTGTTTAGATTCATAAAATAGAGTTCAATATGAAACCATAGCAATTTGATTCACTCAAAACGGATTTAAAATGAAGAAGTTATGGGTAAAACAAGATTGGATAATTTTTCTCATTTTAGCTACGTGAAAATTGGTAACAAATCTATTCCAACCATAACTTAATCAACTTGTATTATATATTATGTAATCTTGAGATACCATAGACACGTATACAATGTTTCGACCTATCATGTCGACACATCTATATATATTTCGGAACAACCATAGACACTCTATATGTGAATGTTGGAGTTAGCTATACAGGGTTGAGGTTGATTCCAAAATATATATAGTTTGAGTTGTGATCAATACTGAGATACGTATACACTGGGTCGTGGATTGATTCAAGATAATATTTATCGATTTATTTCTGTACATCTAACTGTGGACAACTAGTTGTAGGTTACTAACGAGGACAGCTGACTTAATAAACTTAAAACATCAAAATATATTAAAAGTGTTGTAAATATATTTTGAACATACTTTGATATATATGTATATATTGTTATAGGTTCGTGAATCAACCAGTGGCCAAGTCTTACTTCCCGACGAAGTAAAAATCTGTGAAAGTGAGTTATAGTCCCACTTTTAAAAGCTAATATTTTTGGGATGAGAATACATGCAGGTTTTATAAATGATTTACAAAATAGACACAAGTACGTGAAACTACATTCTATGGTTGAATTATCGAAATCGAATATGCCCCTTTTTATTAAGTCTGGTAATCTAAGAATTAGGGAACAGACACCCTAATTGACGCGAATCCTAAAGATAGATCTATTGGGCCTAACAAACCCCATCCAAAGTACCGGATGCTTTAGTACTTCGAAATTTATATCATATCCGAAGGGTGTCCCGGAATGATGGGGATATTCTTATATATGCATCTTGTTATTGTCGGTTACCAGGTGTTCACCATATGAATGATTTTTATCTCTATGTATGGGATGTGTATTGAAATATGAAATCTTGTGGTCTATTGTTACGATTTGATATATATAGGTTAAACCTATAACTCACCAACATTTTTGTTGACGTTTTAAGCATGTTTATTCTCAGGTGATTATTAAGAGCTTCCGCTGTCGCATACTTAAATAAGGACAAGATTTGGAGTCCATGCTTGTATGATATTGTGTAAAAACTGCATTCAAGAAACTTATTTTGTTGTAACATATTTGTATTGTAAACCATTATGTAATGGTCGTGTGTAAACAGGATATATTAGATTATCATTATTTGATAATCTACGTAAAGCTTTTTAAACCTTTATTGATGAAATAAAGGTTATGGTTTGTTTAAAAATGAATGCAGTCTTTGAAAAACGTCTCATATAGAGGTCAAAACCTCGCAACGAAATCAATTAATATGGAACGTTTTTAATCAATAAGAACGGGACATACCAGTTGGTATCAGAGCGTTGGTCTTAGAGAACCAGAAAATTTGCATTAGTGTGTCTTATCGAGTTTGTTAGGATGCATTAGTGAGTCTGGACTTCGACCGTGTTTTCTTTAAAAATGATTGCTTAACATTTTTGTTGGAAACTATATATTTTTAACATATGAATATTATGTGATATATTAATCTCTTAACGTGTTTGATATTATGTGATAGATGTCTACCTCTAGAACAAGTCCCATTGACTCACCTAATAATAATGAAGAGTCAAATGTAAATTGGAATAATTTGTGGACTGATTCACAAGTTCCCGAAGAGGAACCAGAAGAAGAGTCGGAACCGGAAGAAGAATCGGAACCGGAAGAAGAATCGGAACCGGATGAAGAAATAGAACCGGTGGGGGAAATAATAAAACGGTTAAGTAAAAGAAAATCCTCAACCAACAGACCAAAGTTAATTATGGTCAATGGTGTTTCCGCCAAGGAAGCAAAATATTGGGAGGATTACCAATTCTCCGATGAATCGGATTCCGACGAGAATTCCGATGATGTTATAGAAATTACCCCAACTGAATTTAAAAAGGCAAAAGAAAATAATAAGGGAAAGGGCATAAAAATAGAGAAATCTAATTCCAACCCCGATGAACTTTATATGTATCGTCAACCCCCGAAGTCCTTAAGTTGTAACAATGACCCGGGAACCTCTAAACCACCAGGTTTTTCTAAACCAATGTGGACAACGACGGTTCGTATTAGGGGAACATCATATATCCCTAGAAACTTGGCAAAACGAACCAAAACCAAAGAAGAAGAAACGAGCGAGTCGGAATAAGATAGTTGTATTCGTGTGGTGTAATATATGGAATATAGTGTTCTTATGCTTTATGATATATGTAAAAATTGCTTGTATTAATAAGTATTTTTTTTTTTTATGAATCTAACTCTTGTCTATTTTACAGTTTAAAAATACAAAATGGATAGACAACCCAATATTTTAAGAGACCTACCCGGAGACATGATTGATGAAATCTTGTCTAGAGTCGGCCAGAATTCTTCGGCACAACTATTTAAGGCGAGATCAGTTTGTAAGACATTCGAAGAACGTTCCAAGAATGTCTTGGTTTATAAGAGGCTTTCGTTTGAAAGATGGGGGATATCACATTGGGAAACCCATAAGTTACGATGTGTTTACTTTGACGCATATATTGCGGGGAACCCAAATGCTATTTTACGCAACGGGTTAAGAAATTATTTTGACTCAATATATCCGAATATTGGACTTCGTGATTTAGAAAAAGCGGCTAACATGCAACATAAAGAAGCATGTTATGCTTACGGATTAGTAATGTTCGCTTCTCACCAAAGTGAGAACAAGAACATCGGGCTACAACTATTAAACAAAACGTTTCCACAAGTGACGGAGTCGGTAATTGGGGTAAGAAATGAGGTTTTTAGATTATTACGGGACTGTTGGACATTACGTAACCCTCGTCCCTTTGATGACGTTACAACACGCTGTCTTATCAACGGCCATAACGGTTATGTTGCACAAGACCAAGGATGGGAAGTAGTCTTAGTAAAACCAGAATGCATGACTTGTTTCTGGACGTATGAATTACGTGTATTTATTGCCTTTGCTGAACGACTTGTGTACTAGCTAGAATTGTCTTCACAACTATCTTGTATCAAAGTTATTGTGTGCTATATTTCATGCTTTATGTAAAATAAGCGGTATTGTAAGTTTGTAAAATATTGTATAAAAGTTTGAACGCGAAATATTATTATAATCAGTTTTTCATATAGAATTGTAGTAGTTGAATTGTATATTAGCTACTAAGTATGAACTTAACGGGTAGGTACTACCCGAATTTAAACTTATAAAACGCTAATATGAAGAAAAAGCTTTTATAAATGAGTTCATATTATGCTACGAAATACTATTAACTACTCTTAATATTCTGTATGATTAACTTGTTCCATTTAACTATTTTGAAGGAAATGGCACCGACTACTCGACACACCGTGAATATGAATGAAGAGGAATTCCGTACTTTTCTAGCTTCAAACATAGCCGCAGTACAGGCTGCGCTACATACCAACAATAACCTTGGATCTAGCAGTACAGGAAATCGTGTAGGATGCACCTACAAAGAATTCACTGCCTGCAAACCTTTGGAATTTGATGGAACCGAAGGACCGATCGGATTGAAACGGTGGACCGAGAAGGTTGAATCGGTGTTTGCCATAAGTAAGTGTACTGAAGAGGACAAAGTGAAGTACGCTACGCATACCTTCACAGGTTCTGCGTTAACATGGTGGAATACCTATCTAGAGCAAGTGGGACAAGATGATGCGTACGCACTACCGTGGTCAGCATTCAAGCACTTGATGAACGAGAAGTACCGTCCCAGAACCGAGGTCAATAAGCTCAAGACAGAACTTAGAGGGTTACGAACCCAAGGATTTGATATTACCACGTACGAAAGACGATTCACAGAATTGTGCCTATTGTGTCCGGGAGCATTCGAAGATGAGGAAGAGAAGATCGACGCGTTTGTGAAAGGATTACCGGAAAGAATCCAAGAAGATATAAGTTCACACGAGCCCGCCTCCATACAACAGGCATGTAGAATGGCTCACAAACTAGTGAACCAGATTGAAGAAAGAATTAAAGAACAGACTGCTGAAGAGGCCAATGTGAAGCAAGTCAAAAGAAAGTGGGAGGAAAACGGTGATAAGAATCACCAATACAACAACAACAGCAATTACAACAATAATCGCAACAATTATCCCAACAATCGCAACATCAATCGCAACTACAACAAACGGCCCAACAACAACAACAACAACAACAACAACAGCAACTACAACAATCATCCCAACAACAATAATAACCGCAACAACAACAACAATCAGAAGCAACTATGCCAAAGGTGTGAAAAGAATCACTCGGGGTTCTGCACCAAATTTTGCAACAAGTGTAAAAGAAATGGTCATAGCGCGGCGAAGTGTGAGGTCTACGGACCAGGGGTTAATAGAACGAAAGGAACAAATGGTGTCGGAACGAGTAATGGCGGAGCAAGTAGTGTCGGAGCAAGTTATGCCAATGTAGTTTGTTATAAATGTGGAAAACTAGGCCACATTATTAGAAATTGCCCGAACCAGGAGAACACGAATGGACAAGGCCGTGGAAGAGTTTTCAATATTAATGCGGTAGAGGCACAGGAAGACCCGGAGCTTGTTACGGGTACGTTTCTTATTGACAATAAATCTGCTTACGTTTTATTTGATTCGGGTGCGGATAGAAGCTATATGAGTAGAGATTTTTGTGCTAAATTAAGTTGTCCATTGACGCCTTTGGATAGTAAATTTTTACTCGAATTAGCAAATGGTAAATTAATTTCAGCAGATAATATATGTCGGAATCGAGAAATTAAACTGGTTAGCGAAACATTTAAGATTGATTTGATACCAGTAGAGTTAGGGAGTTTTGATGTGATAATCGGTATGGACTGGTTGAAAGAAGTGAAAGCGGAGATCGTTTGTTACAAAAATGCAATTCGCATTATACGAGAAAAAGGAAAACCCTTAATGGTGTACGGAGAAAAGGGCAACACGAAGCTACATCTTATTAGTAATTTGAAGGCACAAAAACTAATAAGAAAAGGTTGCTATGCTGTTCTAGCACACGTCGAGAAAGTACAAACTGAAGAAAAGAGCATCAATGATGTTCCCATTGCAAAAGAATTTCCCGATGTATTTCCGAAAGAATTACCGGGATTACCCCCACATCGATCCGTTGAATTTCAAATAGATCTTGTACCAGGAGCTGCACCAATAGCTCGTGCTCCTTACAGACTCGCACCCAGCGAGATGAAAGAACTGCAAAGCCAATTACAAGAACTTTTAGAGCGTGGTTTCATTCGACCAAGCACATCACCGTGGGGAGCTCCTGTTTTGTTTGTCAAGAAGAAAGATGGTACATTCAGGTTGTGTATCGACTACCGAGAGTTGAACAAACTTACCATCAAGAACCGCTACCCACTACCGAGAATCGACGACTTATTTGATCAACTACAAGGCTCGTCTGTTTATTCAAAGATTGACTTACGTTCCGGGTATCATCAAATGCGGGTGAAAGAAGATGATATTCCAAAGACTGCTTTCAGAACACGTTACGGTCATTACGAGTTTATGGTCATGCCGTTTGGTTTAACTAATGCACCAGCTGTGTTCATGGACCTTATGAACCGAGTGTGTGGACCATACCTTGACAAGTTTGTCATTGTTTTCATTGATGACATACTTATTTACTCAAAGAATGACCAAGAACACGGTGAACATTTGAGAAAAGTGTTAGAAGTATTGAGGAAGGAAGAATTGTACGCTAAGTTTTCAAAGTGTGCATTTTGGTTGGAAGAAGTTCAATTCCTCGGTCACATAGTGAACAAAGAAGGTATTAAGGTGGATCCGGCAAAGATAGAAACTGTTGAAAAGTGGGAAACCCCGAAAACTCCGAAACACATACGCCAGTTTTTAGGACTAGCTGGTTACTACAGAAGGTTCATCCAAGACTTTTCCAGAATAGCAAAACCCTTGACTGCATTAACGCATAAAGGGAAGAAATTTGAATGGAATGATGAACAAGAGAAAGCGTTTCAGTTATTGAAGAAAAAGCTAACTACGGCACCTATATTGTCATTGCCTGAAGGGAATGATGATTTTGTGATTTATTGTGACGCATCAAAGCAAGGTCTCGGTTGTGTATTAATGCAACGAACGAAGGTGATTGCTTATGCGTCTAGACAATTGAAGATTCACGAACAAAATTATACGACGCATGATTTGGAATTAGGCGCGGTTGTTTTTGCATTAAAGACTTGGAGGCACTACTTATATGGGGTCAAAAGTATTATATATACCGACCACAAAAGTCTTCAACACATATTTAATCAGAAACAACTGAATATGAGGCAGCGTAGGTGGATTGAATTATTGAATGATTACGATTTTGAGATTCGTTACCACCCGGGGAAGGCAAATGTGGTAGCCGATGCCTTGAGCAGGAAGGATAGAGAACCCATTCGAGTAAAATCTATGAATATAATGATTCATAATAACATTACTACTCAAATAAAGGAGGCGCAACAAGGAGTTTTAAAAGAGGGAAATTTAAAGGATGAAATACCCAAAGGATCGGAGAAACATCTTAATATTCGGGAAGACGGAACCCGGTATAGGGCTGAAAGGATTTGAGTACCAAAATTTGGAGATATGAGAGAAATGGTACTTAGAGAAGCTCATAAAACCAGATACTCAATACATCCTGGAACGGGGAAGATGTACAAGGATCTCAAGAAACATTTTTGGTGGCCGGGTATGAAAGCCGATGTTGCTAAATACGTAGGAGAATGTTTGACGTGTTCTAAGGTCAAAGCTGAGCATCAGAAACCATCAGGTCTACTTCAACAACCCGAAATCCCGGAATGGAAATGGGAAAACATTACCATGGATTTCATCACTAAATTGCCAAGGACTGCAAGTGGTTTTGATACTATTTGGGTAATAGTTGATCGTCTCACCAAATCAGCACACTTCCTACCAATAAGAGAAGATGACAAGATGGAGAAGTTAGCACGACTGTATTTGAAGGAAGTCGTCTCCAGACATGGAATACCAATCTCTATTATCTCTGATAGGGATGGCAGATTTATTTCAAGATTCTGGCAGACATTACACCAAGCATTAGGAACTCGTCTAGACATGAGTACTGCCTATCATCCACAAACTGATGGGCAGAGCGAAAGGACGATACAAACGCTTGAAGACATGCTACGAGCATGTGTTATTGATTTCGGAAACAGTTGGGATCGACATCTACCGTTAGCAGAATTTTCCTACAACAACAGCTACCATTCAAGCATTGAGATGGCGCCGTTTGAAGCACTTTATGGTAGAAAGTGCAGGTCTCCGATTTGTTGGAGTGAAGTGGGGGATAGACAGATTACGGGTCCGGAGATTATACAAGAAACTACCGAGAAGATCATCCAAATTCAACAACGGTTGAAAACCGCCCAAAGTCGACAAAAGAGCTACGCTGACATTAAAAGAAAAGATATAGAATTTGAAATTGGAGAGATGGTCATGCTTAAAGTTGCACCTTGGAAAGGCGTTGTTCGATTTGGTAAACGAGGGAAATTAAATCCAAGGTATATTGGACCATTCAAGATTATTGATCGTGTCGGACCAGTAGCTTACCGACTAGAGTTACCTCAACAACTCGCGGCTGTACATAACACTTTCCACGTCTCGAATTTGAAGAAATGTTTTGCTAAAGAAGATCTCACTATTCCGTTAGATGAAATCCAAATCAACGAAAAACTCCAATTCATCGAAGAACCCGTCGAAATAATGGATCGTGAGGTTAAAAGACTTAAGCAAAACAAGATACCAATTGTTAAGGTTCGATGGAATGCTCGTAGAGGACCCGAGTTCACCTGGGAGCGTGAAGATCAGATGAAGAAGAAATACCCGCATCTATTTCCAGAAGATTCGTCAACACCTTCAACAGCTTAAAATTTCGGGACGAAATTTATTTAACGGGTAGGTACTGTAGTGACCCGAACTTTTCCATGTTTATATATATTAATTGAGATTGATGTTTACATGATTAAATGTTTCCAACATGTTAAGCAATCAAACTTGTTAAGACTTGATTAATTGAAATAGGTTTCATATAGACAATTGACCACCCAAGTTGACCGGTGATTCACGAACGTTAAAACTTGTAAAAAAAACTATATGATGACATATATATGGTTATATGTATAGTTAACATGATATTATGATAAGTAAACATATCATTAATTATATTAACAATGAACTACATATGTAAAAACAAGACTACTAACTTAATGATTTTGAAACGAGACATATATGTAACGTTTATCGTTGTAACGACATTTAATGTATATATATCATATTAAGAGATATTCGTACATCATAATATCATGATAATATAATAATTTAAAATCTCTTTTGTTATTATAAACATTGGGTTAACAACATTTAACAAGATCGTTAACCTAAAGGTTTCAAAACAACACTTACATGTAACGACTAACGATGACTTAACGACTCAGTTAAAATGTATATACATGTAGTGTTTTAATATGTATTTATACACTTTTGAAAGACTTCAATACACTTATCAAAATACTTCTACTTAACAAAAATGCTTACAATTACATTCTCGTTCAGTTTCATCAACAATTCTACTCGTATGCACCCGTATTCGTACTCGTACAATACACAGCTTTTAGATGTATGTACTATTGGTATATACACTCCAATGATCAGCTCTTAGCAGCCCATGTGAGTCACCTAACACATGTGGGAACCATCATTTGGCAACTAGCATGAAATATCTCATAAGATTACAAAAATATGAGTAATCATTCATGACTTATTTACATGAAAACAAAATTACATATCCTTTATATCTAATCCATACACCAACGACCAAAAACACCTACAAACACTTTCATTCTTCAATTTTCTTCATCTAATTGAACTCTCTCAAGTTCTATCTTCAAGTTCTAAGTGTTCTTCATAAATTCCAAAAGTTCTAGTTTCATAAAATCAAGAATACTTTCAAGTTTGCTAGCTCACTTCCAATCTTGTAAGGTGATCATCCAACCTCAAGAAATCTTTGTTTCTTACAGTAGGTTATCATTCTAATACAAGGTAATAATCATATTCAAACTTTGGTTCAATTTCTATAACTATAACAATCTTATTTCAAGTGATGATCTTACTTGAACTTGTTTTCGTGTCATGATTTTGCTTCAAGAACTTTGAGCCATCCAAGGATCCATTGAAGCTAGATCCATTTTTCTCTTTTCCAGTAGGTTCATCCAAGGAACTTAAGGTAGTAATGATGTTCATAACATCATTCGATTCATACATATAAAGCTATCTTATTCGAAGGTTTAAACTTGTAATCACTAGAACATAGTTTAGTTAATTCTAAACTTGTTCGCAAACAAAAGTTAATCCTTCTAACTTGACTTTTAAAATCAACTAAACACATGTTCTATATCTATATGATATGCTAACTTAATGATTTAAAACCTGGAAACACGAAAAACACCGTAAAACCGGATTTACGCCGTCGTAGTAACACCGCGGGCTGTTTTGGGTTAGTTAATTAAAAACTATGATAAACTTTGATTTAAAAGTTGTTATTCTGAGAAAATGATTTTTATTATGAACATGAAACTATATCCAAAAATTATGGTTAAACTCAAAGTGGAAGTATGTTTTCTAAAATGGTCATCTAGACGTCGTTCTTTCGACTGAAATGACTACCTTTACAAAAACGACTTGTAACTTATTTTTCCGACTAGAAACCTATACTTTTTTTGTTTAGATTCATAAAATAGAGTTCAATATGAAACCATAGCAATTTGATTCACTCAAAACGGATTTAAAATGAAGAAGTTATGGGTAAAACAAGATTGGATAATTTTTCTCATTTTAGCTACGTGAAAATTGGTAACAAATCTATTCCAACCATAACTTAATCAACTTGTATTATATATTATGTAATCTTGAGATACCATAGACACGTATACAATGTTTCGACCTATCATGTCGACACATCTATATATATTTCGGAACAACCATAGACACTCTATATGTGAATGTTGGAGTTAGCTATACAGGGTTGAGGTTGATTCCAAAATATATATAGTTTGAGTTGTGATCAATACTGAGATACGTATACACTGGGTCGTGGATTGATTCAAGATAATATTTATCGATTTATTTCTGTACATCTAACTGTGGACAACTAGTTGTAGGTTACTAACGAGGACAGCTGACTTAATAAACTTAAAACATCAAAATATATTAAAAGTGTTGTAAATATATTTTGAACATACTTTGATATATATGTATATATTGTTATAGGTTCGTGAATCAACCAGTGGCCAAGTCTTACTTCCCGACGAAGTAAAAATCTGTGAAAGTGAGTTATAGTCCCACTTTTAAAAGCTAATATTTTTGGGATGAGAATACATGCAGGTTTTATAAATGATTTACAAAATAGACACAAGTACGTGAAACTACATTCTATGGTTGAATTATCGAAATCGAATATGCCCCTTTTTATTAAGTCTGGTAATCTAAGAATTAGGGAACAGACACCCTAATTGACGCGAATCCTAAAGATAGATCTATTGGGCCTAACAAACCCCATCCAAAGTACCGGATGCTTTAGTACTTCGAAATTTATATCATATCCGAAGGGTGTCCCGGAATGATGGGGATATTCTTATATATGCATCTTGTTATTGTCGGTTACCAGGTGTTCACCATATGAATGATTTTTATCTCTATGTATGGGATGTGTATTGAAATATGAAATCTTGTGGTCTATTGTTACGATTTGATATATATAGGTTAAACCTATAACTCACCAACATTTTTGTTGACGTTTTAAGCATGTTTATTCTCAGGTGATTATTAAGAGCTTCCGCTGTCGCATACTTAAATAAGGACAAGATTTGGAGTCCATGCTTGTATGATATTGTGTAAAAACTGCATTCAAGAAACTTATTTTGTTGTAACATATTTGTATTGTAAACCATTATGTAATGGTCGTGTGTAAACAGGATATATTAGATTATCATTATTTGATAATCTACGTAAAGCTTTTTAAACCTTTATTGATGAAATAAAGGTTATGGTTTGTTTAAAAATGAATGCAGTCTTTGAAAAACGTCTCATATAGAGGTCAAAACCTCGCAACGAAATCAATTAATATGGAACGTTTTTAATCAATAAGAACGGGACATTTCACACAATTCATATCTTAGCGTATCTGACAATTCATATCTTAGCGTATCTGACAATTCATATCTTAGCGTATTTGTTACTGTAGACCTTGCCTGTTATCTCTTGTAAATTTCTCCTTAATTTAAGGGATCCTGGTACTATATATATCTATGTAAATTATGCATTGAGAATACCATCCAACTATCAATTGCTGTCACTAAACTCTTCATACCAAAAATCTTTCCTGAGATCGCGTAAGATGGCCTCTACGAATCGACCAAGTTCCTCTGACTCTGAAGACAGCGTCACAGGAGCACACCAACCAATCAACTACCGTGATTACTGGAGAAAATGGGGGTGGGTTCGCAACATACTCACCCTATGGAAAAGGGAAGAAGGTACTCCATATCATGAACCGAATCTACCACCTAACCTTGGAGTACTCGACCCGCTCACCGGCGAACCTGTTCGCAACACCGTTTATACCCTTTTTGCCAGAATTTTTCGTCTTGAGACTACCATTAACGGAACTAGAGAAGATATCCGATCTCTACCTCACACTGATAACCAAACAGGGTTAGTAGAAGAAGTTAAAGAACTCCGAGCTCGAGTGTTAACTTTAGAGAGCACGGTACACACTTTGCAAGCACCAACAGTATCACCAACACCAGTAACATCACCAACCTTAGCGCCAACAGCATTAGTACCACCAACAACAACATCCGCATCACCAGCTTCGACATCTCATTCTGTACCTCGAGTATAATCATTGTTCTACGTATCGTTCTATCTATTTTATTTTCATTCGACATGGCGATTATGTAATCTCTAATGTTTTAGAGATTATATATTCTTATTCTAATGGTAAATGAAATGAGATTAATATCACATTAACTCATTAAATTCATGATTAAATCTAAAGAAAATATATATGTATATATGTTTTCATAAATATTGTAATTAAAAAAAATTCTCTTGTACAAACTGTTAATGGTGAAAATATTTAGCGGGTAGGTAATACCCGAGGAATATTTAAATTTCACATTAATAAGTTACACTGTATATTCTTCGAATCTGATTCAACAGTTATTCACTATCCTATTTACAACCACCGAGATACGTATCCGTTCACCAAAGAATAACTATTTTCATTCAAATTCAATTTCATATTTGGATTTTGACCTATCAGAATCCAACAAGTGACATAATGAAGAAATAATGGACACAATAAAAATTGATTAGAAACAGACTAATTAACAATATTAAATTTTATTAAGAAACCACGCTAACAAAATCCTAGCTAACTATTCCTAGCTAACTGTTAATTCCGTATTACACTTTATTTATCGCAATTTAATTATCGCAATTTATTTTATCGCAATTTATATTCTCGCAATTTTATTTTTTGTCATTTAATTTCTGTTATTTACTCTACGCACTTTATTTATCGTTATTTAATTTATGTTGTTTATTTTACGCACTTTAAATATCGGGACACGTATACAATGTTTTGACATATCATATCGACCCATCTATATGTATATATATAGTTTGAGTTGTGATCGAGTCTGAGACATATACGGGTCACGAAACGTATTAATTAATTCGAATATTATATATTAAACTGTATATGAATTACTGGACTGTTACTGTGGACTACCAACACTGGACAATTAAAATGAATTAAAATATTGATTATAACATATGAAACTAAACAATTCTTCAAGTTTGCCACTTGATTTCATTTTAAACCCCATTCGTATCATCACAATTACAATCTGCGTTCAAACCTTTCATGATTCTTGAAAACACTTCAATCGATAGGATGAATCAACCGCACTTCATCTACGGGAGAAAAGATTGATGCATTTAGTTATGCATCTGAAAAACTCTCAGAAACTGAGTAAACGTTTAACACATAGTTACGCTAATTCCTTAGTGTTATTATTACCCAAAATAACTTGGTAATTCCTTTCAAAGTAGCAAATTTTGTCACAGCTCCAGCAAATCAACTTCGACTTTTCGTTCGAAACAACCTTATTATCACCTTGATTTATATGTATGCTCTTTTATTGTTACCGGGGAACCTTTTATATTCCACCATATTACCGTCAGTGTTTAATCATCTAAAAACAGAATTCTCTTGAAATCACCTCAGATCGATAACCAATGATTCAGATATGATAGCAGTAAATGTAGAAGAATCGGCAAACAGTACTTTGAAAACTTACAGCATATCCACATCAACAGTTATATGTATAACATTTATATCTTAGAATAATGATCTTCCATTCTGAAATTCTGAAAAGCACCCAGTCCGAGAGCCAATACTCTAAATTTTGAAAAGTTGAATGAAGCAACAAAAACTGTAAACGACCCTAATCATCAGAAGTTGATGATAAAGAATAGTATGTTGGAAAAGCTCAGAAAAGTTGGAACTGAAAAACGGATTGAGCTAACCACGAAGGAGACCAAGGACAAATACAAGGACCATATCATATATTCAAAGAATTCAGGTAATTCTAGATCCGATGAAACCTTCAACGAATATCTTGCTCCGTACTCATGTTAAAATCTTGCGGAAAATTTTCCTCATCAACCATCGAACTTAGAAATTCCAAAATATCATCATCAATATCTTCGATATTTCTGAGGATATTTTCATAAATATTCTCGACCGAAATTATATACCTCTTCGTGCTTCCTGTGTATCATTATATTGGAAACATTCAATAGAAAATTTAGTACCGAAAAGCGGATTATGCGAAACTATGAAAGAAACCGTAGACAAATCACAAAGAATAAGTTTGACTTCAAAGAATCTAAATGATTCAATGTCTGCTAAAGTCTTTAGCGAATATTTTACTCATTACACTAAACCCTTGCGGACAATAGTTTCCATCATCCTCTGATCTTAGATATTCAAAGATATTATCGTATCTTTCATTATAAATATCCTCGATATTTCTGAATATATTTTTATAACTAATACTATCTGAAATCATTTATCTCTTCGTGCTATCAGTGTTACATCATATAGAAACTGTTAGTTTCTATATTCTGTAAACTTTCGAGCTTAAAATATGAATGTTATTGAAGTAATGTTGGGAACTGATGCATGAGTTAGTATAATATAATGACACTTGATCAACGTGATTATATTACAGTAAGTCATGCTGAGTTTCTAATGAAACGTGATGATTCACAGTTCATAACGTCATCATGTGTTATGTTACATAACTCTTTCATTCTGCGTAACTTCTGAACATATCAAAAATATATATTCTTGATAGTTCTATACTCAGTGATTCTGATAATTTGATAAATCAAATCGTGCTAATACCTTCTTTCTTATTTAGAACATGATGTTTATTCGAAATTCCATACTTACAAATTTTGGACCATTACTCGCTTTACTAGAGGTCGGGAGAATAATAAAAAGGCAAAGAGATCTAAAATATAAGAGAAAATATAAAGCCCAATGACAACACTGAAATTACAAACCGTGGATATCAGTACGTATAGCAATATAAAGACACTGGAGGATTATAAATACAATAATCCCTAGAGCATAATAGAAATAAACAGATTCTTCATATGGGAGTTGAAAAAGAAGAACGATCATTGCGATAGTTAGAGTAAGAACAAGGATCAGAACAGGGTTAAGCATTTTCATAAATCGTTTGAATGTGGGAATTGAGTATAGAAGTGGTGAAAATAAATGGAATGGAAAAGGTAAATTTATAAAGGAAATATCAGACGTAGTAATCGGGGCAGATCACCGTTTTTAATTAAAGAGATCTTAATTTCCATAAATCCCGAAGAATCAGATCTTATAGATCTTCATGATTTTCTTTAAATCCCTTGAATTCCGGAATTCAACAATGACCACGTCAAAAGTTATGACGCACCTTAATGTATAAAAATTCAACCAAGACGACGTCAAAGGTTATGACGAAACTTATTTTCCTCATTCCACTATTTTGTGATAACTTTAATTATACTCTCTGCGTAATCGAATTATTTTATCCATATTACTTAATGACGATAAAACTCTTTTGATCAGCTCATATTTGTCAGGAAAACATATTTATTGTTAGCCATGACGACCTCACTCAAATTTCGGGACGAAATTTCTTTAACGGGTAAGTACTGTGATGACCCGGGAATTTCCGACCAAATTTAAACTTGAATCTTATTTGATTTCGACACGATAAGCAAAGTCTGTTAGGTTGAGTCTTAAAAAGCTTGAACTGTTTCATTTATATAATTTGACCTTTGACTACTTCCGACGATTCACGAACAATTGTGTTCAAATAATATGTATGTACAAATAAATATAAATATAAATATAAGTGTACATATAATACTTTGAATTAATCAAAATACACTTTAGTCAATTGCAAAATATATATATATATATATATATATATATATATATATATATATATATATATATATATATATATATATATATATATATATATATATATATATATATATATATATATATATATATATATATATATATATATATATATATATATATATATAGAATAATTAAGTTACTATTAAAATAAATATACATAAATTCAATACATATGTAGTATCATATATATTGTAATATATTAAAAAAAAAAACTTGAAATATGTAAATATAATATCTTAATATATGTAATTAATAATTATGATATAATTAATAAATTGTAATATTATTATACTCTATGTAATTACAAGCATATTGTTATAATATTATAGTTAATGCTTTTATTATTACTAATATCAATATCAGTATCATTAATAGTGTTAAGCTTTGTATAATATATATTTATAAAGCTTAATATGTATAAGTTAGGGATCATTAATAATATCAATATTATTAATATAACCAGTAGTATTATTGATATCATTTGTAAGACTATTAATATCATTGTTATTAAAAGTAATTAAACATATTAACAACTATCATTTTGGTTAATATTAATATTATCACATTATTATTTATTATTAAACCCTTCATCAATAATATTATTATTACTAATAATATTATTATTAGTACTACCAATAATATTAATATAATTATACTAATTAATTAGAATTCGATATTTAAATTTACCAAATATTATTATTAACATTATTATTTTTTTATAGTATTATTACTTATTTATAATAATATTAACTGTATTTTAGTATTTATATATAAATAAATATTTACTAATTATTAATTATATATATAAAAAGCAGTTTAATAAAAGAATATGTTAATATATATAAATACTGTTTGTGTACGATCGATCCTCTAATCAATTGCTCATTTTGTTTTGGTCTCTAAAAAACAGAATCCAATTGCAGATATATATAAAATTGGTTATCAGTCTGTATCAATTTTATTTATTTATATATATCTGGTACAATCAATTATACTCATGTCTGTTAATTGATACACGTCCACATCCAGCCCTAATGCTAATAACTTAGGATCGATTATAAGTGTTACAATTAATTCATTTATTCAGGGAGATCCAACTAACACCTCAATTCAGAAAATTATATAGAAAAATTAAAATAAATAAAAACAGTCGGTTTCTCTGTTTCTTCTTGAATTTCCAAAACCCTTGAATTTGAACATCATTTTAAATTCTATAAATGTGAAGATGTCAGAAATCTTTTACTTAAACTCTCTGTAAAGTTTCAAGTGCTAATTCTTCATATCGAGTTTGAATTAATCGAGTCAAACTTTGGTTTTCAAAAGTCAAATGAAGTGTTCATAGGGAAATTCGAATGCGTTGTTGTCTGTTAAGTGAAATTGAGAATTTATACAGATTCTAGGAAAGTTTTAACAAGTATTTTATATAGGAACCATGGGCTGAAACTACTTTAAAATCGAAATCAAGAATTGAGTTCCAATTATTCATTTACGCGATAGTTGCAGCTATTGTAATCTGTTTAATTTTTTTTCTTCTTTTAATTGTGTTTGTTAACTACAAATACATCGTTTCTATTTATGTTTCAACCTTGAATCAAACTTTAATTGAGGACTGGATGAATCCCTGGTCGATCGTGTAACTTGATGAAGATGAAGATAATAGTATACGGGTTATATATATAAAAGATGGTATAAAAACAGAAAACGAGCAACAGCTCAGATGGTTAATGGGGTGAGCGTGTGAGCGGGAGGTCACGGGTTCGAGTCCCTGGAACAACACTATTTTTTTAGGCCGTATTTATTAAAGGTAGTCTTTTTTATTTATTATTATTATTATTATTATTATTATTATTATTATTATTATTATTATTATTATTATTATTATTATTATTAATATAGTCATTATTAGAATTATAATTACTTTCCATTTATTATATTGATCACTATTATTATTGTTATTATTATGAATTATTATCATTATTGTTATTAATTAGTATCATATTATTATTATAAGTATCAAAATTACTATTATTAATATTATCATAATTATAAGTATGATATCTAATATTATTATCATTAACTATTAGTATTATCATCGTATTTACAATTATTATTATTATAAAACTGATTACCAATACCAATGTGGTTAATATTATTATTAGGGTTAAGTTAATTATTTGTATTACTATGATAATTCAATTACATATTATTATCATTAAAATGATTATCATCATCATAATTATAATTATTATTATCATCATTAATATTAATAAGATTACTATTATTATTATTACCACTAATATGAGTATAAGTATTATTTATATTATTATGAATAATAGTACTATGTAATTACTAAAATCAGTATCATAATTATTAGTGACAGAAAAATTAATATTTTAGAGTTATTATTATTAATATAACTATTATTGTCACTAATAAAAATTATTAACATTATTATCCTTATTAGGAATATTAAGTATTATAATCATTTTTACCATTATTAATATTATTTTGGTATCACTATAACTATTTTTATTAAACTACAAATGATATATTTAATACATATAAAATAACAAAAATTAATATTTAATTATATACAAAATGAAAGTATGAAATATATATATATACTATTTATATAAAGATAATATAACTAATATATATATATATATATATATATATATATATATATATATATATATATATATATATATTATGTTCGATTACGGTTATGTATATTAATAAATATACAAATGATATAGGTTCGTGAATCCAAGGCCAGCCCTGCATTGTTCAGTTGTTTAATATCGTCATATGTATTTTTACTACAAAATACATTAGGTGAGTTTCATTTGCTCCCTTTTACGCATTACATTTTTGGGACTGAGAATACATGCGCTGTTTTTATAAATGCTTTACGAGATAGACACAAGTAATCGAAACTACATTCTATGGTTGGATTATCTAATCGAATATGCCCTTTTTATTAAGTCTGGTAATCTAAGAATTAGGGAACAGACACCCTAATTGACGCGAACTCTAAAGATAGATCTATCGGGCCCAACAAGCCCCATCCAAAGTACCGGATGCTTTAGTACTTCGAAATTTATATCATGTCTGAAGGAGGATCCCGGAATGATGGGGATATTCATATATGCATATTGTGAATGTCGGTTACCAGGTGTTCAATCCATATGAATGATATTTTTGTCTCTATGCATGGGACGTATGTTTATGAGAAATGGAAATATGAAATCTTGTGGTCTATTAAAATTATGAAATGATTATTTATGTTAAACTAATGAACTCACCAACCTTTTGGTTGACACTTTAAAGCATGTTTATTCTCAGGTACGAAAGAAATCTTCCACTGTGCATTTGCTCATTTTAAAGATATTACTTGGAGTCATTCATGACATATTTCAAAAGACATTGCATTCGAGTCGTTGAGTTCATCCAGATTATTATTAAGTCAATTATAGTTAGATATATTATGAAATGGTATGCGTGCCGTCAACTTTCGATGTAATGAAAGATTGTCTTTTCAAAAACAAATGCAATGTTTGTAAAATGTATCATATAGAGGTCAAGTACCTCGTGATGTACTCAACTATTGTGAATCGTTTATAATCGATATGGACTTCGTCCGGATGGATTAGGACGAGTCCTTTCAAACGTCATATTCTATATTCTATGTAATAAAAATTTGATAGTGTCTTCTTTTCTTAATGCAATATGACATAATTTAAATTCCATCGACCGACTTATATTTATAATATATACACTTTGTTACCACTTGCTATATATTTGTTATTATATTTACATATTATAATTATCAACAAAAATTCAATTACTAAAACTAGATTTTTATTATTATAACAACTATTAGACAATATAATTATTAAATATGAATGTTTAATTATGACATTACGTCTACATTTATATATGTTGTAATGTAGTTTTACAGCATGGCGCATAAATACATATATAAATTTGTATGGTTATTACATTATATCCTTACTAAAATGATTTTATTCTTGTAATTAAAATGTGTAAATAATGTAAATGGAACTTAGGCCAGTTGTGTTTGATGTGAAAGTCCACCAGTAACAAAGGAGTGTTACTTGAATTTAAGTTCATGTGCATGTATGTGTAAGTGTACGTGTGTGTGTGTGATGAAAGTGAAAAAGAAAGAATAAATATAATAATCAAATTAAAAACATGAAGAACACTATTACTCCGTATTGCCCACTTGAATAAGGTAAATCAGCTAGTTGTGCAAGTAAAAGGAAATAAAATGAGTGGCCACTTTGTCATCTCAACTTTTTGACACTCCATAAGATTTAAAAACCCGTGAATTTTTGTTGTTGATTACTCTAAAATACATATCAACTTGATTCTTAAATTCCATTATCATATAATTATAATTAATATTTTTAATTGTCTTTTGTATAGATAAGTGCGTTTGTTAAACATAAAAGTGAGAATTATATATATATATATATATATATATATATATATATATATATATATATATATATATATATATATATATATATATATATATATATATATACACACACACACACACACAAATACATTTATATAAGGTTGTTCCTGAATCGTCGTAAATGGTCGAACGGTAAATGAATGTGCATAAAATAAATAAATTTAGACTCAACGTAACTGGATTTGCTTATCGTGTCGGAATTTTTTTTAAAGATTAAGTTTAAATTTGGTCGAAATTTTCCGGGTCGTCACATAACTAGTCAAACAAGTTACATAACATCCCCCTAGGAGTGATGGACTATTTTTAGGAGTCCAAATGGGATGTTTATTGATTCTAAATTGTAGCCCATCAAAATACAAAAGCCTAGGCTTTTGAACCAACTCGTTTTGAGTCCGAATGAGCGAAATATACTAAAAACAGTGAAGCGGTTAATTTTCTTAACTGTGTACTAGGAATAGCACATAAATACATAAATTATTACAAATAATAATTATGAATATAGTATGCTATAGAAATATAATTAGATAGGTAAAGATACATAAAAGTCATAGCTGATGTTTCTCGATTCGCAACCCGAGAGGGAAAACACTGCTGCGCGATTTACAATACGGAAAGGACATCAATCCATGAAAAAAAAAAATTTAGGAATATTTTATAATTTAATATGATATAGGAATATCATAGATAAAATAATTCGGATTTGAAAATCACGAAAATCTAATCGTTGTTTTAGAAATCGAAACGATTCACCGGAAAGAAATACGAAATACGTAGAAACGTATAAATCTGAATATGAACACATATAATTATATAACATAGAATAAAGGAAATATTATTATTGAAATAATAATATAAGTCATAGAATTGATGTGGCAAGAATACTAGTTAACAGAAGTTAAATATTAACGGAAAAGAATAACGGAAAAAGTAGGGTCGTGACAATATATATATATATATATATATATATATATATATATATATATATATATATATATATATATATATATATATAAATCTATAATATATAATTAATATATATATTATATAATACGGAGTATATATTGAAATGGAATTAGAGTTATACGTATATGTTTAAAGTTGAATATACTGGGTCATTGAAACGTGCTTAATCGGTTTTAAGTATTTAATTAATTAATGGTTAATGATTAATATAAATAAAGGAATAAATTATATATATCATCTTAATAAAATAATAATTTCAGAACTTCCTCCACTTTTATTTCCATCGTCTCATTTCATCTACAAAAATTATAATCATATACTTCCTCCGTCCCATTATAATTTTCCACATTTCACTTTCAAAGTCTTTCTTTGTCAACTTTGACCATAAATATCTTTATTTGTGTTATATAATACTCCGTATTTGATAAAATTTATATGTATAGATTGGGTGTTTTAAATGCGATTTTATTTATATAAGTTTCATCAAATAATATATAACAAAAATAAAAATATTTACGGTTAATATTAACAAAAAAGACTTTGTTTGAGTTTTAATCACCTTACATTGTTATATGTTGGTGGTTTACTTGGATTTAAATTTATTTTTTTGTCAATGTTGGATGATATAATTTGTCAATACTGAAATACCCCGTTCATATCGATTATAAATGTTTCGTATTAATTGGTTTAATTGCGAGGTTTTGACCTCTATATGAGACTTTTTTCAAAGACTGCATTCGATTTTAAAACAAACCATAACCTTTATTTTATCGACAAAGTTTTAAAAGGCATAACGTATATTATCAGGTAATGATAATCTAAAATATAATGTTTACACACGACCATTACATAACGGTTTACAATAATATTATACAACAATTTATTTTCCGAATGCAGATTTTAAACATTATCATACATGCATGCTGACTCCAATTCTTGTCTTTAATTTAGCATGTAACAACGGAAGCTCTTAATAATCACCTGAGAATAAACATGCTTAAAACGTCAACAAAAAATGTTGGTGAGTTATAGGTTTAACCTATATCATAAATCGTAATAATAGGCCACAAGATTTCATTTAGTAAACATACAGAAACTTCATCTGTAAAAATCATTCATATGATTAATTGCCTTGTAACCAACATTAACAAGACGTCAAAGTAATATCCCCCAGCATACAGGCCACACTCTGTATACTAATAACTCGAAGTACTAAAGCATTCCATTTTCTAGAATGGGGGTTGTTAGTACCCATAGATCTATCTTTAGGATTCGCGCCAATTAGTGCGTACACTAATTATTAAGTTACCAAGCAAAAGAAAAATAAGGATATCCGATATAACAAATCCATCATAGAATGTAGTTTCATTACTTGTGCCTATTTTGTAAAACTTTTATAAAACTGCATGTATTCTTATCCCAAAAATATTAGATATTAAAAATGGGACTATAACTCACTTTCACAGATTTTCAATTCGTCGAAAATCAGACTTGTCCATGGATCGATTCACGAACCTATAACAAAATATATACATATATATCAAAGTATGATAGAAATATATTCACATCATAATTTTATTTACATGTTGACGATTTAAGTTGTTTAAGTTAGCAGTCCAACGTTAGTAGTCCACTATTAGTAGTCCGCAGTTAGTAGTACATATATAGATTGATACATCACCCTAAAATAATCAAGTCATAGTATACACGTATTGTATAAGACTCAATCATTACCCACGATACATCTATTGTATTTGAAGTTATCTCGACGTATTGTATATGTTGTGTCTTTCGATTTATCCGACGTATTGTGTATATGTCTTAACTAATCACGATTATATTATATTGTCTCAGACTTAACCAAGACTAGTATATTATAAGGAAATACTAAAGACATGTTAGAATACATGTATAATACAAGAAAAGTTAGCTAGAATATGGTTAGTATAGATTTTATCAAAATAATCTCGTAGTCATTTTAGCCATTTTTAACCAATATTGTTTTGCCCATAACTTCTTCATTACAAATTCGTTTTGAGTGAATCAAATTGCTATGGTTTCGTAACGGACCCAAATTTTTGGAAATGAACTGAAAAAGTAGTGGTTTATAGTCGGAGTTACAGGTTATAGTCCATATTTAAAAGAGGTAGTCATTTTCGTCGAAAGAACGACATCTTGATGACCATTTTGAAAAACATACTTCTACTTTGAGTTTAACCATGATTTTGGATATAGTTTCATGTTCATATGAAATATCATTTTCCCAGAAGAACAACTTTTAAATCCAAGATTATCATAGTTTTTAATTATCTAACCCAAAACAGCCCCCGGTTTTACTACGACATCGTATGTCCGGTTTTACGGTGCGCTTTGTGTTTACAAGTTTTAACTCATTAAGTTAGTATATCATATAGATATAAGACATGTGTTAAGTTGTTTTTAAAAATCAAGTTAGAAGGATTAACTTTGTTTGCAAATAAGTTTAGAATTAACTAAATTATGTTCTAATGATTACAAATTATATTTTTCGAATAAGATAGTTATATAAGTATGAATAAAATGATGTTATGAACATCATTACTAACTCAAGGATAGTAGGTAAACCTACTGGAAATGATGAGAATTAAACTTGAGCTTCAAAGGATCTTTGATGGCTTGGAAGTTCTTGAAGTAGAATCATGACACGAAAACAAGTTCAAGTAAGATTACTACTTGAATTAAGATAGTTATGTTTATAGAAATCGAATCAAAGTTTGGGTATGAATATTACCTTAAATTAGAAAGATAACCTACTGTAACTAACAAAGATTTCTTGATCTTGAATGATTACTTGGAATAGATTTGAAAGCTTGGAAGTAATCTTGCAGATTTGAAAGATTTCTTGAAGTGTTTCTTGAATGGTTATTTTTATGATGATTAAAGCTTGTAATTGAAGCTAAAAGATGGGGAAAATGCTTGGAGATGATCAAGTATGAAGTTAGGAGTATTTTGAGAGTAAATTTGGAGTGTAAGTATGAGAAAATGGAATGAAGAAATGGTGTGCATGCATAAAAATGTTTTTACTTATTATAAAGCAAGAAAAGATTCTTAAGTTTGTTTTCTTGCTAAATAATTCATGCTAGTTGACAAATAGTTAGTTCCACATGTTCCTTAATCATTTAAGGCTGCTAAGGAGCAGATTTTTATTTGTATATACCAAAAGTAAATACATCTAGAAGCTGGATATTATACGGGTACAAATAGCGAATGAATACGAGTAGAATTCTTGGTGAAAATGAATGAGAATGCAATTGTAACCATTTTTGTTAAGTGTAAGTATTTTGATATATGTCTTTAGGTCTTTCAAATGTGTATTAATACATCTTAATACACTACATATATATACATTTTAATTAAGTAGTTAACTCATCGTTAGTTGTTACATGTATGAGTTGTTTCGAGGCCTTTAAGTTAACGATATCGTTTAATGCAATTAACCCATTATTATTATACCTAATAAGATGTTAAATTGTTATATTATCATAATAACATAGTGTATTAATATATCTTAATACGATATATATATATTAAGACGTTATTACATCGATAATCGTTACATATATATATCGTTTCGAAATCCTTAAGTTAGTAGTCTCATTTTATGTATATAGTTCATTGTTAATATTCTTAATGAGATACTTTATTATCATCTTATCATGTTAAACATATATATATATATATATATATATATATATATATATATATATATATATATATATATATATATATATATATATATATATATATATATATATATATATATATATATATATATATATATATATATATATATATATATATTATCATGTCATTTACAAGTTATAACGTTCGTGAATCGTCGAACAAACTGGGTGGTCAAACGTTTACATAAAATCCGTTTCAATTAATCAAGTCTTAACTTGTTTGATTGTTTAACATGTTAGAAACATTTATACATGTAAATATTCAACTCATATAATATATAATCATGGAAAAGTTCAGGTCATTACAAATACCACGGGCACTTAAACACAAAAGAATTTTAAAATATATCAACACAACGGGCTCTTAAATAATTTTTTTTACGTTTTCTATGTTTTTAGTATCGCTATTTACATACCAGCTTTTTACATACCAATATAAACAGCAAATTAAATTTTTTTGCAAAGTATTTTACACACCCGTGCAACGCACGAACTCAAAAACCTAATATATATATATATATATATATATATATATATATATATATATATATATATATATATAAAGTCGTAATTAGGTAAAATATTCAATTCAATTATATCATTATTTTAAATCATAAATTCACATTTAAGTTTAATGATGATGCCATATTTAGCTCCTCGAACTTAATTATTTGTCTACTCCTATTTATTACGCCTTCCGTCCTAAAAAATTGTTTCGTTTAACTTTTTTATTAGATTTAAGATATATTAATAAATTGTCTAAATGTTGTTATAAACAATAACCAATAAATTAATTGTTATATTAAATGCTAAATTTCTAATAATGAGAAAAACATAATTGAAACTTTAACGATTTTTTTGTTATTTAGATTGTGGGATAAATCTCCTTATGCGCTGTACTCGGTATCCATTGCTCGAAATCTAATTGCCAACGCATTTAATGCTCCTTTTTTGATCCATACAGGTTTGTGCAAAAGTGTTCCCACTATGACAACCTAGAAATTTCTGACCAAATTTAAACTCGATCTTAATATGAAATTGACATGATAAGCAAAGTCTGTAATGTTGAAGTCTCAAAATTTTTGAACTGTTTACATGAATTCAATTAACCTGTGACTATTTTTGACGATTTACAAACCTTTAATTGTAAACGGAAATATAAATATAAATATTTATATATGTAAATAATTATATTAAATATATTCATGAACTTTTATGTAATTTAGTTATTATGAGAGATAACTGTAAATAACTAAAACTTGTTATATTGAATATAAAGGATTTTGAACATAACTGGTCAACGTTAACAAAGTATTAAATGTATAATGATATACTTTGAGTTTATTTGTTTTAATATATATATATATATATATATATATATATATATATATATATATATATATATATATATATATATATATATATCCAAGTAATGAAATTTGATATTTAAAACATAATTACATATATAGTAATTTGAATATATTTATATATATATACATACATATATATATATATATATATATATATATATATATATATATATATATATATATATATATATATATATATATGATCTCTATATATAATTATAGTTTTAAAATGTATAAATGTTAAATATATACACTATATATTATAAATATTACATAATTAATAAAATATATCATTAATATATGAAATTACAATTAAGAATATAATTGTTATGTTACTTTCATTATTATTATTAAAATAAATATTAGTATTAGTATTATTAATATTATTATATAATATATAGATATGAAATTTGATACATTTGATTTGTTATATTATTATTATTATTAGTATTATTGTTATCATTATTCATATCATAATTAGTAGTAAGATTACAATTGCAGTTATTATTAATGGATATTTATTATTATTATTATTATTATTATTATTATTATTATTATTATTATTATTATTATTATTATCATTATAAATATTAGTATTATTAATATCATTAATATTATTATAGTTATTATTATTAGAAAATAATACAATCTATTATTAATATCATTAATAAAATTGGTATTTCTATTATTAATAGTTCTATTAGTACAAATTAGTATTATTAATTATTATTAATTAGTATTATTATTATAATTATTATTATTATTATATATTTATTAATTATTAAAATTAATTATAATTTATAAAAATCAGAAAAAGAGATCCATTCAGTATCACGTATCACTCAAACTGTTGTAAATTTTTGTTTCTGTCAGAATTTGTTACCAGTCTCATTCAATCACGTTTATAGGACAGAAACCCTTCATTATTTATAATGTCTTCTGCAATTAGATTAAAATTAAACTGAAAACAATTATCTCGACACCCTCTTTTCTTGTGTTTTTTGGCCAAACCTCAAATTCAAACACAATTTCAAAATCTATAAATTCAAGCTTGTTAGGAATCATCTAATTAAACTATCTGTAAGTTTCCAATCATCCATTCTTTCTAATTATTTCGAATTTTGAAGTCAAAGTTTAATTCCAAAAAGTCAACTAAATTGTTCATCTTAAAATTCGAATTCATATTGATGTTTCTGGATCAATTAAGGATTCACAAAGTTTATTGGAATGAATTAGAACATATTTCATGTTGTGTTTTTTTATCTAAAATGCTTTAAAATTCAAAAGCTGATTTAGTGTTCTTCGTGTTCTTGACAGGGATTATCAATAGCTCAAAATTGAATAAATTTTAAAAATGTAATAATACAGAGTTGTTAGGAATTAATCACTCAAACTTTTTGCAAAGTTTGAATTTCCAATATTTCAAAACGAATCCGAATTCGTGAGTCAAAGTTTTGAAAACAAACGTCAAACGAAATGTTCATGAGTAAATTAGAACTCGTTTTTATGTTTCAAGATATATTGATGATTGAGAAAGTTTATAGGTATGATTTGGAAACTTTTTCATGTAGGGATCATGAGCTAAAACGTTTCAAAAAACAAACATCAATTTTTTTTTTAAAAAACAGCGAACAGCAGAGGCTGTCTTTTTTTTCGTTTTTTATTATTTATTTTTTTTGATTGTCCAGAACAACCTTGTTAGTTTTATGGTGGTTTACAAGCCGTAATTGAATTCATAAATTCGTTATTATGGTTTTAATGTTTGTTGAATCCATGGAACTCTTGAAGAAGAAGAAGATAGAACATAATTATTATCAGCTAAATAAATTAGGATGGGCTATTATTTCATAAAAATGGAATGGAGTGATGGTTTAGAGTTTTCACGTGTAATGAGAGGTCGGGGGTTCGAGCCTGGACGATGGTAGTTTTTTTAAGGAGACTTATTTTAAAGGTAGTCATTTATTATTATTACTTCTATTATTATTATTATTATTATTATTATTATTATTATTATTATTATTATTATTATTATTATTATTATTATTATTATTATTATTATTATTATTATTATTATTGTTATTATCATTGTTACATTATTATTATTATGGTTATTGTTAATGATAACATTATGATATATGAAATTAGTATGATAAGTAATATTAACTTGAAATACGGAAATGAATTTATAATATGAATATGATTGTAAATAAAAGATAAGTATAAAGAATTGGGTATGAATATATGTATGTACATATGATAAGTAATATGATTAGTACATAAAGTTTATAATATAATATGAAATATTATGATAAGATAGCTTGAAGATTAGGATTGCGATGATTAAAAATATAGAGTTATATGTAACATACACACACACACACACACACACACACACACACATATATATATATATATATATATATATATATATATATATATATATATATATATATATATATATATATATATATATATATATATATATATAACTCATAAGGTTAAACTTTAATATAAGTATTAATATGAACTTACTTTTAATATATAACGACTATTATAACCTTAAGGTGTAAATGTTAGTTACATAAAAATTTGGCATATATTAAGGTTCAAAATATATTACTACTATAAATGAGAATTTTGCATATATATATATATATATATATATATATATATATATATATATATATATATATATATATATATATATATATATATATATATATATATATATATATATATATATATATATATATATATATATAGCTTAATATGGATTAATAAAACATTAGTGAAATGGTAAATATAATTATAAGATGTGAGTTATAAAAATAACTAATGTTTATATATATATATATATATATATATATATAATACATAATTTTTAGATAAAACCTATGCTATTATAATCATCAAGTAATTATAATATAACATTTTGTATAGATATACTAGAACTATATAATGTATTAATAAGTATTTAACAAATTGATATTATTAAAATTTTAATTTAATATATAATAAATATATTTAATTAATATAACATATAATTGTTTACTAAAATAACAAGTATATTATTACTAATAAAATATATAAACTTATTCGATTACGATTATATGTTTTAATATATATATATATATATATACTGGATATAGGTTCGTGAATCCAAGGCCAACCTTGCATTGTTCAATGTCGTCATATGTATTTGTGATGACCCAGAAATTTCTGACCAATTTAAACTTTATCTTTAAATGATTTAATGTTTTCGACACGATAAGCAAAGTCTGTAATGTTGAGTCTCAAAGTTTTGGAACTATATTCATGTAATCAATTATTCTTTGACTGTTCTCGAAGATTCACGAACAATATATATATAACTTAATGTGCATATATATATATATATATATATATATATATATATATATATATATATATATATATATATATATATATATATATATATATATATATATATATATATATATATATATATATATATATATATATATATATATATGATTTCAAGTTATTTAGTAAACGATATTAACATTCGATTATTGATTCGATTAATATTTAGATGAGTTAACTAAAACATTTAAGATGAACCAGTAAAACACTAATTTGCTACAGTATTTTCGAATTGCTACAGTACCGAAAAGCTACATTGTTTTCGAAAATCACTATTTGTACAGTAAAAAAACTTTGCTACAGTAAAATGCTATTTCAAAATGAAAATGTATATATATTATATATATATATATATATATATATATATTAACAAATAGCGAGACGATAATTTATATAAGTAAATGACCAAAACACTCGAAAGTTTAAGATATACTTTGAGTGGTATAATTTATGGATAATTTAAGGCTATATTTTGACAAAGGTACGTGACACGAAACGTAAAATGCAAGTTTTCAAAATGTACGAAAGGACATTCAAAAAACCAGAACCAGGACATAAGTTGAGTGACGACGTACGACATATCGAAATAAAAATTACAAGTCAACTATGCACGTGAATTTAATATAATATATAATTAATTATATAAATTATATAAATTATATATTAATATTTAAATTATGTGGACAAACAAGAAAACAAAAATATGTGAGCTGGAACCTCAGGCCATGCGATCGCATGGCCAATGCTCCTCAGACCCATGCGATCGTATGGGGACGATTTTCAGGCCACATCTATAAAAGCTCGAACATTCTGCTTCTGATTTCATTTCATTATTACTCCGTAAGTATTTATTATTTATTGTTATTATTATTATTATTACTATTATTATTATTATTATTAAGATTAATATTATTATTATTAATCTTATTATTATTATTATTATTAGTATTATACATAAAATACTACGACGAGGTCATGAGCGTGTCACTTTCAAAATGGGTTTTCAAGCGGGAAAGAGCTAAGGAAACTATGGGTTATAGCTATGGAGGTTATGGGTAATGTACGTGGGTATTATTGGCAAATCAAACCATGTGTTTATCATCTCCGTTACGTCTATGTACTTTCCCACAATATTGAATCTCAATATTGATACGTGAGTATTCATATCTTATCTTTTATATGTTAATTGTGTATCCATGTCTTGTGCTCGAATATATATAATTATGCATGCTTGTACGCTAAATTTCGTCGTTAAACAGTTTATAATGAATCACGAATTAAATACATATATTACTGGAAAAAGGTATATGATATGCATGTTTTTGAAAAGCTGGCGAAAAATCAATAACTTTTCATTTAGATATCAAATAGTTTCGATGAACGGATTAAAAGATATGGTCAACTGAATTATGATTGACGTTAATTGGAAATGCTTTTGAATCTGCAATTAATATTTAAACAACTTGTTTGTAAGATTGATAAATTGGATTTTTGAATATTACCAACCGAGTAAATGAATTCTTATATAAGGCACGTCTAGTTTTGTTGAACTATTGTCAAAATTGACTTTTTGAAACGACTTTAGATAACTTTTGTATGTCGATCTCGAGCATTAGGATTGCGATACACTATGACCTGACCTAGATTAATAGACATTTATTGACCAACATACGTTCTCTAGGTTGAGATCTACGGTTATTTGGTAATCCGAGTTTCAGTCACATTTTGGTGAACCACCTTATATGCTGCTAAAGTGAGTTTATAGATCCCTTTTTAAATGCTTTAAATATTTTAGGCTGAGAATACATGCAATTTATTTTAAACACAATGGATACAAGTACATACTTAATTCTACAATGAGTTTGAACCGAAAATCCCTTAGCTTTGGTAACTAGTAACTGCCAGTTATAAGAACTGGTGGGCACGAGTATTAGTATATGGATCCAAAGGGCTCGATATCCCCGTCCGAGTTAGAGCACTAGCCTTTTAACGGACGTATGCTATTTGAGAAGCGTACACGTTGGTTTGCGTGTATTATTAAGATGATTATACAAAGGGTATAAATTATATATACGTTAAGTTTAGTTACTAGGGTGCTCAATTTCGTAGAATATTTTGATAAACGTTTCTGGATGAAACAACTGAAATCTTGTGATCCACCTTTATATACAGATTATGCGAAACATTAAAACTATGAACTCACCAACCTTTGTGTTGACACTTGTTAGAATGTTTATTCTCAGGTTCCTAGAAGTCTTCCGCTGTTTGCTTATATGTTAGACAAGCTATGTGCATGGAGTCTTACATGGCATATTTATCAAGGAAACGTTGCATTCACCAAATCATCACCATGTATCTTATTTTGACTGCATTGTCAATGGAAGTACTATTGTAAACTATTATTTACAGTGATTGTCTATATGTAGAAATCATTAGATGTCGAAAACCTTTGATTTAAATATTCATTTATGGTGTGCCTTTTTAAAAGAATGCAATGTTTACAAAACGTATCATATAGAGGTCAAATACCTCGCAATGAAATCGATGAATGACGCGTTCGTCCATATGGATTTGAGCGATCGTCACAGTTGGTATCAGAGCGTTGGTCCTAGTGAACCAGGTCTTGCATGAGTGTGTCTAACTGATAGTTGTTAGGATGCATTAGTAAGTCTGGACTTTGACCGTGTCTGCATGTAAAAAGTTTTACTTATCATTTCTTGTCGGAAATTACATGCTTATCATTCTTAAGTCTAGACATGTTTTTCTGCATTTATTGCATAAATAGTGTATAGACAAAATTCATATCTTAGCGTATCTGTTACTGTAAACTTTTCCTGACATCTTCCGAAAATTTCTCCGTGATTTATGAAATTTTGGTATTATATATACATATGTAAATTATGTATTGAAGAATACCAAACTAAATTCTATAATCTAATTCATATCAAAAATCATCTCCCTAATTATACAAGATGGATCCCGTATCTAGTTCAAATTCCTTAAACTCTGACAGCTATTCCTATATGGATATTCACCTGAATTCTGAAGACAGTGTAACCGGAATGGATCAACCAATCAGCCATCACCTATTCTGGATGAATTGGGGATGGGTTCGTAGCTTACTTAATCATTGGAGACAAGAAGAAGGCGATCCCTTCCATCCACCACATTGCCCTCTTGGCGAAGAACCTGAAGCACTTACCGAAGAACCTGTTCGAGACACCATTTTCTCTCTCATTTCCAGAGTATCTCGTCACGATAATATATACTATCTCAAATTCTAGATCTTATTCATCCGCTTTTCAAACCGCCAATCATCCCAGTGTAGTAGAAGAAGTCAACGAGCTTCGCGCTCGAGTAGTGGCTTTGGAGAATATGGTGCAAAGGTTACAAGCACCAGCAGCATCACCGGCATCAACAGTACCACCGACAACAACACCAACATTACCATTACCACCACCAACAACATCCGCATCGCAAACCTCAACTTCACAATCTGTTCCACGAGCATCAACGTCATACGCACCATAGTTACCAAGAAATACCAGCAACAATAACCAATGAAGTATTAACTCATTTTCCCCTGAAGAAATTTTATGTATATTTAATATATATGAATTTTGAAATCAAAATAAATCTTTTCGTACTAAGCTATTACATGTGAATCTTAACTGGTAGGTACTACTCGGTTAATTCATATTACTATTATGCTATGATGTACATCCTTCGTTAATGACTTAACCATCGTTAACTACAATCTCTGTTTCAACTCAATGAATTCCATTTCATAATAAACCAAGTGTATTATTCAATTACATAATTGATCTTACATTTTCATTTTCGATGTACTTGAAACTATCCAGAAAACATCATCTGTGCCTTGTAAGGTTCACAAAAATTCCATTAGCATAAACATACTTCACCGAGGAATAAGAATAAATAATGAAGTATCGATTACATTAGCGAAATACTCCGTAAAGATTATGTAATCTTTAATGTTTTAGAGATTAATCATTTCTAAGTCAAGCCAAAAAAAAAACAAATGAGTTTAATATGATATTAACTCATTAAATCTGTATTACATCTGAAGAAAATATACATATATATATTTTCAAAAAGACGGTAATAAAAATTCTTTTGTACAAAATATTAATTATGAAATCTTTAACGGGTAGGTAATACCCGGGAAATATATAAGTTCACAATTAATATGTTATACTGTACATTCTTCAACTTTGATTCAAAAATTATTAACAATGCTCACAGCGATATACAATCGTTTTCATACAAATTCAATTACATATTATGATATTGACGGATCAGAATCCAAGTCATAACTCTGAACCGGTGACATCACTCTTAAATCTCTACATCTTTCAAAGCTATACTTTGACTTTAAATCTGTGTAAGATCCATTAGCATTGTTTTTACCGAAAATAACCTTGCAATTCCTTTTCAAAGTATCCAGTATTATCAACCGTTTAACCAGTCAACGATGACCTTTCAGACTTGTAACTTTGGCATATACGTTTTTGTTACTGGGGAACCTTTCATTTTCCACCACATTAGCAGTAAATTTACCAACAACCTTATTAATCCTTGACCTTTCGAAAAATCCTTATACTCATTGAAACCCTATCATGTACTCATCCACATCTTGTAACAATAATTTCCATACCAACCACCGGGAATTAGCAATCAGTATTTTGAATCTCGCAGCATTTTCTACGACAACAGTTATATATAGATAACATCTATCTTCTAGACTTACACACTTCGAATGTGAAGTTTCTGAAAAACATCCCAAACTATGAACTAGTTCTCTGAAATTGAAACAATGCTGATGAAGCAGCAAAAACTGTAAACAACCTTAACAGTCAAAAGTTTGATGATAAAGAATAGTATGGTGGTAAAGCTGAGAAAAAGAGAATGTTTGGAACTGAAAAATGGATTGAGCAGACCATGAAGGAGGCTGTGGACAAATCACAAAGACTAAACCTACCTTCAAAGAATCCAAATGATTCAGTATCTGCTGAAGATAATAACGAATACCTTGCTCCTGACTCTAAACTTTTATGGACAAATCTTCTTCATCATCCTTCGATATTAGAAATTCTAAGATATCATCATATATTTCATTATAAATATCCTCGATATTTCTGAAGGTATTTTCATAACTATCCTTATCTGAAATCATTTATCTCCTCGCGTTATCTGTATTTCATCATAAAGGAAACTGTTTAGTTTCAATATTCTGTAAACCTTCGAGTTTAAATTATGAATATTTTGAAGCAGTGTTGGGAACTGAAGCATGAGTTAGTATAATATAATGACACTTGATCAACGTGATTATATTACAGTAAGTCATGCTGAGTTTCTAATGGAACGTGATAAAGGTTCACATATCACACCCTCATCATGAACCATGTTACATAACTCTTTCATTCTATTTAATCTCTAAATATATCAAGAAAATACTTTTCTTGATGATTCGGTCTTTTCCAGATATTCTGGTAATTTGACAAATCAATATCGTGTCATTACAATTTCTTTCTTAGAACATTAACTATGTTCATTCTGAAATGTATATCTACGAATTCTGGACCATTATTCGCTTGACTTGAAGTCAGCAAGGAAAAACGAAAGCATGGAGCTCCTAAATATAAGGGAAAATATAAAGCCTGACAACAACACATATATTACAAACCGTTTATATCAATGCGTATAGCAATATAAAGACACGGGAGAATGAAAAATACTATAACCCCAAGGTAATAGTAGAAGAAAATAACTTCCTCTGGTGGTAGATGAAAAAGAAGAATGAAGGATACGATAGCCAAGAAAATATCAAGAATCAGAACCAGATTAAGCATTTTACAATCTTTTGGAAGTATGAAATAAGGAAGAAGATGTAGGAGTGGTGAAAATAATAAAACGGAAGTGGTTAATTTATAGCAAAATATCAGACATAACAATCGAGGCAGATTACGCATTTAAAGGAAATCTTAATTTCCTTAAATTTCAAAGTATCAAATCTTATTTAGATTATGAAGATTTTCTATTCCTTAAATTCCGGAAAATCAATCGTTACTACGTCAAAAATTAAGACGAATCTCTATTCCTTCATTTCACTCTCTTACGATAATTTCTCTCATACGCTTCTAGAAATCAGATTGTTTTATCCATATTATTCAACGGTGATAAAATTCTATTTATCAACTCATATTCGTCATGAAATTATTTTTATTGTTAGCCATGACGACCTCACTTAAATTTCGGGACGAAATTTCTTTAACGGGTAGGTACTGTGATGACCCGAAAATTTCTGACCAAATTTAAACTTTATCTTTAAATGATTTAATGTTTTCAACACGATAAGCAAAGTCTGTAATGTTGAGTCTCAAAGTTTTGGAACTATATTCATGTAATCAATTATTCTTTGACTGTTCTCGAAGATTCACGAACAATATATATATATATAACTTAATGTGCACACACACATATATATATATATATATATATATATATATATATATATATATATATATATATATATATATATATATATATATATATATATATATGATTTCAAGTTATTTAGTAAACGATATTAACATTCGATTATTGATTCGATTAATATTTAGATAAGTTAACTAAAACGTTTACGATGAACCAATAAAACACTAATTTGCTACAGTATTTTCGAATTGCTACAGTACCGAAAAGCTACAGTGTTTTCGAAAATCACTATTTACTACAGTAAAAAAACTTTTCTACAGTCACTTTGCTACAGTAAAACACTATTTCAAAATGAAAATGTATATTATATACATATATATATATATATATATATATATTAACAAATAGCGAGACGATGATTTATAGAAGTAAATGACCAAAACACTCGAAAGTTTAAGATATACTTTGAGTGGTATAATTTATGGATAATTTAAGGCTATATTTTGACAAAGGTACGTGACACGAAACGTAAAATGCAAGTTTTCTAAATGTACGAAAGGACATTCGAAAAACCGTAACCGGGACATAAGTCGAGTGACGACGTACGACATATAGGAACAAAAATTACAAGTCAACTATGCACGTGAATTTAATATAATATATAATTAATTATATATATTATACATTAATATTTAAATTATGTCGACAAACAAGAAAATAAAAATATGTGAGCTGGAACCTCAGGTCATGCGATCGCATGGCCATTGCTCCTCAAACCCATGCGATCGCATGGGGACGATTTTTCAGGCCACATCTATAAAAGCTCGAACATTCTGCTTCTGATTTCATTTCATTATTACTCCGTAAGTATTTATTATTTATTGTTATTATTATTATTATTATTATTATTATTATTATTATGTTTATTATTATTATTATTATTATTATTATTATTATTATTATTATTATTATTATTATTATTATTATTATTAAGATTAATATTATTATTATTAATCTTATTATTATTATTATTAGTATTATACATAAAATACTACGACGAGGTCATGAGCGTGTCACATTCAAAATGGGTTTTCGAGCGGGAAAGAGTTAAGGAAACTATGTGTTATAGCTATGGAGGTTATGGGAAATGTACGTGGGTATTATTGGCAAATCAAACCTTGTGTTTATCATCTCCGTTACGTCTATGTACTTTTCCACAATATTGAATCTCAATATTGATACGTGAGTATTCATATCTTATCTTTTATATGTTAATTGTGTATCCATGTCTAGTGCTCGAGTATATATAATTATGCATGCTTGTACGCTAAATTTCATCGTTAAACTGTTTATAATGAATCACGAATTAAATACATATATTACTGGAAAAAGGTATATGATATGCATGTTTTTGGAAAGCTGGCAAAAAATCAATAACTTTTCATTTAGATATCGAATAGTTTCGATGAACGGATTAAAAGATATGGTCAACTGAATTATGATTGACATTAATTGGAATTGCTTTTGAATCTGTAATTAATATTTAAACAACTTGTTTGTAAGATTGATAAATTAGATTTTTGAATATTACCAACAGAGTAAATGAATTCTTATATAAGGCACGTATCGTTTTGTTGAACTATTGTCAAAATTGACTTTTTGAAACGACTTTAGATAACTTTTGTATGTCGATCCCGAGCATTAGGATTGTGATACACTATGACATGACCTAGCTTAATAGACATTTATTGACCAACATATGTTCTCTAGGTTGAGATCTACGGTTATTTGGTAATCCGAGTTTCAGTCACATTTTGGTGAACGACTTTATATGCTGCTAAAGTGAGTTTATAGATCCCTATTTAAATGCTTTAAATATTTTGGGCTGAGAATACATGCAATTTATTTTAAACGCAATGGATACAAGTACATTCTTAATTCTACACTGGGTTTGAACCGAAAATCCCTTAGCTTTGGTAACTAGTAACTGCCAGTTATAAGAACTGGTGGGCGCGAGTAGTAGTATATGGATCCATAGTGTAGTGACCCGAACTTTTCCATATATATATATATATATATATATATATATATATATATATATATATATATATATTAAATGAAATTGTTATTTACATGATTAAGTGTTTTCAACTTGTTAAGCAATCAAACTTGTTAAGACTTGATTAATTGAAATAGGTTTCATATAGCCAATTGACCATCCAAGTTGACCGGTGATTCACGAACGTTAAAACTTGTAAAAACTATATGATGACATATATATGGATATATATATATATATATATATATATATATATATATATATATATATATATATATATATATATATATATATATATATATATATATATATATATATATATACATATATAGTTAACATGATATTATGATAAGTAAACATATCATTAAGTATATTAACAATGAACTACATATGTAAAAACAAGACTACTAACTTAATGATTTTGAAACGAGACATATATGTAACGATTATCGTTGTAACGACATTTAATGTATATGTATCATATTAAGAGATATTCATACATCATAATATCATGATAATGTAATAATTTAAAATCTCATTTGATATTATAAACATTGGGTTAACAACATTTAACAAGATCGTTAACCTAAAGGTTTCAAAACAACACTTACATGTAACGACTAACGATGACTTAACGACTCAGTTAAAATGTATATACATGTAGTGTTTTAATATGTATTCATACACTTTTGAAAGACTTTAAGACACTTATCAAAATACTTCTACTTAACAAAAATGCTTACAATTACATCCTTGTTCAGTTTCATCAACAATTCTACTCGTATACACCCGTATTCGTACTCGTACAATACACAACTTTAAGATGTATGTACTATTGGTATATACACTCCAATGATCAGCTCTTAGCAGCCCATGCGAGTCACCTAACACATGTGGGAACCATCATTTGGCAACTAGCATGAAATATCTCATAAAATTACAAAAATATGAGTAATCATTCATGACTTATTTACATGAAAACAAAATTACATATCCTTTATATCTAATCCATACACCAACGACCAAAAACACCTACAAACACTTTCATTCTTCAATTTTCTTCATCTAATTGATCTCTCTCAAGTTCTATCTTCAAGTTCTAAGTGTTCTTCATAAATTCTACAAGTTCTAGCTTCATAAAATCAAGAATACTTCCAAGTTTGCTAGCTTACTTCCAATCTTGTAGAGTGATCATCCAACCTCAAGAAATCTTTCTTATTTACAGTAAGATATCTTTCTAATACAAGGTAATACTCATATTCAAACTTTTATTCAATTTCTATAACTATAACAATCTTATTTCGAGTGGAAATCTTACTTGAACTTGTTTTCGTGTCATGATTCTACTTCAAGAACTTTCAAGCTATCCAAGATCCTTTGAAGCTAGATCCATTTGTCGCTTTTCCAGTAGGTTTATCCACAAAACTTGAGGTAGTAATGATGTTCATAACATCATTCGATTCATACATATAGAGCTATCTTATTCGAAGGTTTAAACTTGTAATCACTAGAACATAGTTTAGTTAATTCAAAACTTGTTCACAAACAAAAGTTAATCCTTCTAACATGACTTTTAAAATCAAGTAAACACATTTTCTATATCTATATGATATGCTAACTTAATGATTTAAAATCTGGAAACACGAAGAACACCGTAAAACTGGACATACGCCATCGTAGTAACACCGCGGGCTGTTTTGGGTTAGTTAATTAAAAACTATGATAAACTTTGATTTAAAAGTTGTTCTTTTGGGAAAATAATTTTTCTTATGAACATAAAACTATATCCAAAAATCATGGTTAAACTCAAAGTGAAAGTATGTTTTCCAAAATGGTCATCAAGATGTCATTTTTCGACGGAAATGACTACCTCTTTAGTAATTGACATGTAACTTAATTTTCCGACTATAAACCTATACTTTTATGTTTAGATTCTTAAATTAGAGTTCAATATGAAACCATAGCAATTTGATTCACTCAAAACGGATTTAAAATGAAGAAGTTATGGGTAAAACAAGATTGGATAATTTTTCTCATTTTAGCTACGTGAAAATTGGTAACAAATTTATTCCAACCATAACTTAATCAACTTGTATTGTATATTATGTAATCTTGAGATACCATAGACACGTATACAATGTTTCGATCTATCATGTCGACACATTTATATATATTTCGGAACAACCATAGACACTCTATATGTGAATGTTGGAGTTAGCTATACAGGGTTGAGGTTGATTCCAAAATATATATAGTTTGAGTTGTGATCAATACTAAGATATGTATACACTGGGTCGTGGATTGATTCAAGATAATATATATCGATTTATTTCTGTACATCTAACTGTGGACAACTAGTTGTAGGTTACTAACGAGGACAGCTGACTTAATAAACTTAAAACATCAAAAATGTATTAAAAGTGTTGTAATTATATTTTGAACATACTTTGATATATATGTACATATTTGTTATAGGTTCGTGAATCGACCAGTGGCCAAGTCTTACTTCCCGATGAAGTAAAAAATCTGTGAAAGTGAGTTATAGTCCCACTTTTAAAATCTAATATTTTTGAGATGAGAATACATGCAGGTTTTATAAATGATTTACAAAATAGACACAAGTACGTGAAACTACATTCTTTGGTTGAATTATCGAAATCGAATATGCCCCTTTTTATTAAGTCTGGTAATCTAAGAATTAGGGAACAGACACCTTAATTGACGCGAATACTAAAGATAGATCTATTGGGCCTAACAAACCCCATCCAAAGTACCGGATGCTTTAGTACTTCGAAATTTATATCATATCTGAAGGGTGTCCTGGAATGATGGGGATATTCTTATATATGCATCTTGTTAATGTCGATTACCAGGTGTTCACCATATGAATAATTTTTATCTCTATGTATGGGATGTGTATTGAAATATGAAATCTTGTGGTCTATTATTATGATTTGATAATATATAGGTTAAACCTATACCTCACCAACATTTTTGTTGACGTTTTAAGCATGTTTATTCTCAGGTGATTATTAAGAGTTTCCGCTGTCACATACTTAAATAAGGACGAGATTTGGAGTCCATGCTTGTATGATATTGTGTAAAAATTGCATTCAAAAAACTTATTTCGTTGTAACATATTTGTATTGTAAACCATTATGTAATGGTCGTGTGTAAACATGATATTTTAGATTATCATTATTTGATAATCTACGTAAAGCTTTTTAAACCTTTATTGATGAAATAAAAGTTATGGTTTGTTTTAAAATGAATGCAGTCTTTGAAAAACGTCTCATATAGAGGTCAAAACCTCGCAACAAAATCAATTAATATGGAACGTTTTTAATCAATAAGAACGGGACATTTCAGTTGGTATCCGAGCGTTGGTCTTAGAGAACCAGAAAATTTGCATTAGTGTGTCTTATCAAGTTTGTTAGGATGCATTAGTGAGTCTGGACTTCGACCGTGTTTTATTTAAAAATGATTGCTTAACATTTTTGTTGGAAACTATATATTATTAACATGTATATATTATGTGATATATTAATCTCTTAACATGTTTGATATTGTGTGATAGATGTCTACCTCTAGCACAAATCCTATTGACTCACCTAATAATAACGAAGAGTCGAATATATATTGGACTGATTCACAAGTTCCCGAAGAGGAACCGGAAGAAGAATCAGAACCGAAAGAGGAGGAACCGGAGGAGGAAATAGAATCGGTGGGGGAAATAATAAAACGGTTAAGTAAAAGAAAATCCTCAACCAACTGACCAAGGTTAATTATGGTCAATGGTGTTTCCGCCAAGGAAGCAAAATATTGGGAGGATTACCAATTCTCCGATGAATCGAATTCCGACAAGAATTCCGATGATGTTATAGAAATTACCGCAACTGAATTTAAAAAGGCAAAAGAAAATAATAAGGGAAAGGGCATAAAAATAGAGAAATCTAATTCCAACCCCGATGAACTTTATATGTATCGTCAACCCCCGAAGTCCTTAAGTTGTAACAATGACCCGGGAACCTCTAAACCACCAGGTTTTTCTAAACCGTTGTGGAAAACGACAGCTCGTATTAGGGGAACATCATATATCCCTAGAAACTTGGCAAAACGAACCAAAATTGAAGAAGAAGAAACGAGCGAGTCGGAATAAGATAGTTGTATTCGTGTGGTGTAATATATGTAATATTGTGTGCTTATGCTTTATGATATATGTAAAAATTGCTTGTATTAATAAGTATTTTTTTATGAATCTAATTCTTGTCTATTTTACAGTATAAAAACACAAAATGGATAGACAACCCAATATTTTAAGAGACCTACCCAGAGACATGATTGATGAAATCTTGTCTAGAGTCGGTCAGAATTCTTCGGCACAACTATTTACGGCGAAATCAGTTTGTAAGACATTCGAAGAACGTTCCAAGAATGCCTTGGTTTATAAGAGACTTTCATTTGAAAGATGGGGAATATCACATTGGGAAACCCATAAGTTACGATGTGTTTACTTTGACGCATATATTACGGGGAACCCAAGTGCTATTTTACGCAACGGGTTAAGAAATTATTTTGACTCAATGTATCCGAACATAGGACTTCATGATTTAGAAAAAGTGGCTAACATGCAACATAAAGAAGCATGTTATGCTTACGGGTTAATAATGTTCGCTTCTCACTAAAGTGAGAAAAAGAACATCGGACTACAACTATTAAATAAAACGTTCCCACAAGTGACGGAGTCGGTAATTGGGGTAAGAAATGAGGTTTTTAGATTGTTACGGGACTGTTGGACATTACGTAACCCTCGTCCCTTTGACGATGTTACAACACGCTGTCTTATCAACGGCCATAACGGTTATGTTCCACAAGACCAAGGATGGGAAGTAGTCCTAGTAAAACCAGAATGCATGCCATGTTTCTGGACGTATGAATTACGTGTCTTTATTGCCTTTGCTGAACGACTTGTGTACTAGCTAGAATTATCTTCACAACTATCTTGTATCAAAGTTATTGTGTGCTATATTTCATGCTTTATGTAAAATAAGCGGTATTGTAAGTTTGTAAAATATTGTATAAAAGTTTGAACGCGAAATATTATTATAATCAGTTTTTCATATAGAATTGTAGTAGTTGAATTGTATATTAGCTACTAAGTATGAACTTAACGGGTAGGTACTACCCGAATTTAAACTTATAAAACGCTAATATGAAGAAAAAGCTTTTATAAATGAGTTCATATTATGCTACGAAATACTATTAACTACTCTTAATATTCTGTATGATTAACTTGTTCCATTTGACTATTTTGAAGGAAATGGCACCAACTACTCGACACACCGTGAATATGAATGAAGAGGAATTCCGTACTTTTCTAGCTTCAAACATAGCCGCATTACAGGCTGCGCTAAATACCAACAATAACCTTAGATCTAGCAGTACATGAAATCGTGTAGGATGCACCTACAAAGAATTCACTGCCTGCAAACCTTTGGAATTTGATGAAACCGAAGGACCGATCGGATTGAAACGGTAGACCGAGAAGGTCGCTACGCATACCTTCACAGGTTCTGCGTTAACATGGTGGAATACCTATCTAGAGCAAGTGGGACAAGATGATGCGTACGCACTACCGTGGTCAGCATTCAAGCACTTGATGAATGAGAAGTACCGTCCCAGAACCGAGGTCAATAAGCTCAAGGCAGAACTTAGAGGGTTACGAACCCAAGGATTTGATAATACCACGTACGAAAGACGATTCACAGAATTGTGCCTATTGTGTCTGGGAGCGTTCGAAGATGAGGAAGAGAAGATCGACGCGTTTGTGAAAGGATTACCGGAAAGAATCCAAGAAGATATAAGTTCACACGGGCCCGCCTCCATACAACAGGCATGTAGAATGGCTCACAAACTAGTGAACCAGATTGAGGAAAGAATTAAAGAACAGACGGCTGAAGAGGCCAATGTGAAGCAAGTCAAAAGAAAGTGGGAGGAAAACGGTGATAAGAATCACCAATACAACAACAACAACAATTACAACAATAATCGCAACAATTATCCCAACAATCGCAACTACAACAAACGGCCCAACAACAACAACAACAACAACAACAACAGCAACTACAACAATCATCCCAACAACAATAACAACCACAACAACAACAACAATCAGAAGCAGCTATGCCAAAGGTGTGAAAAGTATCACTCGGGGTTCTGTACCAAATTTTGCAACAAGTGTAAAAGAAATGGTCATAGCGCGGCAAAATGTGAGGTCTACGGACCAGGGGTTAACAGAACAAAAGGAACAAATGGTGTCGGAACGAGTAATGGCAGAGCAAGTAGTGTCGGAGCAAGTTATGCCAATGTAGTTTGTTATAAATGTGGAAAACCGGGCCACATTATGTAACAACCCAACCCGATAACCGACCATAAACAGTCCCAAAAAAAAAAATTTAAAAGCTGCTGGACAGGAGAGTGCGCGGCGCGCATCCCCTGTAGTGCGCGACGCGCACAGAGCACTCCAGCTTCTGTCCGAACTGTTTTTAACACACAAAAAGATGGACCACTTCCCGACATTTTTAGACCGAACGCTTTTCACAACAAACTTATATATGTAAAACTAACACGAATCAAACATAAAAATGATGTTTTACAAGCGGGGCCCACACGACCCAAAATACAAGTTTAATACAAGTTAAGAGTTTTGACCACCAAAAAGTTTAAGTTCCAAACTACACAATGAGCATGGCGTTTGGGATTAAACTACCCAACTACCGGTCAAACTCCAAGAGCTACTAAAGCCAAAAGCGTCCCCTAGCATCAAGCGGGATCTCTAGTCCAATACAATGCCCTTACCCTTGTCCAAAACCGAACCTATAAAATGGTAAACAACGAGAGGGTAAGCAAAGCTTAGTGAATGCAATAATTATACGAATACATATATAATTATACCTACTTGCATACACTTACACAAACCGCAAACATGCTAGCAACACAATTAGCTTATCGTCACATTAACAAGCTATAATCTCCAATACCACAAGCTAGCAACAATCGCATAATAATATAAATCGAAATGATATAATATGCTTACAACACAAGTAACCATGGTCGACCAATAGTACAAGGGAACGGCGCTCGCGAAAACGCCATCGGTGTTCATAACATCCATTAGGGCACTTAACACCTCGCACCACTAACCCCTAGGGTGGCACCTTAACACCTCGGCACATCACCCCGAGTGGCATCTTAACACCTCGGTGCAACACTCATTATTTTACGGAGTGGTGTCTTAACACCTCGACACTACACTCCTAGGTGGCATCTTAACACCTCGATGCTACACCCGAGTGGCATCTTAACACCTCGATGCTACACCCTTCACGTGAAACGTGGTGTCTTAACACCTTGACACTACACCTTTCACGCTACAACAAATAGATACATTATATACATACGCATATAATTATTCCACTCACCTTAACAATTGGATGACGATTTCAACCTCCACAAGCTTCAAAGCAAAGTACCTAATATAATAAGTACTTGATCAACACACAATCTAAGTGGACTCAATACAAACACTTACACATGAGCATTTAATGACTTAATGTATTAAATCGCCCATTTATACCAAAACTGCCCAATTAAAGTCAAGACCACCACTAATCACTTAAAAGCTAGTGATTAAGGTCAAACAACACCAACTAATACATAATTAGGGTAATTCATACCCATCTTTCCAAACTAGGTCAATTTATTACCCAAATAACCATTTTAAGACAACACACCCATTTCGGGTCATCCACTAACTAACCAACACCCATTTACTAAATAACTAGGTGTGTTAGCAATTAACTCACCAATTAGGGTTCATAAACATCATTTAATACTTTGAAACCCTAGACTAGTCACCAATTAGTATTCAAGACTCAATTTTACCCAAGAACACCCAAAATCACCAATAATGGGTTTTGTGTTCATCATTTACTCAAACCCTAACCCTTACACTAAATTAAAGTAAGGAAAATAAAATTAGAACATACCACAACTACCACAACGAAGCTAGAGATAAGATGAACGACTTTAATGCTTGAACTTTAACCCAAAACAAGCTCCTTCCTCTTGGATTTAAGCTTTCTCTCTCAAAAATCACAATCTCTCTCTAGAATTAAAGTTAAAGTGATAAGGTTGTTGATAATGGAGTAATGGTGCTCCACAAACTGACCTATCTGTCTTTAACCCGTCCATAAGTGAATTTACCAAAATGCCCATCAAAATATCTGATTTAAAAAGCTGGAACCCGGCTACAGTAAGGGTGCGCGGCGCGCTCCCTTTAGTGTGCGCGGTGCGCACTAGTCTCAGCTCACTCAGTGACTTCTGTTTAACTGCACAACATCACCCACACTCTATGTAACATATTTACACCGCTGTACAAACTGATTAGGGTCTTACAACTCTCCCCCACTTATTCGGATTGCGTCCTCGCAATCCAAGCCGCATGACAAGAGGGAAGATATACCAACACGAACTCTTCGGGCTCCCAAGTAAACTCGGAACCTATACTTCGATGCCATTGGACTTTAAAAGTCCTCACCTCTTTATTTCTCAATTTCTTAACCTTTTCATCGAGTATAGCAACCGGCTCCTCAACATACTCCAACTTGTTATTTAGCTCAATCTCGTCTAACGACACCCAAGATGAATCATCCGCAAGACACTTACGGAGATGGGAAACATGAAAGGTATTATGGATCCCCGCAAGTTCTTCAGGTAATTCCAAACGATACGCGACTTCACCAACACGAGCTAAAACTTTAAAGGGACCAATAAACCGAGGAGCTAACTTTCCCCATTTTCGAAATCGAATAATACCCTTCCATGGCGAAACCTTAAGCATCACCATATCGCCTTCTTGAAATTCGATCGTTCGTCTACGTTTGTCGGCATACGACTTTTGTCTATCTTGAGCCTTTCTCAAATGTTCCCGAATAATATCAATCTTGTTATTCGTCTCTAAAACCAAATCGGTACTCCCGATTTCTCTTTGACCCACTTCTCCCCAACAAATGGGAGTTCGACACCTCCGCCCATATAGCATCTCATAAGGTGGCATCCCGATACTAGTGTGATAACTATTATTGTACAAGAATTCCACCAAAGGCAAATGCTCGTCCCAACTACCACCGAAATCAATAATGCACGCCCGTAACATATCTTCCAAAGTTTGGTTCGTACGTTCGGTTTGACCGTCCGTTTGAGGATGATACGCCGTGCTCAATTTCAATCGCGTACCCATATCTTCGTGAAACTTTTCCCAAAACCGAGATGTAAAACGAGTATCTCTATCCGAAACCATAGATATAGGAACCCCGTGTCGAGAGACCACTTCCTTGATAAACAACTTAGCCAAGGCCTCCGACAATATTGCTTCTTTAATGGGAAGAAACAAAGCACTTTTCGTCAACCGGTCAACTATCACCCAAATCGTATCAAATTGGGTTCTCGCCGTCTTAGGTAACTTTGTTATGAAATCCATGGTAATGTGCTCCCATTTCCATTTCGGAATTTCTAACGGTTGCAATTTACCATACGGCTTTTGGTGTTCGGCTTTTACTTGCAAACACGTGACTCATTGCTCAACATACTTCACAACATCACGCTTCATGCCCGGCCACCAATAATCTTTCTTCAAGTCAAGATACATTTTCGTCGTGCCCGGATGAATGGAATTTTGACTTATGTGCTTCATCAAGTAGCACTCGTCGGTAATTACCCATCTTAGGTACCCACACCCTTCCTTGGAAAGACAACAAACCACGCGGACCCATAGTAATAAACTCCGATTGGCCCACGATTCGCTCTGTATGCTTGTTGTGAACATAAGCCTCTATTTGAATCTCACCAAGCTTTTCAAGAAAATCGTTGGTAATAATCAAACGTAACGATCCAACTCGTATCGCCGGATGTTGACTCTTTCGACTCAACGCATCCGCGACAACGTTCGCCTTACCCAGATGATAAAGTATCTCACAATCATAGTCTTTCACCACATCCATCCACCTACTTTGGCGATAATTCAAATCTCGTTGATTAAAGAGATGTTTCAAACTCTTATGATCCGAATAAATCGTACACTTGACACCATACAAGTAATGGCGCCAAATTTTCAACGCATGCACAACCGCCACCAACTCAAGATCATGAGTCAGATACCTCGTTTCATGTTCCTTTAATTGTCGAGAGGCATAAGCGATGACTTTACCTCTTTGCATTAGAACACACCCGAGACCATTTAAGGAAGCATCACAATAAACCACCATGTCTTCAACACCTTCCGGTAACACTAACACCGGAGCTTGACACAACTTCTCTTTTAACAATTGAAAAGCAATTTCTTGCTCGTTCTCCCAAACAAACCTCGCATTCTTCCTTGTCAATTTCGTCAACGAAGAAGAGATCTTAGAAAAATCTTGGATAAACCGACGATAATAACCGGCCAATCCAAGAAAACTTCGGATTTCCGTAGGCGTAGTCGGTCGTCCCCAACTCTTCACCGTCTCGATCTTCCCAGATCTACTTGAATACCATTTTCGTTCACAATATGACCAAGGGATTGAACTTCCCTTAGCCAAAATTCACATTTGGAGAACTTTGCATACAACTTCTCCTTTTGTAGCGTCTTCAATACTTCACGCAAATGATGTTCATGTTCGTTCATACTTTTCGAGTAGACTAGTATATCGTCAATGAACACTATTACCGACTTGTCCAACATAGGTTGGCACACTCGGTTCATAAGATCCATGAATGCCGCCGGTGCATTCGTAATACCAAAGGGCATAACTACAAACTCATAATGCCCGTAACGCGTTCGAAAAGCCGTTTTCTCTATGTCTTCCTCACGGACCCGCATTTGGTGATAGCCGAACCGTAGGTCGATTTTGGAGAAATAGGTTGCACCTTGAAGTTGATCAAATAAATCGTCAATCCTAGGTAATGGATAACGATTCTTGATCGTCACTTTATTCAACTCACGGTAATCAATGCACATACGCATACTACCATCTTTCTTCTTCACAAATAACGCCGGAGCGCCCCATGGCGAAGCACTCGGTCGAATAAAACCCTTCTCGAGCAACTCTTGGGTTTGATTTAAAAACTCTTGCATTTCCGTTGGTGCTAAACGATAAGGAGTTTTAGCAATGGGAGTAGCTCCCGGAACCAACTCAATACGAAACTCAACTTGTCTTTCCGCCGAAACACCCGGTAATTCATCCGGAAAAACGTCTTCGAATTCACTAACAACCGGAATTTCACGAATAGGTGGTGGCTCATTACGAGTATCAACAACATGAGCAAGGAAAGCCATGCCACCACTAACAACAAAACGACGTGCCCGTGCAAAAGTGCATATCGGCACCGGTCTCCTTCGCTTATCACCATGAATAATTAACTCTCCCCCACTTAGGGTCTTCACACAAATAAACTTATCATGTCATGCAATATCGGCTCTATAACGATCGAGCCAATCCATACCAACGACAATATCAAAGTCGCCCAAGGTCATTGGAATAAGATCAATTTTAAAAGTTTCGGCACCAAAAACAACATCACAATTCTTACACACATCAACCACTAGCACCATCTTGTCGTCCGCTATTTCAACTTCTACCGGACGACTTAACTTAGCAAACGGTCTATCAAGTTTAGGCACAAATTTAGGAGACACAAACGACAAATTTGCACCGCTATCAAAAAGAATTCTTGCCGGATTAGAATTAACCACGAAAGTACCTGAGACGACTTCGTTTGATTGCTTGGCTTCATCATTGGTCATCAAATAATTTCGACCCCTTGCCGTACCCGCCGCCTTCTCTAACCGCTTAACATTATCATTGCGCAAGTCGGGACACTCCGGCTTCTTATGCCCTTCTTTTCCGCAATTAAAACTAGTGATTTTGTTTGCGGAAAATGGTTTCGGACATTCACGAGCCATATGACCCGGTTGCCCACAATTGTAGCACGCATAAGAAAAACCACCGGTAGCGCCCTTCTTCACGCTATTGAAACTTTCGGAACCCTTCTTGTTCTTGTTCTTCTTGTTTGAAGAGTTAGAGTAACTAAAACCTTCAAACTTTCTCTTTGAAAAAGTGAAATCACTCTTCCTTGGAACCTCCGGTTCAAAACCCCGAGCCAACTCGAATAGTTCTTCAAAAGTCTTAGCCATTCCCCGACTAATCTTACCCTTGTACTCATCATTCAAAGTACGGTAGAAATCTTTCATTAGCTTGTGATCGTCACCCACATATTCCGGACAAAAATGAGTTTTTGCCAAAAAGGTAGACTTGAGTGTGACCAAGTCCATTGAACCTTGTTGCAAATGGTGCAACTCGTCCCGAATTCTATCAAGATCGGAAGAAGTTCGGTATTCTTTGAAGAATTCCTTCTTAAACTCCTCCCATGTCAAGTTCATACATTGTTCTTCGCCATATAAGTTGATCTTATCGTCCCACCACAACTTAGCTTCCTCCCGCAACATGCTTGAACCAAACCTTGTTTTCTTCTCAGGAGCGCATTCCGCGGTACGGAAAGCTCCCTCGATATCGGAGATCTAACATGTACTCTTCAAAGGATCTCGCACCCCATTAAAGATCGGGGGTTGAGTGTCCTTGAAATTCTTATAATAGAAGTCCCGCCTTCCTTCACCTCCTTCACCGCGAGGATAAAGGTTTCTAGCATCAAGGGCCTCTTTGTAACGACCCTACTTTTTCCGTTATCTTTTGTCATTAATTATTTAACGACCGTTAATTGTTATTCGTGCCACGTCATTTCTATGACCTATATTATTATTTTTGTAATAATATATTAATTATTATGTGTTATATGAATATTTGTATTCATATTTTAAATTATACGTTCCTACGAGTCGCGGATTTCTATCCGGCGAATCTTTTCGGTTTTCAAACCAACGGTCAAGTTTTTGGGATTTTTAAGTCCTAATTATTTTAAATATGATATTTTGATGTCATATGATTATATATAGTGTTTATATATTTTATTCGTCGCGTATTTATTATCTCTCCGAAAAATCAATCGCGTAGCGGTGTTTTCGCGTTTCGGGTTTCGTTCGGGCGTTCGGGCCACTAGGATTTTGTCATTTATCAAATTGGGTCACTATGGGGCCCACCCCATTCAGTTCACAGCCGAAATTTTGAAGGGGAGGGGTGTTTGGTGCAATTTTTGCATACTTGTGGCTTTTAGTCAAAATCTCACTACTACTTTCATTTTAATCATACCCTAAAAGCTCTCCTCTCCTCCCTCTCATTTAGAACGAATTATGCAGCCTCCCTAGCCTCTTCCATCACCAAAAATCGGCCAAGAACAATAAAACATCAATTGATCATCATTTTGCAAGACTAGATACACAAACAGATTCTCCATTTCGCGATCTACATGCTTCATCTTCTTGATTCTTGATTAGGGTATAAACCCTAACCCTAGATTTTTAATTTTTCACATATTTCACTGATTTTATATGTTATATTAGTAGTATGATGATCATATGTTATTGTATTGTTGATGGTATGCATAGAATTACTCGAATACATATGTTTTGGGTTTGATATAATCGGGACAGCAGCTAATTCGTGTCTTTCTGTAATTGTGACTGTTATAAAAGTTAAAATAAAGTATCTAGATGAGTTCCTCTCATCAAGACATTAATTTTAGACTCCGGATTCATGTCGTTTCGATTCCCGGAGCCCTAGATTCGATCAAAATGGTATTTTGTTGAAATTGAAATGTGATATTGTTATGAACCAGGTTTGGTCCGACTTTGTAACCATATTTGGTGACTTTAGGGTGTGTTAGTGTGTTAGGACTGATGGTGGGGCGAACTTTCATGTTCGGGTCATCTCAATCCGAGCCACGAATCACCCGTTACGTCTAAAACACGTTTTTGATTAAATTGAAGTTCCAAGTAGTGTATTGGCTGTATATCACGACTTGTGGGCTGTTCATGGTGTGTTCTTGAGTGTACCAAAGTGTCGGGTGATTTGCTTAGGCGGAGATATATGTAAGGCTCGCCGAGAACCGACACCCGGGGCTCAGGATACGACCCGATGAACTTTTGATTTAAAACTTGGGATTTATTATTAAACTTATGATATAAATAATGGATTTCATTATCATTTAATTACTTATGATATAAAAAGTAATTATTGTCATTATTATTTAAGACTTATGATATATATTTATTATATCATTTAATTAATACTTATGATTTAATTAATATTTTAATTAAACTTGTGATTAATAATACTTTCATTATTAATGGAAAATACTTATGATAAGTATTAAACTTATATTATGAGATTATTATAATAAGACTTATAATAAGGATTAATTAATTATTAAATTATTATAAGGCTTAGTTATTATTTAATTATAATTTAATTATTAAATACTTATGATTTAATGATTATAATTAGAAACTTATGATATGATTAATAATTCATTATTAATTAATGATACTTATGATATGATTTAAAATTTATTATTAATTAATAATACTTATATTATGACTAATATTTAATTAATTAATTAAATACTTGTGTTATATTAATTATATCATTTAAACTTATCTAAACTTTAATAATTCATTTTTATTTAATTAAACTTATGTTAAGACATAATTATACACTTTTGACTTTAATAAACATTATAACCTATGTTATTATTATAACTTACACTTTTCAAATTAATGTTGACTATGTTTGACCAAGGTTGACTTTTGAGTTGACTTTCAGTTGACTTTGACTTTCAGTTGACTTCTGTTGACTTTCTAAATAAGGAAACTTTCCTAACTTCAAAACTTTCTAAAAATAGAACTTTCTAAATTTGGAAACTTTCCAAAAATAGAAACTTTCCAAAAATAGAAACTTTCCAAAAATAGAAACTTTCCAAAAATAGAAACTTTCCTAAAATAGAAAACTTTCCAAAAATGGAAACCTGCTAAAAATAGAAACTTTCTAAAAATAGAAAGTGTTTGTCCGTACGCTGTTCCGATCAAACCGATGCATGTTGAGTATTGTTCTATGTCTACTTGCAACATGTACAATAGCTATCATACTAAGACTTGACCTAAGTTAGTTATTTATATCGACCTGCTTTATTTATAGGTCGGCGTTGTGATCATTCATGATCACTTTACTTCATTTGCTGTTCGCATAATTGTGTGGTTACTTCGTTTGCTAATAAGGTGAGTTATAGTCCCATTTTCTATTTTAAATCTTTTGGGATGAGAATACATGCAATTTATTTTATATTTTGGACACAAGTGGAAGTTGGTTTAAATTATTCATTGTGAGTTGAACAAAAATATTCCCTAGTCTGGTAACTGTAATCACTGGTTTCTACTGGTGAACGCGAATCCTATGGATAGATCTATCGGGTTTGACAACCCCATTTCGAGCTAGTCGCGCTAGCAATTTATAATCGGAATGTTTAGTACTTCGTATTTTGTTGTAGATACACTTGTTCGGTGTATATTATTTATTGTGTTTGGCAAGGGTAAATAAAGGGTTAAGTGGTTACCAGGTGGCTCACGGAAAATGGAATAATATTTTATTATATGTTTTCTAGCATATAATTTGGTGGTTCAAAAAGGAGTTTTTATGTTTTCAAACATAAATTTTTATTGTTTAAATTAAATATTGTTTGCAATATTAAACCTATAATTCACTCAACATTTTTGTTGACAGTTACTCGCATGTTTTATTCTCAGGTTCATGATTGATTGCTTCCGCTGTGCTTAGAGAGTCTGCATATTTATGATGGCAGCTTTTGTTAAACATTAACTTGCATTCTATTTTGTTACATTAAATAGTGGTTGTTTGTTGACTTTGTTTTGGTCAACTTTTGGTTAAAGTATTATTGTATAGTTTTTCTAAACTTATACATTTTAGTAGATTTCCTTTATAGGAAATCATTTTTAAATAAAGAATGCAAGGTTATTTTATTAAATTCATATAGAGTTTCGATCAAGCTGTGGGACCAAGTGACGGAGCCGTTAAGTGTTTTGACGGAGTCGTCACAGTTGGTATCAGAGCTCTGGTTGTAGGGAATTAGGCTGCATTGATGTCGTTACCCGGGTCAATAGGGTGCATTAGTGAGTCTAGTCTACAGCCCGGCCTATTATATATTATTATATGTGATTATTTGTGTCGTGTTGGTATGTATATTGTTATCATACATACATTTCTATTATGTTCTGAATCCGGGAGGAACTCCCATTCCGATTTAAACGTATTCTCCGACTCATGCGAGTTCATCTTTTAAAGGAACACCTCGGTTAGTGAAACCGAGGGGGTGTCATTCTTGACTTCTGAAATTCTTGACATTTCTATGTCATAATTAGTGTTTATTGATATAACGTTTAAGTTACATTACGTGTTCTAGAATTCTCGGCATTTCTATGTCATCTATTATGGTTATGTATATAACGTTTGAGTTATATTACGCGAGATGTCATTCTTGACTTCTAAATGCTCGGCATTTCAATGTCAGCTATTATGTTTAAGTATATAACATTTTTGTTATATTACATGCCATTGTGCCGTTGTGCCTATGTGCTTTGGTTTTTGAACCGAAACACATCATCCTTGACTTTTAGAGATTCTTGGTACTTCGAAGACATTTTCATGTCACCATTACTCCTATTCATTACTTTCGATGTCTTTGTCTCTTGTGCTATCCTTAGCACATTGTTAAGAAATTGTTTTAGGGAAATTGTGTCGAAATTCGAGGTTGACCACGTGTCCTGACCTTATGTAGTGATATTGGAATGGAACTATGAGTTAGTGAAATATAATGGCGTCAGGCCAACGTGATTATATTACGTTAATTCATAAAAAGTCCCAATATTGTGACATGAGGAATAGAAAGCGAGTCAGAGAAAATTTATACACCACTCATTCGGAAAATTCTAACGTTGTTACATGAGTAAGGAAGATACTCATTATCTTATTTGTTGATATACGAGAGACTCGTCTTAACCAAACTACTTACCCTATGTTTTGTCATTCATAACTCGCTTGTTAGTGACAGCTTCGCACGTGAAGAGTTTTGGCCCAAGGACTTATGTCCTGACAATAGTCAAAACAATATTTAACTCATTGGTTTTCATGACCTCGCAGCATTTATTGATTAGATGTCGCAAGACGATTCAAGTCCATCACCCGAGCTTTAACGATCTTACTTCAACTCGTAACCTCCGTAATGCGGATACCCTGCTTTTCATTAAAATTTTTACACATTTGTGCAATTGGGCGGTTCTCACGAGACTTATGGGCGAATAGAAGTAATGAAATATTTTGTCATGTATACTATTTATAAAATCATATATGTACGTATGAATTCAAATGGACTAATTTACCCTTACCTATTTTGGCTATTATACACTAAATTATACCTTCAAAATTATTTTAAAAACCACTCTTGTTGAGTTGTTTAGTTAACTCAAATTGATTTATGTAAAATGGTACACGTTGTACATACTTCTAAATTTATTAAGAGCTTCGTTCCATTTATGGGGTTACATCAGACGTTTCAAGCTTTTTCAAAACTCCTTTGATTGATTACATTAGAATTTTCGCATTACTCTACCGAGTGTTTGGATCACAGTTCTCCTCATCCTCCGTTTAAGGATGAAACTTACCATTAAGTTCATTGATAGAAACTCATACACCACTTTGGGGGCCGGCTTTGTAAATTTGTTGGAAAGTCTTTGCGCTCATAGAATTTTCCCTCTTATGGTTGGACATGGCCGAAACACAGACCGATAAATCAAGTTTCTGGGGTACACTCGATGGTCACCTTATTGTAGAAAAGGCGCTAGGTGGGTTTCTACCCCAACTGTTGTTATAATGGGGATCATGGATATATATTACTCAAGACCGTTTGAGGAGTTTCTACTCTCAATTTTCGCTGTCAACCGCAACACCCTCGTAAACATCAATCCTAGGATTCGATACTTTAGGGTGCACGAAATTATTTTTGGAGATTCATCTCACCTGGAGTCGGCCATTCTTTATAACCCATGATTCGCGTTCTTTTCATCCGCACATAAATTTAAGAATATGGATGAATCCTAGACTTCCTCGCTCATTGTACAAGGAAGTTCACTCTCGTTGAATTATCACACCTTTCATACGTCTTCCTCTCGGAAATATAATGAAAATTTACTTTGGAGTCCATGATCCTCGTTAACTCCTTTGAGAGAATTGCCTTAAATATCTATGCCACCGATGTGACTACTCCATATTTATTTCTTCCTTCATTATTGAAACTTTATTTCATCCGTCCCAGTTCGTCCCCTTGGGGAGCTCCCGTTTTGTTCGTTGAGAAGAAAGATGGTTCATTTCGTTTGTGTATTGATTATCGTGAATTGAACGAGCTTACTGTTAAAAACCGTTACCCTCTTCCGAGAATTGATGATCTGTTCGATCAACTTCAAGGTTCGTCCGTTTATTATAAGATTGATCTTCGTTCCGGTTATCACCAATTACGCGCTAAAGAAACTGATATTCTGAAAACCGCTTTCTGTACCCGTTATAGTCACTTTGAATTTCTTGTTATGCCGTTCAGATTGACAAATGCACCTGTTGTGTTCATGGACCTCATGAACCGTGCGTGTAGACCCTATCTGGACAAATTCGTTACTGTTTTCATCGACCACATCCTTATTTATTCTAAGAGTTATGAAGGATGAAGAACATTTGAAGTTAGTGCTTGATCTGTTGAGGAAAGAAGAGTTGTACGCTAAGTTCTCTAAGTGTGCTTTCTGGTTAAGAGAAGTTCAATTTTCTCGGACATATTGTTAGTAAATAGGGAATACAAGTTGATTCTGCTAAGATTGAGGCGATTGAAAAGTGGGAAGTTCCGAAAACTCCTACTCAGATTCGCCAGTTTCTAGGATTAGCAGGCTATTATAGAAGGTTCATTCAAGATTTTTCACGAGTAGCGAAACCTCTGACTGCTTTAACGCATAAGGGGAAGAAGTACGAGTGGAAGAGTGAACAAGAGTCTGCTTTCCAAACTCTGAAGAAGAAGTTAACTTCTGCACCGATATTATCACTACCTGAGGGTAATGATGATTTTGTTATCTATTGTGATGCTTCGTGTCAAGACTTTGGTTGTGTTTTGATGCAACGAAAGAAAGTTATTGCGTACGCGTCACGTCAGTTGAAGATTCACGAGCAGAATTATACAACCCATGATTTAGAATTGGGAGTTGTTATATATTCGCACTCAAGAAGTGGAGACATTACTTATATGGGGTCAAATGTGCATTGTACACTGATCACAAAAGTCTTCAACATATTCTTGATCAGAAACAGTTAAATATGAGGCAACGAAGATGGGTTGAGACGTTAAATGATTATGATTGCGAACTTTTATATCATCCGGGAAAGGCCAATGATGTGGCTGATGCTTTAAGTCGTAAAGAAAAGGCTGAACCTCGCAGGTTTAGGGCCTTGAATATGACAATTCAAACAAACCTCGCTAGGCAGATCCTTGAGGCACAATAAGAAGCCTTGAAGGAGGAAAATTTTGTAACGGGAAGGTCCGAGGCTTGAGTAAATAGTTAGAGGTACAAACCGATGGTACTCGGTATTTTGCGGGATGCCTTTGGGTTCCGAAGTTTGGTGATCTACGAAAACTTGTTTTAGATGAGGCTCATAAGTCTAGGTACTCTATTCATCCTGGTTCAGGAAAGATGTATCATGATCTTGAGGAGCTGTATTGGTAGCCTAATTTGAAAACTGATGTGGCTACGTATGTGGCTAAGTGTTTGACCTGCGCTAAGGTTAAAGCTGAACATCAGAAACCGTCTGGACTTTTGGTGCAACCTGAAATTCCCGAGTGGAAGTGGGAAGGTATTAAGATGGACTTTATTACGAAGTTACCGGGAGTTGTGGGTGGTTATGATACCATTTGGGTGATTGTTACCGACTCGCTAAGTCAACTCTTTTCTTGCCAATTAAGGAAACATATTCAATGAAGAAGTTTACTCGTTTGTATTTGAAGGAGATTATTTCGAGACATGGTGTTCCCGTATCGATTATGTTAGACTGAGGCAGTCCTAACAAGGTGCTCTAGGAACTAAATTGGATATGAGCACCGCTTATCATTCACAGACGGATGGTCAGAGTGAAAGGACCATTCAAACGTAGAAAACATGTTAAGAGCGTGTGTTATTGATTTTGGAAATGGGTGGGATAAATATTTGCCGCTGGATGAGTTTTCTTATAACAGCAGTTATCATGCAAGTATTAAAGCCGCACCATTTGAAGCTCTGTATGGTAGAAAGTGTAGGTCTCCTGTCTGTTGGAATGAGGTTGGGGATGCTCAACTCACATGACCAGAGATCATTCACGAGACTACCGAGAAGATTGCACAGATTAAGGAAAGATTGAGAACTGCCAGGAGTAGGCAAAAGAGTTATGCTGATAAGAGAAGGAACGATATCGACTTTCAGGTCGGTGATCGTGTTATGTTGAAAGTTTCACCTTGGAAGGGTGTGGTACGTTTTGGTAAAAGGGGAAAGTTGAATCCTCGATTTGTTGGACCTTTTGGGATTATTGAGAGAGTTGGACCAGTGGCTTATCGTTTGAAATTGCCACAAGAACTCAGTGCTATTCGTGACGTTTTTCATGTATCGAATTTAAAGAAGTGTTTGGCCGAGGCCAATGAAACTATTCTTTTGATGAACTTCATGTTGATAAGCAACTTTATTTTATTGAAGAACCTGTTGAAATTATGGACCGAGAGGTTAAGACTCTTAAACAGAGTAGAATTCCTATTGTTCGAGTTAGATGGAACGAATCGGTCCCGAGTTCACTTGGGAGCGTGAAGATTAGATGAAGCAGAAGTACCCGCATTTGTTCCCAGATGCTGAGTCAACCCCTGCACCTACTTAAATTTCGGGACGAAATTTCCGTAACGGGAAGGTACTGTAACGACCCTACTTTTTCCGTTATCTTTTGTCATTAATTATTTAACGACCGTTAATTGTTATTCGTGCCACGTCATTTCTATGACCTATATTATTATTTTTGTAATAATATATTAATTATTATGTGTTATATGAATATTTGTATTCATATTTTAAATTATACGTTCCTACGAGTCGCGGATTTCTATCCGGCGAATCTTTTCGGTTTTCAAACCAACGGTCAAGTTTTTGGGATTTTTAAGTCCTAATTATTTTAAATATGATATTTTGATGTCATATGATTATATATAGTGTTTATATATTTTATTCGTCGCGTATTTATTATCTCTCCGAAAAATCAATCGCGTAGCGGTGTTTTCGCGTTTCGGGTTTCGTTCGGGCGTTCGGGCCACTAGGATTTTGTCATTTATCAAATTGGGTCACTATGGGGCCCACCCCATTCAGTTCACAGCCGAAATTTTGAAGGGGAGGGGTGTTTGGTGCAATTTTTGCATACTTGTGGCTTTTAGTCAAAATCTCACTACTACTTTCATTTTAATCATACCCTAAAAGCTCTCCTCTCCTCCCTCTCATTTAGAACGAATTATGCAGCCTCCCTAGCCTCTTCCATCACCAAAAATCGGCCAAGAACAATAAAACATCAATTGATCATCATTTTGCAAGACTAGATACACAAACAGATTCTCCATTTCGCGATCTACATGCTTCATCTTCTTGATTCTTGATTAGGGTATAAACCCTAACCCTAGATTTTTAATTTTTCACATATTTCACTGATTTTATATGTTATATTAGTAGTATGATGATCATATGTTATTGTATTGTTGATGGTATGCATAGAATTACTCGAATACATATGTTTTGGGTTTGATATAATCGGGACAGCAGCTAATTCGTGTCTTTCTGTAATTGTGACTGTTATAAAAGTTAAAATAAAGTATCTAGATGAGTTCCTCTCATCAAGACATTAATTTTAGACTCCGGATTCATGTCGTTTCGATTCCCGGAGCCCTAGATTCGATCAAAATGGTATTTTGTTGAAATTGAAATGTGATATTGTTATGAACCAGGTTTGGTCCGACTTTGTAACCATATTTGGTGACTTTAGGGTGTGTTAGTGTGTTAGGACTGATGGTGGGGCGAACTTTCATGTTCGGGTCATCTCAATCCGAGCCACGAATCACCCGTTACGTCTAAAACACGTTTTTGATTAAATTGAAGTTCCAAGTAGTGTATTGGCTGTATATCACGACTTGTGGGCTGTTCATGGTGTGTTCTTGAGTGTACCAAAGTGTCGGGTGATTTGCTTAGGCGGAGATATATGTAAGGCTCGCCGAGAACCGACACCCGGGGCTCAGGATACGACCCGATGAACTTTTGATTTAAAACTTGGGATTTATTATTAAACTTATGATATAAATAATGGATTTCATTATCATTTAATTACTTATGATATAAAAAGTAATTATTGTCATTATTATTTAAGACTTATGATATATATTTATTATATCATTTAATTAATACTTATGATTTAATTAATATTTTAATTAAACTTGTGATTAATAATACTTTCATTATTAATGGAAAATACTTATGATAAGTATTAAACTTATATTATGAGATTATTATAATAAGACTTATAATAAGGATTAATTAATTATTAAATTATTATAAGGCTTAGTTATTATTTAATTATAATTTAATTATTAAATACTTATGATTTAATGATTATAATTAGAAACTTATGATATGATTAATAATTCATTATTAATTAATGATACTTATGATATGATTTAAAATTTATTATTAATTAATAATACTTATATTATGACTAATATTTAATTAATTAATTAAATACTTGTGTTATATTAATTATATCATTTAAACTTATCTAAACTTTAATAATTCATTTTTATTTAATTAAACTTATGTTAAGACATAATTATACACTTTTGACTTTAATAAACATTATAACCTATGTTATTATTATAACTTACACTTTTCAAATTAATGTTGACTATGTTTGACCAAGGTTGACTTTTGAGTTGACTTTCAGTTGACTTTGACTTTCAGTTGACTTCTGTTGACTTTCTAAATAAGGAAACTTTCCTAACTTCAAAACTTTCTAAAAATAGAACTTTCTAAATTTGGAAACTTTCCAAAAATAGAAACTTTCCAAAAATAGAAACTTTCCAAAAATAGAAACTTTCCAAAAATAGAAACTTTCCTAAAATAGAAAACTTTCCAAAAATGGAAACCTGCTAAAAATAGAAACTTTCTAAAAATAGAAAGTGTTTGTCCGTACGCTGTTCCGATCAAACCGATGCATGTTGAGTATTGTTCTATGTCTACTTGCAACATGTACAATAGCTATCATACTAAGACTTGACCTAAGTTAGTTATTTATATCGACCTGCTTTATTTATAGGTCGGCGTTGTGATCATTCATGATCACTTTACTTCATTTGCTGTTCGCATAATTGTGTGGTTACTTCGTTTGCTAATAAGGTGAGTTATAGTCCCATTTTCTATTTTAAATCTTTTGGGATGAGAATACATGCAATTTATTTTATATTTTGGACACAAGTGGAAGTTGGTTTAAATTATTCATTGTGAGTTGAACAAAAATATTCCCTAGTCTGGTAACTGTAATCACTGGTTTCTACTGGTGAACGCGAATCCTATGGATAGATCTATCGGGTTTGACAACCCCATTTCGAGCTAGTCGCGCTAGCAATTTATAATCGGAATGTTTAGTACTTCGTATTTTGTTGTAGATACACTTGTTCGGTGTATATTATTTATTGTGTTTGGCAAGGGTAAATAAAGGGTTAAGTGGTTACCAGGTGGCTCACGGAAAATGGAATAATATTTTATTATATGTTTTCTAGCATATAATTTGGTGGTTCAAAAAGGAGTTTTTATGTTTTCAAACATAAATTTTTATTGTTTAAATTAAATATTGTTTGCAATATTAAACCTATAATTCACTCAACATTTTTGTTGACAGTTACTCGCATGTTTTATTCTCAGGTTCATGATTGATTGCTTCCGCTGTGCTTAGAGAGTCTGCATATTTATGATGGCAGCTTTTGTTAAACATTAACTTGCATTCTATTTTGTTACATTAAATAGTGGTTGTTTGTTGACTTTGTTTTGGTCAACTTTTGGTTAAAGTATTATTGTATAGTTTTTCTAAACTTATACATTTTAGTAGATTTCCTTTATAGGAAATCATTTTTAAATAAAGAATGCAAGGTTATTTTATTAAATTCATATAGAGTTTCGATCAAGCTGTGGGACCAAGTGATGGAGCCGTTAAGTGTTTTGACGGAGTCGTCACACTCTTTGATAGTGGCCTTCATTCGTTCATTTATCAAATCGGTCACCTACCCATCGACCGAATCATGAAAGACCTTTCGGACGTCCGTAAGAAAATCCGCTTTTAACTTTTTAAAGACGGCCTCAACCTTGGCCGAAAACTCAGCGTCCTCGCTTGTACTTCCGTTATCATTATCGGGACCGTTTCTCGTCTTCATTCTATAAAACGAAATAGGTTAAACCACAAAAACGAAAGGACAATTACATGTGTATATACATATATGCCACACTACTCCATCTCGCTCAACAATCGTCGTACATTGCTTGTTTAACACGACTTGCGCCCGTAATAATGGTAGCTAGTCATTACTACGCGAGCACGTCGCATTAACTCTCTAGTACAACGTCCATCTCGCTTGATGATTGCTAAACACAACACAAACAAATAGCGCATGATTAGTTCACATAAACCTATGCACTAACCATCCCGATCCGACCCAAAGTCCTACAAGTCCCGCATACACGCGCACACAAAAGTCTAAGTCTAGGCGCCTATCTCAAGTCACCTAAATCCCTTAGACCATGCTCTGATACAACTTGTAACAACCCAACCCGATAACCGACCATAAACAGTCCAAAAAAAAATTTTAAAAGCTGCTGAACAGGGGAGTGCGCGGCGCGCATCCCCTGTAGTGCGCGGCGTGCACAGAGCACTCCAGCTTCTGTCCGAACTGTTTTTAACACACAAAAAGATGGACCACTTCCCGACATTTTTAGACCGAACGCTTTTCACAACAAACTTATATATGTAAAACTAACACGAATCAAACATAAAAATGATGTTTTACAAGCGGGGCCCACACGACCCAAAATACAAGTTTAATACAAGTTTAGAGTTTCGACCACCAAAAAGTTTAAGTTCCAAACTACACAATGAGCATGGCGTTTGGGATTAAACTACCCAACTACCGGTCAAACTCCAAGAGCTACTAAAGCCAAAAGCGTCCCCTAGCATCAAGCGGGATCTCTAGTCCAATACGATGCCCTTACCCTTGTCCAAAACCGAACCTATAAAATGGTAAACAACGAGAGGGTAAGCAAAGCTAGTGAATGCAATAATTATACGAATACATATATAATTATACCTACTTGCATACACTTATGCTAGCAACACAATTAGCTTATCGTCACATTAACAAGCTATAATCTCCAATACCACAAGCTAGCAACAACCGCATAATAATATAACTCGAAATGATATAATATGCTTACAACAAAAGTAACCATGGTCGACCAATAGTATAAGGGAACGGCGCTCGCGAAAACGCCATCGTTGTTCATAACATCCATTAGGGCACTTAACACCTCGCACCACTAACCCCTAGGGTGGCACCTTAACACCTCGGCACATCACCCCGAGTGGCATCTTAACACCTCGATGCAACACTCATTATTTTACGGAGTGGTGTCTTAACACCTCGACACTACACTCCTAGGTGGCATCTTAACACCTCGATGCTACACCCGAGTGGCATCTTAACACCTCGATGCTACACCCTTCACGTGAAACGTGGTGTCTTAACACCTCGACACTACACCTTTCACGCTACAACAAATAGATACATTATATACATACGCATATAATTATTCCACTCACCTTAACAATTGGATGACGATTTCAACCTCCTCAAGCTTCAAAGCAAAGTACCTAATATAATAAGTACTTGATCAACACACAAGCTAAGTGGACTCAATACTAACACTTACACATGATCATTTAATGACTTAATGTATTAAATCGCCCATTTATACCAAAACCGCCCAATTAAAGTCAAGACCACCACTAATCACTTAAAAGCTAGTGATTAAGGTCCAACAACACCAACTAATACATAATTAGGGTAATTCATACCCATCTTTCCAAACTAGGTCAATTTATTACCCAAATAACCATTTTAAGACAACACACCCATTTCGGGTCATCCACTAACTAACCAACACCCATTTACTAAATAACTAGGTATGTTAGCAATTAACTCACCAATTAGGGTTCATAAACATCATTTAATACTTTGAAACCCTAGACTAGTCACCAATTAGTATTCAAGACTCAATTTTACCCAAGAACACCCAAAATCACCAATAATGGGTTTTGTGTTCATCATTTACTCAAACCCTAACCCTTACACTAAATTAAAGTAAGGAAAATAAAATTAGAACATACCACAACTACCACAACGAAGCTAGAGATAAGATGAACGACTTTAATGCTTGAACTTTAACCCAAAACAAGCTCCTTCCTCTTGGATTTAAGCTTTCTCTCTCAAAAATCACAATCTCTCTCTAGAATTAAAGTTAAAGTGATAAGGTTGTTGATAATGGAGTAATGGTGCTCCACAAACTGACCTATCTGTCTTTAACCGGTCCATAAGTGAATTTACCAAAATGCCCATCAAAATATCTGATTTAAAAAGCTGAAACCCGGCTACAGTAAGGGTGCGCGGCGCGCTCCCTTTAGTGTGCGCGGCGCGCACTCGACTCAGCTCACTCAGTGACTTCTGTTTAACTGCACAACATCACCCACACTCTATGTAACATATTTACACCGCTGTACAAACTGATTAGGGTCTTACACATTATTAGAAATTGCCTGAACCAGGAGAACATGAATGGACAAGGCCGCGGAAGAGTTTTCAATATTAATGCGGCAGAGGCACAGGAAGACCCGGAGCTTGTTACGGGTATGTTTCTTATTGACAATAAATCTGCTTATGTTTTATTTGATTCGGGTGCGGATAGAAGCTATATGAGTAAAGATTTTTGTGCTAAATTAAGTTGTCCATTGACGCCGTTGGATAGTAAATTTTTACTCGAATTAGCAAACGGTAAATTAATTTCAGCAGATAATATATGCCGGAATCGAGAAATTAAACTGGGTAGCGAAATATTTAAGATTGATTTGATACCAGTAGAGTTAGGGAGTTTTGATGTAATAGTTGGCATGGACTGGCTGAAGAAGATGAAAGCAAAGATTGTATGTTACAAAAATGCAATTCGCATTGTACGAGAAGAAGGAGAACCCTTAATGGTGTACGGAGAAAAGGGCAACACGAAGCTACATCTTATTAGTAATTTGAAGGCACAAAAACTAATAAGAAAAGGTTGCTATGCTGTTCTAGCACATGTCGAGAAAGTACAAACTGAAGAAAAGAGCATCAATGATGTTTTTGTCGCAAAAGAATTTCCCGATGTATTTTCGAAAGAATTACCGGGACTACCTCCACATCGATCTGTTGAATTTCAAATAGATCTTGTACCAGGAGCTGCACCAATAGCTCGTGCTCCTTACAGACTCGCACCCAGCGAGATAAAAGAACTGCAAAGCCAACTGTAAGAACTATTAGAACGTGGTTTCATTCGATCAAGCACGTCACCATGGGGAGCTCCTGTTTTGTTTGTCAAGAAGAAGGATGGTACATTTAGGTTATGTATTGACTACAGAGAGTTGAACAAACTTACTATCAAAAACCGTTATCCACTGCCGAGAATTGACGACTTATTTGATCAACTACAAGGTTCGTCAGTTTATTCGAAGATCGATTTACATTCTGGATATCATCAAATGCGAGTAAAGGAGGATGATATTCCAAAAACTGCTTTTAGGACGCGTTATGTTCATTACGAGTTTATGGTTATGCCGTTTGGATTGACTAACGCACCAGCTGTGTTCATGGACCTTATGAACTGAGTGTGTGGGCCATATCTTGATAAGTTTGTCATTTTTTCATCGATGACATACTTATTTACTCAAAGAATGATCAAGAGCACGAAGAACATTTGAGAAAAGTGCTAGAAGTATTGAGGAAAGAAAAACTGTACGCTAAGTTTTCAAAGTGTGCATTTTGGTTGGAAGAAGTTCAATTCCTCGGTCACATAGTGAACAAAGAAGGTATCCAGGTAGACCCGGCAAAGATCGAAACCGTTGAAAAGTGGGAAACCCCGAAAACTCCGAAACACATACGCCAGTTTTTAGGACTAGCTGGTTACTACAGAAGGTTCATCCAAGACTTTTCCAGAATAGCATAACCCTTGACTGCATTAACGCATAAAGGGAAGAAATTTGAATGGAAGGATGAACAAGAGAAAGCGTTTCAGTTATTGAAGAAAAAGTTAACTACGGCACCTATATTGTCATTACATGAAGGGAATGATGATTTTGTGATATATTGTGATGCCTCAAAGCAAGGTCTCGGTTGTGTATTAACACAACGAACAAAAGTAATTGCTTATGTGTCTAGACAATTGAAGATTCACGAACAAAATTATACGACGCATGATTTGGAATTAGTTGCTGTTGTTTTTGCATTAAAGACTTGGAGGCACTACTTATATGGGGTCAAAAGTATTATATATACCGACCACAAAAGTCTTCAACACATATTTAATCAAAAACAACTGAATATGAGGTAGCGTAGGTGGATTGAATTGTTGAATGATTATGACTTTGAAATTCGTTACCACCCGGGGAAGGCAAATGTGGTAGCCGACGCCTTGAGCAGGAAGGACAGAAAACCCATTCGAGTAAAATCTATGAATATAATGATTCACAATAACCTTACTACTCAAATAAAGGAGGCACAACAAGGAGTTTTAAAAGAGGGAAATTTAAAGGATGAAATACCCAAACGATCGGAGAAGCATCTTAATATTCGGGAAGACGGAACCCGGTATAGGGCTGAAAGGATTTGGGTACCAAAATTTAGAGATATGAGAGAAATGGTACTTAGAGAAGCTCATAAAACCAGATACTCAATACATCCTGGAATGGGGAAGATGTACAAGGATCTCAAGAAACATTTTTGGTGGCCGGGTATGAAAGCCGATGTTGCTAAATACGTAGGAGAATGTTTGACGTGTTCTAAGGTCAAAGCTGAGCATCAGAAACCATCAGGTCTACTTCAACAACCCGAAATCCCGGAATGGAAATGGGAAAACATTACCATGGATTTCATCACTAAATTGCCAAGGACTGCAAGTGGTTTTGATAATATTTGGGTAATAGTTGATCGTCTCACCAAATCAGCACACTTCCTGCCAATAAGAGAAGATGACAAGATGGAGAAGTTAGCACGACTGTATTTGAAGGAAGTCGTCTCCAGACATAGAATACCAATCTCTATTATCTCTGATAGGGATGGCAGATTTATTTCAAGATTCTGGCAGACATTACAGCAAGCATTAGGAACTTGTCTAGACATGAGTACTGCCTATCATCCACAAACTGATGGGCAGAGCGAAAGAACTATACAAACGCTTGAAGACATGCTACGAGCATGTGTTATTGATTTTGGAAACAGTTGGGATCGACATCTACCGTTAGCAGAATTTTCCTATAACAACAGCTACCATTCAAGCATTGAGATGGCGCCTTTTGAAGCACTTTATGGTAGAAAGTGCAGGTCTCTGATTTGTTGGAGTGAAGTGGGGGATAGACAGATTACGGGTCCGGAGATAATACAAGAAACTACCGAGATGATCATCCAAATTCAACAACGGTTGAAAATCGCCCAAAGTCGATAAAAGAGCTACGCTGACATTAAAAGAAAAGATATAGAATTTGAAATTGGAGAGATGGTCATGCTTAAAGTTGCACCTTGGAAAGGCGTAGTTCGATTTGGTAAACGAGGGAAATTAAATCCAAGGTATATTGGACCATTCAAGATTATTGATCGTGTCAGACCAGTAGCTTACCGACTTGAGTTACCTCAACAACTCGCGACTGTACATAACAATTTCCACGTCTCGAATTTGAAAAAATGTTTTGCTAAAGAAGATCTCACTATTCCATTAGATGAAATCCAAATCAACGAAAAACTTCAATTCATCGAAGAACCCGTCGAAATAATGGATCGTGAGGTTAAAAGACTTAAGCAAAACAAGATACCAATTATTAAGGTTAGATGGAATGCTCGTAGAGGACCCGAGTTCACCTGGGAATGAGAAGATCAGATGAAGAAGAAATACCCGCATTTATTTCCAGAAGATACGTCAACACCTCCAACTTCTTAAAATTTCGGGACGAAATTTATTTAACGGGTAGGTACTGTAGTGACCCGAACTTTTCCATATTTATATATATATTAAATGAAATTGTTATTTACATGATTAAGTGTTTCCAACATGTTAAGCAATCAAACTTGTTAAGACTTGATTAATTGAAATAGGTTTCATATAGACAATTGACCACCCAAGTTGACCGGTGATTCACGAACGTTAAAACTTGTAAAAACTATATGATGACATATATATATATAGTTAACATGATATTATTATAAGTAAACATATCATTAAGTATATTAACAATGAACTACATATGTAAAAACAAGACTATTAACTTAATGATTTTGAAACGAGACATATATGTAACGATTATCGTTGTAACGACATTTAATGTATATATATCATATTAAGAGATATTCATACATCATAATATCATGATAATGTAATAATTTAAAATCTCATTTGATATTATAAACATTGGGTTAACAACATTTAACAAGATCGTTAACCTAAAGGTTTCAAAACAACACTTACATGTAACGACTAACGATGACTTAACGACTCAGTTAAAATGTATATACATGTAGTGTTTTAATATGAATTCATACACTTTTGAAAGACTTCAAGACACTTATCAAAATACTTCTACTTAACAAAAATGCTTACAATTACATCCTTGTTCAGTTTCATCAACAATTCTACTCGTATGCACCCGTATTCGTACTCGTACAATACACAACTTTAAGATGTATGTACTATTAGTATATACACTCCAATGATCAGCTCTTAGCAGCCCATGTGAGTCACCTAAAACATGTGGGAACCATCATTTGGCAACTAGCATGAAATATCTCATAAAATTACAAAAATATGAGTAATCATTCATGACTTATTTACATGAAAACAAAATTACATATCCTTTATATCTAATCCATACACCAACGACCAAAAACACCTACAAACACTTTCATTCTTCAATTTTCTTTATCTAATTGATCTCTCTCAAGTTCTATCTTCAAGTTCTAAGTGTTCTTCATAAATTCTACAAGTTCTAGCTTCATAAAATCAAGAATACTTCCAAGTTTGCTAGCTTACTTCCAATCTTGTAGATTGATCATCCAACCTCAAGAAATCTTTCTTATTTACAGTAAGATATCTTTCTAATACAAGGTAATACTCATATTCAAACTTTGATTCAATTTCTATAACTATAACAATCTTATTTCGAGTGGAAATCTTACTTGAACTTGTTTTTCGTGTCATGATTCTACTTCAAGAACTTTCAAGCCATCTAAGATCCTTTGAAGCTAGATACATTTGTCTCTTTTCCAGTAGGTTTATCCACAAAACTTGATGTAGTAATGATGTTCATAACATCATTCGATTCATACATATAGAGCTATCTTATTCGAAGGTTTAAACTTGTAATCACTAGAACATAGTTTAGTTAATTCTAAACTTGTTCACAAACAAAAGTTAATCCTTCTAACATGACTTTTAAAATCAACTAAACACATGTTCTATATCTATATGATATGCTAACTTAATGATTTAAAATCTGGAAACACGAAGAACACCGTAAAACCGGACATACGCCGTCGTAGTAACACCGAGGGCTGTTTTGGGTTAGTTAATTAGAAACTATGATAAACTTTGATTTAAAAGTTGTTCTTCTGGGAAAATGATTTTTCTTATGAACATGAAACTATATCCAAAAATCATGGTTAAACTCAAAGTGAAAGTATGTTTTCCAAAATGGTCATCAAGATGTCGTTTTTCGACGGAAATGACTACCTCTTTAGTAATTGACATGTAACTTAATTTTCTGACTATAAACCTATACTTTTATATTTAGATTCTTAAATTAGAGTTCAATATGAAACCATAGCAATTTGATTCACTCAAAACGGATTTAAAATGAAGAAGTTATGGGTAAAACAAGATTGGATAATTTTTCTCATTTTAGCTACGTGAAAATTGGTAACAAATCTATTCCAACCATAACTTAATCAACTTGTATTGTATATTATGTAATCTTGAGATACCATAGACACGTATACAATATTTCGACCTATCATGTCGACACATCTATATATATTTCGGAACAACCATAGACACTCTATATGTGAATGTTGGAGTTAGCTATACAGGGTTGAGGTTGATTCCAAAATATATATAGTTTGAGTTGTGATCAATACTGAGATATGTATACACTGGGTCGTGGATTGATTTAAGATAATATATATCGATTTATTTCTGTACATCTAACTGTGGACAACTAGTTGTAGGTTACTAACGAGGACAGCTGACTTAATAAACTTAAAACATCAAAAATGTATTAAAAGTGTTGTAATTATATTTTGAACATACTTTGATATATATGTACATATTTGTTATAGGTTCGTGAATCGACCAGTGGCCAAGTCTTACTTCCCGACGAAGTAAAAAATCTGTGAAAGTGAGTTATAGTCCCACTTTTAAAATCTAATATTTTTGGGATGAGAATACATGCAGGTTTTATAAATGATTTACAAAATAGACACAAGTACGTGAAACTACATTCTATGGTTGAATTATCGAAATCGAATATGCCCCTTTTTATTAAGTCTGGTAATCTAAGAATTAGGGAACAGACACCCTAATTGACGCGAATCCTAAAGATAGATCTATTGAGCCTAACAAACCCCATCCAAAGTACCGGATGCTTTAGTACTTCGAAATTTATATCATATCCGAAGGGTGTCCCAGAATGATGGGGATATTCTTATATATGCATCTTGTTAATATCGATTACCAGGTGTTCACCATATGAATAATTTTTATCTCTATGTATGGGATGTGTATTGAAATATGAAATCTTATGGTCTATTATTATGATTTGATAATATATAGGTTAAACCTATACCTCACCAACATTTTTGTTGACGTTTTAAGCATGTTTATTCTCAGGTGATTATTAAGAGCTTCCGCTGTCGCATACTTAAATAAGGACGAGATTTGGAGTCCATGCTTGTATGATATTGTGTAAAAATTGCATTCAAAAAACTTATTTCGTTGTAACATATTTGTATTGTAAACCATTATGTAATGGTCGTGTGTATACATGATATTTTAGATTATCATTATTTGATAATCTACGTAAAGCTTTTTAAACCTTTATTGATGAAATAAAAGTTATGGTTTATTTTAAAATGAATGCAGTCTTTGAAAAACGTCTCATATAGAGGTCAAAACCTCGCAACGAAATCAATTAATATGGAACGTTTTTAATCAATAAGAACGGGACATTTCACATAGGGCTTGATATCCCCGTCCGAGCTAGAGCACTAGCCTTTTAACGGACGTATGCTATTTGAGAAGCGTACACGTTGGTTTGCGTGTATTATTAAGATGATTATATAAAGGGTATAAATTATATATACGTTAAGTTTAGTTACCAGGGTGCTCAATTTCGTAGAATATTTTGATAAACGTTTTTGGATGAAACAACTGAAATCTTGTGATTCACCTTTATATACAGATTATGCGAAACATTAAAACTATGAACTCACCAACCTTTGTGTTGACACTTGTTAGCATGTTTATTCTCAGGTTCCTAGAAGTCTTCCGCTGTTGGCTTATATGTTAGACAAGCTATGTGCATGGAGTCTTACATGGCATATTTATCAAGGAAACGTTGCATTCACCAAATCATCACCATGTATCTTATTTTGACTGCATTGTCAATAGAAGTACTATTGTAAACTATTATTTACGGTGATTGTCTATATGTAGAAATCATCAGATGTCGAAAACCTTTGATTTAAATATTCATTTATGGTGTGCCTTTTCAAAAGTATGCAATGTTTACAAAACGTATCATATAGAGGTCAAATACCTCGCAATGAAATCGATGAATGACGCGTTCGTCCATATGGATTTGGAGCGATCGTCACAGTATTTTTACTACAAAATACAGTATTGTGAGTTTCATTTGCTCTCTTTTTAAATGCTTTTGCAATATATATTTTTGGGACTGAGAATACATGCGCTTTTATAAATGTTTTACGAAATACACACAAGTACTCAAAAATTACATTCTATGGTTGGATTATCGAATCGAATATCACCCTTTTAGCTTGGTAACCTAAGAATTAGGGAACAGACACCCTAATTGACGCGAATCCTAAAGGTAGATATACGGGCACTAACTCCCCCCATACTGTAAAATGGTATGCTTTAGTACTTCGAGTTTATATTATACAGATGGATTTCTGTTTTGAGGATATTCTATATGCATGATGTTAATGTCGGTTACCAGGTGTTCAATCCATATGAATGATTTTTAAACACTTGCGAGTGTATGATTATTGAATAAAGGAAATCTTATGGTCTATTAAAATTATGGAAATGATTGTTTATGATAAACTAATGAACTCACCAACCTTTTTGTTGACACTTGAAAGCATGTTTATTCTCACGTATGAAAGAAATCTTTCGCTGTGCATTTGCTCATTTTAGAGATATTACTTGGAGTCATTCATGACATATTTCAAAAGACGTTGCATTCGAGTCGTTGAGTTCATCAAGATTACTATTAAATCAATTATAGTTTGATATATTATGAAATGGTATGCATGCCTGTCAACTTTCTATGTAAATGAAAGTTTGTCTTTTAAAAACGAATGCAATGTTTGTAAAATGTATCATATAGAGGTCAAATACCTCGCGATGTAACCAAATGTAATGTATTCGTCCTTATGGATTAGGAAGGGTTGTTATACCCATCGAGATAAATATCTTCCTTTGGAGACTCAAGCTTCATAGACTTCCCACAATTCGTGATCTTGAAGAACGAGGCATCTTTATTGATCGAGATAATTGTTGTTTTGTGATGTACCTGAAGAATTTCATAATCATTTCTTCATTCGCTGCGACACGAGCCACCAAATTTGGAGCAAGACTGCATCGTGGCTTGGATTTTCTTTGGCGATTTGAAACTCTTTGGATGAAGTATGGAGTTGGATCGATAATTTTCCATCTCAAGCTAATAAACGTCTTATTGTGTTGCTCGTGGTTTATTTGGTTCTTTGGAATATATGGAGGCTTCGCAATTGTATCGTGTTTGATAGCGCCACATGTTTGATAACATTGCAGTTTCCGCGTTTAATTGGTTGTATTCGAGGTTTCAAAAATTCTCTATTACTTGGACGGTGTGGTTGCAAAACCCTATGTACTCTTGGTAATCCTTTTTGTTTGTTGCTCTACCTTCTTGCTAGTTTAGCATTTTAATAAAATTCTGCCGTTCAGAAAAAAAAGAAAAAAAGTGTGAAAATATTGAGACAAATTAAAATAGTAAGGTTGCCAATTTTTATGTGTCGAATGAAGTATTTATTACTAAACATTAATCACTTATTATTAAATATCAATAAATCAATTATTATTAATTATTTATGTTAATCTACTGTTTCGCCGGTTACAACTACTGGTGCTAGTTCAAATTATTTAAAAAGAAATTTTGCATCTTGTCAATTTTTTCTAACAATCATTCTAAATGTTTATTCTTTCTGATATGTGTTATCCAGTTATTCTCTCTACTAATCAAAATTTTTAATACTTTCATATGTCAATATACAATTGAGTAGTTTGTTTCGATTGTTCACAGTTTAGCTCGTAGTTTGGCAGTTCTAGCTTTTGGTTTTGGTGGTATTTAGTCTTGAGCCTTCCACATTTTGGTTGTATTGTTTCCTCATCATATTTTAATAAAAACTTTTTTTAATGTTATCGTCTTTTTTTCCAAAAAGCAAATTGTGTAGGATTATTGATACGATGAATGCTGCTCTAAATTAAAAGATCAATCAGTATTTTTTATTAAAATGGATACATGCAAATAAGTCAAAAGTTATCAAAACTTTAGTTTTAATTACATAATAAAGTAAGATTTAAAATCGGAAAGTTAAAATTAAAATGGGAACACGCAAAATAAGTCAAAAGTTGCTAGAACTTTAATTTTAATTACATAAAAGTAAGAGAGTGTTTTATTATAATAAAACGTGTTTGGTGGTGGATTTGATCACAGCAAAATAGTGCTCTACTAAGACTGTTTCCAACGCGGCGTCAGAAGGGCCCGCGTCAAACTAGCTGGCAGTAGGTTGAAAGGACCCGTCCTAATTCATCTGGACGAAGTCACCAACACCTGGTTCCATTGCGATGATCGACTCTAAATCATGTCTTTAAAATGTGCAAATGCACAGCGGAATGTTTCTTTCATACCTGAGAATAAACATACTTTCAAGTGTCAACCAAAAGGTTGGTGAGTTCATTAGTTTAACATAAATAATCATTTCGTAATTCTAATAGACCACAAGATTTCATATTTCCATTTCTCATAAACATACGTCCCATGCATAGAGACAAAAATATCATTCATATGGATTGAACACCTGGTAACCGACATTCACAATATGCATATAAGAATATCCCCATCATTTCAGGATCCTCCTTCGGACATGATATAAATTTCGAAGTACTAAAGCATCCGGTACTTTGGATGGGGCTTGTTGGGCCCGATAGATCTATCTTTAGAGTTCGCGTCAATTAGGGTGTCTGTTCCCTAATTCTTAGATTACCAGACTTAATAAAAAAAGGCATATTCGATTCGATAATTCAACCATAGAATGTAGTTTCGATTACTTGTGTCTATTTCGTCAAACATTTATAAAAGCAACGCATGTATTCTCAGTCCCAAAAATGTAAAGAGTAAAAGGGAGTAAATGAAACTCACCATACTGTATTTTGTAGTAAAAATACATATGACGTCATTGAACAAAAGTAGGAATGGCCTCGGATTCACGAACCTATATCATTTGTATATATATATTAACACATATAATATTAACCAACTAAGATTATATTGTATTAAGAATAATGTCCATATATATTTTCATATTAATACTTCTAATCTGTTATAGTATGTACATGATATATAATTTATTTACTAGAAATTATATTATATTAGTTAAAACATGATATTATGTAATATTAGTGTATTTATGATATAAATAATAATAATAATAATAATAATAATAATAATAATAATAATAATAATAATAATAATAATAATAATAATAATAATAATAATAAATATGATATTACCTTAAAGGTTTCAAAAAGCCTTCCAAAAAAATGCCATAGATAGGATTCGAAATCGCGACCTCTCGCTCCACACAAACACCATTAACCAACTCTCTGACTAATTCCTTTCTAAATCGATACTCAATGTAATTAATATAACTCGTTCCTGTTCGAAGCCTGAGCAGCCCAATCATATTCGGCCCATCAGCATAAACACAGCCCATAACACTTTTAAGCTGAATTGATTGTGGGTAATTGGGGTTTAGTTTTGCAGTCCATTACTCGGCAAAAAAAAAATATAAACCGATCCCGATACATTTTAATCGACCCAAACTGCATGCCTAAGTAAATAAAAGGAGTCCATTATGCAGCCTACTACAAACGTCAAGATATATCAGTCTACATCCGTATCACAAGGTTGCTGTCGGTGGGAGAACACAACCGAAAGAAAGAAAAAGAACAAAGGATAGTGGGTTGGTTCTTTTAGTAGTTATTTTATTCATCTTGGATCCAAGAAAATTGTTCCAGCTGTCCCCCCACCTTTCCTTTTGATCGTGAGAGGAGAAAAAAAAATACAAATACAGCTCCTTGCTTTAATTGTTTAATAATGTGTAATAATGTTTCAAGACCCACTTCTTTGTCTACCTCTTTCTCACTCAAATGATTAGTTTAGTTCAAGAGTGATTATAAAATGCCATGCATTCTCTAATCAAGTTGGCAAGTGAGTGGGTGTTGTAAATGAATCGTGTATATGTAATGGATCGTGTATAGATGGTTTAATGGTTGTGTGATGGAGCTTGGGTTCGACAGGGAAACAAGAAAAGGAAAGAAGGTGAATTAGATAATCCATATCACTGCATAATTCGATGAGTTTAAAGGATAAAGCAGTCGACAGCATCTCTTAATCAGACAAAGAAGAAGAAAATAAAAGAATTAAAAGTAGACTTTGATTGCTAACAGATTTTGGTTTTATCTTCTTGTTTAGATTCTGAATTGTACAATTGAGATCACCTTCTACAGGATGAAAACGATTAGAAACGGATTCGTACAAGTTATGACTTTAATATCTTACACATTTTGTTTTACATCTAATGGAATCAACTTATATCAATTTCATACAGGAAAAGAAAGTTTGATAGAGATAGGAAAATAATCGTACATTTATTTGATTTTTATATAAATCATACTTTTAATTAATACCTTTAATTATATTAATAATAATTAAATTTTCTAGTAACATTAATAATAGATTTTATGATAATAATATTAATATTATCATTATCAAATAATACTTAAAATGATATTAATAATAAGTTATAATAATAATAATTCTAATGATAATGGTAATTATAAAAATAATGATAATAATAATCTTAATCAAAATTTTACTACTCATTATGATATAATAATGATATTACCAATGATAACAATGATAATAACAAATTTTATGTATTGACTTTCATATCTATATATCATCTATTGAAAATAATAATTTAACAAATAGTAATATTAATATTAATGTTAATAATAATAATAGAAGTAATAATAACATTAGTAAAACAATTATAATTTAGACTTGTAATTAATTTGATGTAATATTTAATAGGTATGTAATATATATATTACCTAATATCTTTTATCAAATATTGAATATTTACAAATTATATATATATATATATATATATATATATATATATATATATATATGTATATATATATATATATATATATATATATATATATATATATATATATATATATATATATATCAACTTAATTATTTTGTTCATTAGTTTACCTTTTTAATTTCAATTGACTAAATTGTATTTTATTATTTCAAATTAATTATATATACTTTTGTTTATGTTTATATATGTGTATAGATATATATACTTACTTATATATATACACATTTATTTATATATCTAAATATATTTATTTGTAACTAATTGTTCGTGAATCGTCGGGGATGGTCAAAGGGTAATTGATTACATGAATATAGATTTCAAAACTTTCGAGACTCAATATTACAAATTTTTGCTTATCGTGTCGGAAACATATAAAGATTAAAGTTTAAATTTGATCGGAAATTTCCGGGTCATCACAGTTACTACCCGTTAAAGAAATTTCGTCCCGAAATTTGAGTGAGGTGGTCATGGCTAACAATAAACATGTTTTCATGACAAATATGAGATGATAAATAGAGTTTTATCATCATTGAATAATAATGATAAAATAATTCGATTATTCTAATAATACGAGTGGAGCTATCACAAAAGAGTGAATTGAAGAAAATAAGATCCTTCCTTAGCTTTTGACATAAACAGGATTGAATTTCGGAATTCATGGGATTTATAGAAAATCTTCGAAAAAAAAAAAATAAAAAAAAAAATAAAAAAGATTTGATTCTTCGGTGAGTAAGGAAATTAAGATCTCTATAATTAAATACGGTGATCTGCCTCGATTACTCTGTCTGATATTTCCATTATAAATTAAACTTTTTCCGTTCCATTTTTTTTTTTTCTACCACTCCCATTTTCTATACTTTCCTTCTTAATTCTTACTTTTAAAAGATTTTGAAAATGCTTCATCCCGTTTTAATCATTGATATTTTTCTAATTATCCTTTCTGTCAATTTTTTTTTTTTTTTTTTCAATCTTCCACCAGAAAAATCTGTTTACTTCTACAATTACCTTGGGTTGATACTATTCTTAATTATACCGTGTCTTTATATTGCTATTCGTATTAATATCCACGGTTTGTAATCTTCGGGTTGTTATTGGGCTTTATATTTTCTCTTATATTTTAGATCTCTTTGCCTCTTTATTGTCTTCTCGATCTCTAGTAAAGTGAGTAACGGTCCCGAATTCGTAAGTATGGAGTTTCAAATGAACTTAATGTTCTAAACAAGAAAGAACGTGATAGCACGATTTGATTTGTCAAATTACCTGAGTTACTGAGAATAGAACTATCAAGAACATTCTTTCTTGATATGTTCAGAAGTTAAGTAGAATGAAAGAGTTATGTAACATGGCACGTGATGACGTTATGGTCTGTGAATCATCATGTCCAATAAGAAACTCAGCATGACTTACTGTAATATAATCACGTTGATCAAGTGTCATTATATTATACTAACTCATGCATCAGTTCCCAACATTACTTCAATAACATTCATATTTTAAGCTCGAAAGTTTACAGAATATAGAAACTAACAGTTTCTATATGATGTAATACTGATAGCACGAAGAGATTAATGATTTCAGATAAGAATAGTTATAAAAATATCCCCAGAAATATGGAGGATATTTATAATGAAAGATACGATGATATCTTGAAATTTCTAATATCGATGGGTGATGAAAAAGATTTATCCGTAAGGGTTTAGATTCGGAAGCAAGGTATTCACTAAAGATTTCATCAGAAACAGAATCATTTGGATTCTTTGAAGTCAAACTTATTCTTTGTGATTTGTCCACGGCTTTCTCCCTAGTTTCACATAATCTGCTTTTCGGTACTAAATTTTCTATTGAATGTTTCCAATATAATGATACACAGGAAGCATAAGGAGGTATATACTTTCGGACGAGAATATTTATGAAAATATCCTCAGAAATATCGAAGATATTGATGATGATATTTTGGAATTTCTAAGTTCGATGGTTGATGAGGAAGATTTTTCCGCAAGATTTTAACATGAGTACGGAGCAAAATATCCATTGAAGGTTTCATCGGATCCAGAATTATCTGGATTCTTTGAATATATGGTATGGTCCTTGTATTTGTCATTGGTCTCCTTCGTGGTTAGCTCAATCCGTTTTCCATTTCCAACCTTTCTGAGCTTTTCCAACATACTATTCTTTATCATCAAAATTCCGATGATTAAGGGCGTTTATAGTTGTCTATGATTTCTGCTGCTTCATTCAGATTTTTCAATATTCAGAGTATTGATTTGTGACTGATTGCATTTCAGAATTTCAGAATGAGAGATCATAATTCTAAGCGATAATTGTCATACATATAACTGTTGATGTAGATATGATGTGAGTTTTCAAAGTACTGATTGCTGATTCCCGGTAATTGGTATGGCAGTTCTTGTTACAAGATGTGGATGAGTATATGATAGGGTTTCAATGAATAAATATAATGATTTGTCTTAGAGATTTAAGTCAAGAAGCAACGAGGTTGCTGGTACATCTCCAGGTAATATGGTGGAATATAAAGGAATTCTCCGGTATTAAAAGGGTAATCGTATATATCAGGATTTATAGTAAGGTTACTTCGAATGAAAAGTCGAAGTTGAATTGTTGAAGCTGTGACCAAATTGGCTAATTTGGAAAGGAATTGCAGAGTTATTTTCGGTGATAACAACGCCAAAGGAGCTTGCACAGATACGTGTTAAACGTTTATACAGGTTCTGAGAATTTTTCAGGTGCATAATTATATGCGTAAATATTTTCTTCCGTAGATGGAGTGCGGTTGATTTATCCTCCCGATTGAGGTGTTTTCAAGAATCATGAAAGGTTTGAACGTAGATCGTAATCGTCAAGATACAAATGAGGTTTGAGATAAAATCAAGTGGCAGACTTGATGAATTGTTTAGTTTCATATATTTTAATCAATATTTTAATTCATTTTAATTGTTCAATGTTATTAGTCCACGGTCGATAGTCCACAAATAACAGTCCAATAATTCGTATATAATTTAATATATAGTATTCGAATTAATTAATACGTATCGTGACCCGAGTACATGTCTCAGACTCGATCACAACTCAATGTATATATATTATTTGAGAATTAACCTCAACCCTGTATAGAGAACTCGATCATTACTGCATATAGAGTGTCTATGGTGATTCCAAATAATATATATAGATGCGTCGATATGATATGTCAAAACCTTGTATACGTGTCCCGATATTTAAAGTGCGTAAAAATAAATAATAGAAATTAAATGACAATAAATAAAGTGCGTAAGGTAAATAACAGAAATTAAATGACGATAAATAAAATTGCGATAATGTAAACCGCGATAATAAAATGTAATCAGTTAGCTAGGAACAATTAGCTGGGAGTAGTTAGCGTGGATTCTTAACAAAATTCCTCATAGTTAATTTGTTTGTTTCTAACAAATTTTTATTTTGTCAAATGTTTTTTTTCATTATGCCACTTGTTGGATTCTGATAGGTCAAAATCCGAAAACGAAATTGAATAAAAATAGTTACTCTGTGGTGAACGGATACGTATATCGGTGGTTGTAAGTAAGATAGTAAATGAATGTTGAATCAGATTCGAAGAATGTACAATATAACTTATTAATGTGAAATCTAAATATTCATTGGGTATTACCTACCCGTTAAAATATTTTCATCATTAACAGTTTGTACGAAAGGATTTTTTTTTAATTACAATCTTTATGAAAACATATATACATATATATTTTCTTCGGATGTAATCATGGATTTAATGAGTCAATATAATATTAGACTCATTTGATTTTTCGGTTTGAGCTAGAATAAGTAATCTCTAAAACTATTAGGATCCACATATTCTTCGCAGAATATTAATGAAGTTATGGATCAATACTTCATCGTTAATTGCTGTTGGTACTCCTTGGTATCTATGATGCGTATGATGTTGATGTTCGTGGAACAGATTATGATGTTGAGGTGTGGGATGCGGATGTTGCTGTTGGTGATGGTGGTACTGTTGATGTTGCTGAAGCTGGTAAGTTTTGCACCATATTCTCCACATTGATTACTCGAGGGCGAAGTTTGTTGACTTCTTATATTATTCCGGAATGATTGTCGGTAGGAACGAGCGGATGAATAAGGTTCAGAATTTGGGACATTGTATAATCATTGTGAGATATCCTGGTAATGAGAGTGAATATGGTGTTTCGTACAGGTTCGCCGGTAAGTGCTTCAGGTTTTCCACCAAGAGGTGATTTCGGTTGGTGGAAGGGATCGCCTTCTACGCGTCTCTATTGATTAATTCGACTACGAACCCATCAGATGAATTGGTGATGGATGATTGGTTGATTCATTCTGGTTATACTGCTTTCGGAGTTCGAGTGGAAATTCATATCGGAATAGCTGTCGGAATAACTATCGGAATAGCTATCGGAATCTGAGGGACTCGAACTGGTTGAGGGATTCATCTCGTACGATCAGCTGAAGGATTTTCGATAAGAAACAGATTATAGGATATAGATTAGTACCCTGCAATACATAATTTACATATGCATATATAATACTAAAATCCCATAAGTTACGGATGAATCTACGGAAACTGTCAGGCAAAGGTAACAATAACAGATACGCTAATATATAAATTAGCAGATACGATAAGATATGAACTTCGTCTACACACTATTTATGCAGTCGATGCAGTAAAATGTGTCTAGACTAAGAATATTAAGCAAGTGATTCTCTAAGAATGATAAGTATGTAATTTTTGACACAAATGATAAGCAAAACTTTTGACATACAGACACGGTCGAAGTCCAGACTCCTTAAAGTAACTTAACAACTATTAAGTCGAAGTCCAGACTCACTAATGCATCCTAACAACTCCTAGTTAGACACACTAATGCAAGACCTGGTTCGCTACGACCACCGCTCTGATACCAACTGAAAGGACCCGTCCTAATCCATCTGGACGAAGTCACCAACACCTGGTTCCATTGCGATGATCGACTCTAAATCATGTCTTTAAAATGAGCAAATGCACAGCGGAATGTTTCTTTCATACCTGAGAATAAACATACTTTCAAGTGTAAACCAAAAGGTTGGTGAGTTCATTAGTTTAACATAAATAATCATTTCGTAATTCTAATAGACCACAAGATTTCATATTTCCATTTCTCATAAACATACGTCCCATGCATAGAGACAAAAATATCATTCATATGGATTGAACACCTGGTAACCGACATTCACAATATGCATATAAGAATATCCCCATCATTTCAGGATCCTCCTTCGGACATGATATAAATTTCGAAGTACTAAAGCATCCGGTACTTTGGATGGGGCTTGTTGGGCCCGATAGATCTATCTTTAGAGTTCGCGTCAATTAGGGTGTCTGTTCCCTAATTCTTAGATTACCAGACTTAATAAAAAAAGGCATATTCGATTCGATAATTCAACCATAGAATGTAGTTTCGATTACTTGTGTCTATTTCGTCAAACATTTATAAAAGCAACGCATGTATTCTCAGTCCCAAAAATGTAAAGAGTAAAAGGGAGTAAATGAAACTCACCATACTGTATTTTGTAGTAAAAATACATATGACGTCATTGAACAAAAGTAGGAATGGCCTCGGATTCACGAACCTATATCATTTGTATATATATATTAACACATATAATATTAACCAACTAAGATTATATTGTATTAAGAATAATGTCCATATATATTTTCATATTAATACTTCTAATCTGTTATAGTATGTACATGATATATAATTTATTTACTAGAAATTATATTATATTAGTTAAAACATGATATTATGTAATATTAGTGTATTTATGATATAAATAATAATAATAATAATAATAATAATAATAATAATAATAATAATAATAATAATAATAATAATAATAATAATAATAATAATAATAATAATAATAATAATAATAATAATAATAATAATAAATATGATATTACCTTAAAGGTTTCAAAAAGCCTTCCAAAAAAATGCCATAGATAGGATTCGAACTCGCGACCTCTCGCTCCACACAAACACCATTAACCAACTCTCTGACTAATTCCTTTCTAAATCGATACTCAATGTAATTAATATAACTCGTTCCTGTTCGAAGCCTGAGCAGCCCAATCATATTCGGCCCATCAGCATAAACACAGCCCATAACACTTTTAAGCTGAATTGATTGTGGGTAATTGGGGTTTAGTTTTGCAGTCCATTACTCGGCAAAAAAAAAAATATAAACCGATCCCGATACATTTTAATTGACCCAAACTGCATGCCTAAGTAAATAAAAGGAGTCCATTATGCAGCCTACTACAAACGTCAAGATATATCAGTCTACATCCGTATCACAAGGTTGCTGTCGGTGGGAGAACACAACCGAAAGAAAGAAAAAGAACAAAGGATAGTGGGTTGGTTCTTTTAGTAGTTATTTTATTCATCTTGGATCCAAGAAAATTGTTCCAGCTGTCCCCCCACCTTTCCTTTTGATCGTGAGAGGAGAAAAAAAAAATACAAATACAGCTCCTTGCTTTAATTGTTTAATAATGTGTAATAATGTTTCAAGACCCACTTCTTTGTCTACCTCTTTCTCACTCAAATGATTAGTTTAGTTCAAGAGTGATTATAAAATGCCATGCATTCTCTAATCAAGTTGGCAAGTGAGTGGGTGTTGTAAATGAATCGTGTATATGTAATGGATCGTGTATAGATGGTTTAATGGTTGTGTGATGGAGCTTGGGTTCGACAGGGAAACAAGAAAAGGAAAGAAGGTGAATTAGATAATCCATATCACTGCATAATTCGATGAGTTTAAAGGATAAAGCAGTCGACAGCATCTCTTAATCAGACAAAGAAGAAGAAAATAAAAGAATTAAAAGTAGACTTTGATTGCTAACAGATTTTGGTTTTATCTTCTTGTTTAGATTCTGAATTGTACAATTGAGATCACCTTCTACAGGATGAAAACGATTAGAAACGGATTCGTACAAGTTATGACTTTAATATCTTACACATTTTGTTTTACATCTAATGGAATCAACTTATATCAATTTCATACAGGAAAAGAAAGTTTGATAGAGATAGGAAAATAATCGTACATTTATTTGATTTTTATATAAATCATACTTTTAATTAATACCTTTAATTATATTAATAATAATTAAATTTTCTAGTAACATTAATAATAGATTTTATGATAATAATATTAATATTATCATTATCAAATAATACTTAAAATGATATTAATAATAAGTTATAATAATAATAATTCTAATGATAATGGTAATTATAAAAATAATGATAATAATAATCTTAATCAAAATTTTACTACTCATTATGATATAATAATGATATTACCAATGATAACAATGATAATAACAAATTTTATGTATTGACTTTCATATCTATATATCATCTATTGAAAATAATAATTTAACAAATAGTAATATTAATATTAATGTTAATAATAATAATAGAAGTAATAATAACATTAGTAAAACAATTATAATTTAGACTTGTAATTAATTTGATGTAATATTTAATAGGTATGTAATATATATATTACCTAATATCTTTTATCAAATATTGAATATTTACGAATTATATATATATATATATATATATATATATATATATATATATATATATATATATATATATATATATATATATATATATATATATATCAACTTAATTATTTTGTTCATTAGTTTACCTTTTTAATTTCAATTGACTAAATTGTATTTTATTATTTCAAATTAATTATATATTCTTTTGTTTATGTTTATATATGTGTATAGATATATATACTTACTTATATATATACACATTTATTTATATATCTAAATATATTTATTTGTAACTAATTGTTCGTGAATCGTCGGGGATGGTCAAAGGGTAATTGATTACATGAATATAGATTTCAAAACTTTCGAGACTCAATATTACAAATTTTTGCTTATCGTGTCGGAAACATATAAAGATTAAAGTTTAAATTTGATCGGAAATTTCCGGGTCATCACATAGGTGACGTCCCTGACGCCATTAACGGGGCGTCAGATTTTGACGCTTGGGGGCGTCAGTCTAAGATTTGACTGAAAAAAACGGGCTTCAAATGGTGTGCTGTCTTCATCTGATTGGATGGGGTAATATATCCGTTACCCAACGGATATATACCCTTTTTTTGTTTTGTTTTGTTTTTTTTTTAAAATTCAATTTTTACTCCATTTTACTCCTATTTAAACCCCAACAATCATATCAATTTTCACACAATTCATTTTTACTTACTCTATTTTTTTCTACTTTTTTTTTCTTTCACAAAAGTCTCTTAGTTTACAAATGGGTTAGAGGTTACGGGGGGTCTAATTCTGACTCCGAAGATTTGCGGATTGTTCAATTAATTCAAGATATAGAAGATGATGATTCCGAAGTCGAATCGGCACCATCTAATTCTGAGAGTTAAATCATTTGAAAAAAAAACAAAAAACCTGGTGGACCCTACTGAATTTGACACTGTCATTTGACATTTGGAGTTATTGGGGGGTCAAAATTTGACACTGCCATGTCACAGGCAGATGCACTTTTTGAGCCAAAAAGTACAAATCTGCCTGTGATATCACAGGCAGGGTTAGAAACAGTCTAATGGTACTTATGCAATTCATCACTTATAGGTTGATTAGTTGGATTAAGATATTAACTACAAGGAGAGGAAGATCTAGACACGGCTTCCAAAGTGGATAGCATGAACCACAGTTGTGATTCAGGATTAATAGTGTATCTGGTGGAACCTGAGATATTTATCATCGGGGTCAAAAAAAAATTTGCAACAATTATTATGATAAACTAAATTTAGAAACAGTCTAATGGTACTTATGCAATTCATCACTTATAGGTTGATTAGTTGGATTAAGATATTAACTACAAGGAGAGGAAGATCTAGACACGGCTTCCAAAGTGGATAGCATGAACCACAGTTGTGATTCAGGATTAATAGTGTATCTGGTGGAACCTGAGATATTTATCATCGGGGTCAAAAAAAAAAAAATTTGCAACAATTATTATGATAAACTAAATTTAAACATGTGATAGTTCATATACAACATAACAAGTGCACTTTAATAGTAGCATAAACAGCCTAACCATAGCAGTAAAACTGTGCAAAAATCTACCCAAAAAACTACACAATATCTCGAAAAACAAAAACTCCAAAAAACCTACACAAAATATGTTTAAAAAGTCCACAAAACTATACATTTCCTTTACGGTGACGTATCTTTTTTGACACGTTCAATTACATCTTCTTCTTTAACATTTGCAAGAGCTTCTCTTTCAACCGCACAAATTACACAAGCATAAAAAACTTCTCCCCAATGCGATTGCGTAAATTTGATTTTACAAATTTCATCGCCGAAAAGAATCTTTCAACCGTTGCGGTGGCAACAGACAAAACTAATACCAGCCTTAATAACCGATAAACCAAAGGAAAAGAAAGATGTTTTCTTGTTTCCATCCATCCATCTAGCAAGGTCGGAATCACCGATCAAGGTAGCAAATCTTTGATCTTTTCGAATATTATTATAGGACATGTCAAGTTGTTCTTCAAGCTCAATCATCTCCAAACTATTGAAATCTTTTGGATATAACTCACACCACCTTTTTAACTTCGATGTATCGAATATTGAAAATGAATCACGTAGATTCAACGCCGCCATATATACAAACAAGTAACTCTGTACTAGCTTCACTAAAACGATCACTGAACTCTTGATTTTGCATATCCACGACCGTGTTGGAACACTCAATATCATAATAATGTTGATTAGTGATCTTTTCCCTTTGTCTTCTAGAATTGATACAATCTTCATCCATGTTCAAATCCACTTGTTCTTAACTCTTAGAATTTCTCTTTGGTTGATTCCAGTCATTCCACCAATGAAACCGCTTCCAAAATACTTGATCTTTTCTTTGAAGAGCTTGCGACGATATATTAGTGAACCCCAAAATGCGCAGCATTAGATGCAAATAAAACACAAAGTCAAATGATTTAAAATACTTTAAAAGATCATGCGCTTGATTTTGGCTAGAACCATTAGTTCCGTAAGTAAGGCGGTGAAAATGATTGATTTGGTTTCACTAAAGATTCGCACTTTTGTAGTGTGATAACTACAAAATTATACATATTTTTAGACACATTTTAAGGAGTTATCTTAATATTATAAAGACAAATTGAATACTTAAACACACAAAAATGGGTAAAATGAGAAAAAAGTATTTTTTAATGTTTTGTTTGAGATATGTATTAAATAGTATCAAAGCAGATAAAAAATTGCAGAAAAGGCTATGAAGCCGTCGACATGAAACAATGGAAGCCGCCGGCTTGGTGTTAAAGTGAAGAAATTCGAGAATATTCCAGAAAATAGCCAAAAATCAAAGAACTTGGAAAAGCATAAGAAGCCGCCAACTTAAGAAATAAAACCGTCGGCTTGATCTACTGAAGTCGCCGGATACAGAGCCGTTTATGGAACCAACTTGGCGACCAAGTAATTCGTAGAAAGCTACAGATTCAGTATTTTGGCCATAATTTACTCATACGATCTCCGATTAAGGCGTTCCAGGTGTCCAGACGTCTGTATGACATAGCTCTATAACTTCCGTTTTGTAAGTGTTGTCTAATTCAGCTCGGTTCTAAAGCTAGAAGGCAATATATGGCTGCTGAAATTTAAATACGGGATTTTTATGTTTTTACTTGTTTCTTGTCCCACATTGGTATAAAATAAATGCACAAGGCCTATCCTTCACCTATAAAAGGATGTCTTCACCCTTTAGATTTGCAAGTACCCTTTTGTATTCTTTTCTCTCTTTTGAGAATTGAATCCTCCTCCCCATATGAGGTTTATGTAGTTAAGAGGTGTACATTAGTTTAATATTTTTATGTTATGACGTCGAGGTTCTGCCCAAACGTCTTCTTTTTATTTTGTAAGTTTTCTCATTTTTTAATTATTTTTTTCTTTTATGTATTGTCCTTTATTTATTGTCTTTTATTTTATGTCTTTTGTTTATTGTCTTATTTATTGTCTTTTATTTTATGTATTTATTTATGTTTAATTGCTTTTATTCGTCTTCCACTATGAACTAAATGTTCATAGTGGTTACGTGGACGAAATTAACTTTGTATGGGAATCAGATGAAGCCACCGACTTCACTAGTCCAAGCCGCCAGCTTGACTGGAACAAAGCCGCCGGCTTCGTGCTTACTTTTGTGCAGTTTCTGGTTTTTTCAAATCTGTATAAACTGAGTTTCTGTGATGATTATTTAAACTGTTTTAAATCTGCTATGTTTTAATATGCTTCTTGCCATGCTTAATGATTAAATAACTTGATTTTAGGATTGATTAGCACTTAATCCAACAATCTATTATTCGATTCATGCTACTTGTTTAGATCTAGTCAATCTAACTTGTTAAATTGGATTGCATGCAATTAAGTTAAACAACATTGGTAGTGATAAATCTGTTGAATTTCAATTACACTTACATATTAGAGTTTAATATTGTTAGGCTTAGTCGAAGATCCTCTGTTTGGATGTGTTTGGTTAATGATTGCATGAAACTGGGTAAAGATTAGCTTTCAGCTAATAACTTGAGTTGATCTACTTGATGTTTAATAGTTTATATAATTTGTCAATCTATTTGCATGTCAATCTTCATCATAAGATTGATATGTATCATGTAGTTGAATTGAACACTAAGAATTGAGATGTTAGCCATGAACATCATATGTCTAGTATATGCTTTAAGTCCTGCATATTGAATGATATGCAACACTTATCTTAACATGCTTAGAGATAATAGTTGGTCTATGATTATTATCTTGATTTGTGTTAATATAAGTCATGAAACTTGCCTAATATGATTCCCGTATAAGTTGCTCGTTCATGTAACTACTTTTATTTTATAATTGTTTAATCTTAATCTTCGTTTCTTTCTTAATATTTTATTATTCAATTCATTAATAATGTACCTTCAATTATCTCTTTCTTAAGAGATAATATTCCAAATCTAAAGAACAACCAAAAACATAAATATTTATTTCTCATTCTGTAATAAGAATTAGACTAAAGAATAAAACAACTCATCTTATCTGCTTCCACGCTCTCTTTGGACAATAACCTAAAATACTACATCTGACTGGGTCTTGTTGCTTGTTAGGTTGTTAAAAGTGAATTAAAAGGTTATATAAATTTAAAAGTTTGAAAGGCAAATTAAGTACTACACAATTTTGCACGTAAACTTTTTAGAGCAGCTGCCGGGGAGCACGGTAAATACGAATATTTGGATATAAGTTGGTTATTGATATTTCTTAAAAGAGTGGTGACTGAATATAAAGAGAAAAGAAATAACTTTTATGGAAATGGCTAGAGACTTTATAAAAGAAAATAAGGCTGAATATAAAGCTGCTCCATTTTCACAAAAACAAATACAATCGATATTAGAATGGAATGAATACATGAGACAAGTAAAGGAAAAAGAAGAAAATGTTCAAACTCAACATACGATAACTCTAATGACCCGTCCTAATTCATCTGGACGAATACATTACATTTGGTTACATTGCGAGGTACTTGACCTCTATATGATACATTTTACAAACATTGCATTCGTTTTTAAAAGACAATCTTTTATTTCATCGAAAGATGACGGCATGCATACCATTTCATAATATATTCAACTATAATTGACTTAGTAATAATTTTGATGAACTCGATGACTCGAATGCAACGTCTTTTGAAACATGTCATGAATGACTCCAAGTAATATCTCTAATATGAGCAAATACACAGCGGAAGATTTCTTTAATACCTGAGAATAAACATGCTTTAAAGTGTCAACCAAAAGGTTGGTGAGTTCATTAGTTTATAATAAATAATCATTTCAGATAGTATAATAGACCACAAGATTTCATTTTCATAAACATCATTCTCGTATCAGGCATTTCGCAAACTGCATAGAGATAAAAATCATTCATATGGATTGAACACCTGGTAACCGACGTTAACTTAATGCATAGAATATCCTCAAAACAGAACCTCTCGTCTGTATAATAATCTCGAAGTACTAAAGCATTCGTACCCCGAATGGGACTTGTCAAGGTCCATAGATCTATCTTTAGGATTCGCGTCAAGCAGGGGCCATTTCCCTAAATTCTTAGGTTACCAGACTTGAAGGGCGATATTCGATTTAATAATCCAACCATAGAATGTAGTTTTAAGTATTTGTGTCTATTTCGTAAAACATTTATAAAAGCAGCGCATGTATTCTCAGTCCAAATAATATATATTGCAAAAGCATTTAAAAAGGGAGCAAATGAAACTCACCTAATGTATTTTGTAGTAAAAATACATATTACAAAACTGAACAATGCAGGGTTGACATCGGATTCACGAACCTATATCATTCATATATATATATATATATATATATATATATATATATATATATATATATATATATATATATATATATATATATATATATATATATATATATATATATATATATATATATATATATATATATATATATAATCGTAATGGAACAAATTCGTATATTATATTTTACGTTCTATATTATATATATTTAATTTGTGTTTACATATTTAAAATGATTTGTTTAGATAGTTATATCCATATGTATTTAGTTAGTATTATATTAAAAATACTTAATTTGTTATATATGAATATTCATATAAAATTCGTTAATATAATTAATACATATTGTTACCTATAATTATATTTTTATATACATAATATTTATTTAGTAACATAATATTAATATTGGTAAGTAAAAGTTGTATTTGATTATAATAATAATATTAATAATAATGAAAATAATAAATTTTATAGTATTACATAATACTTAATAATAATTATTATTATAGAAATTTCATTACTCGTGATAATATTAATATCAATACTTATGTTAATCATAATAAAAATCTTCCTGATAAATTTCTAAACTACTAACTAAAGCTTCTATAATATCATTTTGTAATCCTATCATAATAATAATAGTAATACTTATATTAATAAAATCATAAGAATTATTCATTTTACTACTAATGAGAATAATAATAATAAGTTTAAATAAAAAAATTAATGATAATGAAAATAATAATTTTGATAATACTACTTAATACTTAACAATAATAATAATAATAAAAATCTTATTACTAATGATGATATTAATAATAATACTAATTAATGATATTGCTAGTAAGAAATGTAATATGTGTAGCAACAATAATAATAATAATACTCCTAATTGTATTTATAATACTTATACTAATAATATCAATAATGATAATATTCTTAATGTGACTAATGATAATGATACTTCTAATATATTAGGAGTAACAATAATTATTGTAATAATAATAACAACAACTAATAATAACAATAAGAAAAATAATAATACTAATAATAATAAAAGAATCATAATTAAAGACTACCTTAGAAAGCTCCTTTAAAAAAAAAACGCCCCAAGCGAGGCTCGAACACTAGACCTCCCGCTAACCAACACAAGACTCAGACCATCCAAACCCATCTGCTTTTCTGTTTTATTTACGAATCCCATATTACTTAACCCATATGTTTTCTATTTCCACCCTCTTCGTCTTCTCTGAATACCATTCGATCAGAATCATACCAAAAATCATAAAACGAATTTCCAAAACAATATTAAGACTTAGTAACCAGTCAACGCTATAAGGTGATGAAATTTATTAACAAGAAAACGAAAAAAAAAATTATATATAACAGATAATACATGCTGCTGTTCGACCGTAAAAATAAAAAAAAATAAAAAAAAATTGATCTTGAGTTTTAAACGTTTTCAGCCTACACCATCTTCATGAAATATTTTCCAATTCATACATAGAAACTTTAAAAATTGTCACTTTAACTTATAACCTCAAAACCAATCCAAGTTTCATGAATAGCAGGAAGTTTGACTTTTTCAAAACATACTTTGACTCTCAAAATTGGAATTCGATATCGAAAATTAGAACTTGCAAACTTACAGATAGTTTGATTAAGATATTCATAACAGTACTGCAATCCTAGATTTTTAATTTGATTCGAAATTGAAGTTGTTGGAACAATAACCCTTGAACAAAGAAGGTACACATGTTCAGCTTAATTTTTCTGTTTTAGTCTTCAATTAAAAATAGTTAGGTCGTGATAATTGGTAAGGATGGTGAAAATCAAATGCCTTTTATCAATACAAACAGATAATGATTCGATAGATGATGTAGTTATGTCGACAAATAATCACGGGAAAGTAAGAACAGAAGAAAAAAAATTAAAAAAAAATAAAAATAAAGTTATGATAGTGATGTATGTACACGCATATAATCTGGTTTCCATATATATGAAGTTTAATAATAACAATTAATAAACATATTAAATATAATAATAATTAATAAATTTATTAAATATATTAATATGCTAATATTAATAATACAATAATAGTAATAATCCTAATAATGATATTTATACTAAAATAATAATAATGACTAAAGAATCTATATTATTTAGTATATTTTGTATATGAATAATGTAAATAATTACTAATACAAATATATTAATAAATAATAATACTTTCAATAAAAATAAAAATAATATTATTAGTAACAATTAAAATGATATTTATTAACAGTATTGTTAATAATGATGTTAATAATAATGTCATAATTTTTATTAATTTAATGATTTTAGTAATACTGATAATATTAATTATAATAATATTAGTAATGATAATAATAATAAATAATAATAATAAACATAATAATATTAATGATACTATTGGCACTAATATTAATATTAATAGTAATAATAAAAGTAGTAATAATATGATTTGTTATTACCTTTATATTTTAACTTGCATTTTATATTGTTATTTATGTAATATTTAATAATTACATAATGTTTTATATAATAAAATTTATTAGATATTTAATATCCACATATTGTATATATTACATATAATAATATTTATATATAGAAATTATATATATGTACATATACAATTGTTCGTGAATCGTTGGGATTAGTCAAAGGTCAAATGTATATATGAACACAGTTCAAGGTTTTGAGACTTCAACATTATAAACTTTGCTTATCGTGTCAGAATAACATAAAGATTAAGTTTAAATTTGGTCGGAAATTTCCGGGTCGTCACAGTACCTACCCATTAAAGAAATTTCGTCCCGAAATTTGAGTGAGGTGGTCATGGCTAACAATAAAAATGTTTTCATGATGAATATGAGTTGATAAATAAAGTTTTATCATCATTGAGTAATGTGGATAAAACTATTCGATTATTCGAAGAATACGAATGAAGCTATCACAAAAGATTGAAATAGGAAAAGTAAAGATTCGTCTTAACTTTTGGCAGAGTTAGGGTTGAATTCCGGAATTCAAGGGATTTAAAGAAAATCTTCGAAATCTAAAAGATTTGATTCTTCGGCGAATAAGGAAATTTAGATCTCTATAATTAAATACGGTGATCTGCCTTGATTACTCTGTCTGATATTTCCAATATAAATTAAACTCTTCCGTTCCATTATTCTCACCATTCCTATACTTTCTTTCTTAGTTCATACATCCAAAAGATTGTGAAAATGCTTAATCCAGTTCTAATCCTTGATATTTTTCTAATTATCATTTCTGTCATCCTTCTTTTCAATCTTCCATCAGAAAAATCTGTTTACTTCTACTATTACCTTGGGTGATACTATTCTTAATTCTATCGTGTCTTTATATTGCTATTCGTGTTAATATCCACGGTTTGTAACCTCCGTGTTGTTATTGGGCTTTATATTTTATGTTATATTTTAGAGTCCCTGCTTTCGTATTCTATAATCATCATCATTCACAGTTAATGCTCTCTTTTATTTGATGCAATTTATACCCCCTTTCTCTTTCGGAGCTTCATGCTTTTGTTTTCTTGTAGCAAGTAATGGTCCAAAATTCATAGATATGGAGTTTCGATTGAATATGCCTAATGTTCTAAGAGAGAAATTGTAATGACATGATCTTGATTGTTAAATTACCAGAATTCAAGAGAAAAGATAAAACTATAAAGAAAATAGGTTCCTGGTATGTTTACAGAATAGATAGAATGTAAGAGTCATGTAACATGGCACATGATGACGTTATGATATGTGAATCATCATGTTTCAACTCAGCATGACTTACTGTAATATAATCACGTTGATCAAGTGTCATTATATTATACTAACTCATGCTTCAGTTCCCAACACTACTTCAAAAACATTCAAATTTTAAACTCGAAAGTTTACAGAATATAGAAACTAACAGTTTCTTATATGATGTAACACTGATAGCGCGAAGAGATTAATGATTTCAGATAAGTATAGTTATGAAAATATCTTCAGAAATATGGATGATATTCATTAATGAACGATAAGATGATGTCTTAGAATTTCAGAAACAAATTGTGATGAAGAAATTCATTCACGATGATTTAGAGCGATTAAGGAGCAAGGTATTCGATAAAAATTTCATCAGAAATAGAATCATCAGGATTCTTTGAAGGCATATTTAGTCTTTGTGATTTTTCCATAACTTCCTTCATGGTTTGCTCAATTCGTTTTCCACTTTCAACTGTTCTGAGTTTTGCCAACATACCATTCTTTATTTCCAACTTTCGACGGTTAAGGTTGTATACAGTTTTTGTTGCTGTATTCAGCTTTTTCAGAATTCAGAGTATTGATTCGTTGACTTGGTATTTTTTTTTTTTCAGAATTCCAGGATGGAAGATCATGATTCCAAGAGATAAATGTTATATGTATACATATAACTGTTGATGTAGACATGCTGCGAGATTTTAAGATACTGATTGCTGATTCTCGGTATCTGGTACGGCAATTCTCGTTATCAGATGCAGATGAGTAGATGATAGGGTTTCAATGAATATAATAACTTTTCAGGAAGTTAAAGGTCAATGAAGTTGCTGGTGAGTATACTGCTAATGTGGTTGTATGTAAACGGTTCTCCGGTAACAATGATGAATAGGTAATTGTTATAATTAGGCTTTATTCGAATGAAAAATTGAAGTTGAATTGCTGGAGCTGTAACAAAATTGGCTAATTTGGAAAGGAATTGCAAAGTTATTTTCAGCAATAACAACGCCAAAGAAGATGGCACAGATACGTGGTAAACGTTTACTCAGGTTCTGAGTGTTTTCAGGTGCATAACTATATGAATCATTCTTTTCTTCTGTAGATGAAGTACGGTTGGTTCATCCTTTCGATTGAGGTGTTTTCAAGAGTCGTGAAAGGTTTGAACGCAGATTATAATCGTCAAGATACAATTGAGGTTTAAGATGAAATCAAGTGGCAAACTAGAAGAATTGTTTAGTTTCATATATTATAATCAATATTTTAATTCATTTTAATTATCCATTCTTGGTATTCCACAGTTAGCAGTCCACAGTCACTAACTCAATAATTCATATATAGTTTAATATACAATATTCGAATTAATTAATACGTATCGTGAGCCGTGTACATGTCTCAGACTCGATCACAACTCAAATTATATATATTATTATAGAATCAACCTCAACCCTGTATAGCTAACTCCAACATTACTGCATATAGAGTGTCTATGGTTATTCCAAATAATATATATAGATGCGTCGATATGATATGTCAAAACCTTGTATACGTGTCCCGATATTTAAAGTGCGTAAAATAAATAACAAAAATTAAATGACAATAAATAAAATTGCGAGAATTAAATTGCGATAAAATAAATTGCGATAATTAAATTGCGATAAATAAATTGCGATAAATAAAATGTAATCAGTTAGCTAGGATTTTGTTAGCGTGGATTCTTAACAGAATTTCTCATAGTTAATTTGTTTGTTTCTAATAAATTTTATTTTGTCAAATATTTTCTTCATTATTGCCACTTATTGAATTCTGATAGGTCAAAATCCAAGCATGAAATTGAATGAAAATGGTTATTCTGTGGTGAACGAATTCGTATAGCTGTGGTTGTAAGTAGGATAGTAAATGACTGTTGAATCAGATTCGAAGAATGTACAGTGTAACTTATTAAGTGAAATCTAAATATTCCTCTGGTATTACCTACCCATTAAAATATTTTCATCATTAACAGTTTGTACGAAAGAATTTTTAATTACAATCTTTATGAAAATATATATACATATATATTTTCTTCAGATGTAATCATGGATTTAATGAGTCAATATGATATTAAACTCATTTGATTTACCGTTAGAACAAGAATATATAGTCTCTAAAACATTAGAGATTACATAATCGCCATGTCGAACGAAGATAAATGACGTAGAATGATTCGTAGAACGATGATTATACTCGAGGTACAGAATGAGATGTTGAGGCATGGATTGTTGAAACTTGGGTTGTTGGTGGTACTGGTGCCATTGGTGCTGAGGCTGGTGATGTTACTGGTGTTGGTGATACTGATGGTGCTTGCAAATTGTATACCGTGCTCTCTAAAGTTAATACTTGAGCTCAGAGTTCTCTAACTTCTTCTACTAACCCTGGTTGATTATCAGTGTGAGGTAGAGGTCGGATATCTTCTCTAGTTCCGTTAATGGTAGCTTCAAGACGAAAAATTCTTTCAAATAGGGTATAAACGGTGTTGCGAACGGGTTCGCCGGTGAGCGGGTCAAGTAGTCCAAGGTTAGGTGGTAGATTCGATTCATGATATGGAGTACCTTCTTCCCTTCTCCATAGGGTGAGTATGTGGCGAACCCACCCCCATTTTCTTCAGTAATCACGGTAGTTGATTGGTTGGTGTGCTCCTGTCACGCTGTCTTCGGAGTCAGAGGAACTTGGTCGATTCGTAGAGGCCATCTTACGCGATCTCAGGAAAGATTTTTGGTATGAAGAGTTTAGTGACAGCAATTGGTAGATGGATGTATTCTCAATGCATAATATGCATAGATATATATAGTACCAGGATCCCTTAAGTTACGAAAAAATTTACGAGAGATATCAGGCAAGGTCTACAGTAACAGATACGCTAAGATATGAATTTTGTCTATACACTATTCATGCAGTCAATGCAGTAAAACGTGTCTAGATTAAGAATAATGAGCAGGTAATTTCCAAAGGATGATAAGCAGATGATGTCTGACAAAAACGATAAGTAAAACTTTTGACATGTAGACACGGTCGACATCCAGACTCAGTAATGCATCCTAATGACTATCAGTTAGATACACTAATGCAAGACCTGGTTCGCTAATGAAATGTCCCGTTCTTATTGATTAAAAACGTTCCATATTAATTGATTTCGTTGCGAGGTTTTGACCTCTATATGAGACGTTTTTCAAAGACTGCATTCATTTTTAAAACAAACCATAACCTTTATTTCATAAATAAAGGTTTAAAAAGCTTTACGTAGATTATCAAATAATGATAATCTAAAATATCCTGTTTACACACGACCATTACATAATGGTTTACAATACAAATATGTTACATCGAAATCAGTTTCTTGAATGCAGTTTTTACACAATATCATACAAACATGGACTCCAAATCTTGTCCTTATTTTAGTATGCAACAGCGGAAGCTCTTAATATTCACCTGAGAATAAACATGCTTTAAACGTCAACAAAAATGTTGGTGAGTTATAGGTTTAACCTATATATATCAAATCGTAACAATAGACCACAAGATTTCATATTTCAATACACATCCCATACATAGAGATAAAAATCATTCATATGGTGAACACCTGGTAACCGACATTAACAAGATGCATATATAAGAATATCCCCATCATTCCGGGACACCCTTCGGATATGATATAAATTTCGAAGTACTAAAGCATCCGGTACTTTGGATGGGGTTTGTTAGGCCCAATAGATCTATCTTTAGGATTCGCGTCAATTAGGGTGTCTGTTCCCTAATTCTTAGATTACCAGACTTAATAAAAAGGGGCATATTCGATTTCGATAATTCAACCATAGAATGTAGTTTCACGTACTTGTGTCTATTTTGTAAATCATTTATAAAACCTACATGTATTCTCATCCCAAAAATATTAGATTTTAAAAGTGGGACTATAACTCACTTTCACAGATTTTTACTTCGTCGGGAAGTAAGACTTGGCCACTGGTTGATTCACGAACCTATAACAATATATACATATATATCAAAGTATGTTCAAAATATATTTACAACACTTTTAATATATTTTGATGTTTTAAGTTTCTTAAGTCAGCTGTCCTCGTTAGTAACCTACAACTAGTTGTCCACAGTTAGATGTACAGAAATAAATCGATAAATATTATCTTGAATCAATCCACGACCCAGTGTATACGTATCTCAGTATTGATCACAACTCAAACTATATATATTTTGGAATCAACCTCAACCCTGTATAGCTAACTCCAACATTCACATATAGAGTGTCTATGGTTGTTCCGAAATATATATAGATGTATCGACATGATAGGTCGAAACATTGTATACGTGTCTATGGTATCTCAAGATTACATAATATACAATACAAGTTGATTAAGTTATGGTTGGAATAGATTTGTTACCAATTTTCACGTAGCTAAAATGAGAAAAATTATCCAATCTTGTTTTACCCATAACTTCTTCATTTTAAATCCGTTTTGAGTGAATCAAATTGCTATGGTTTCATATTGAACTCTATTTTATGAATCTAAACAGAAAAAGTATAGGTTTATAGTCGGAAAAATAAGTTACAAGTCGTTTTTGTAAAGGTAGTCATTTCAGTCGAAAGAACGACGTCTAGATGACCATTTTAGAAAACATACTTCCACTTTGAGTTTAACCATAATTTTTGGATATAGTTTCATGTTCATAATAAAAATCATTTTCTCAGAATAACAACTTTTAAATCAAAGTTTATCATAGTTTTTAATTAACTAACCCAAAACAGCCCGCGGTGTTACTACGACGGCGTAAATCCGGTTTTACGGTGTTTTTCGTGTTTTCAGGTTTTAAATCATTAAGTTAGCATATCATATAGATATAGAACATGTTTTTAGTTGATTTTAAAAGTCAATTTAGAAGGATTAACTTTTGTTTGCGAACAAGTTTAGAATTAACTAAACTATGTTCTAGTGATTACAAGTTTAAACCTTCGAATAAGATAGCTTTATACGTATGAATCGAATGATGTTATGAACATCATTACTACCTTAATTTCCTTGGATAAACCTACTGGAAAAGAGAAAAATGGATCTAGCTTCAATGGATCCTTGGATGGCTCGAAGTTCTTGAAGCAGAATCATGACACGAAAATAAGTTCAAGTAAGATCATCACTTGAAATAAGATTGTTATAGTTATAGAAATTGAACCAAAGTTTGAATATGATTATTACCTTGTATTAGAATGATAACCTACTGTAAGAAATAAAGATTTCTTGAGGTTGGATGATCACCTTACAAGATTGGAAGTGAGCTAGCAAACTTGAAAGTATTCTTGATTTTATGTAACTAGAACTTGTAGAATATATGAAGAACACTTAGAACTTGAAGATAGAACTTGAGAGAGATCAATTAGATGAAGAAAATTGAAGAATGAAAGTGTTTGTAGGTGTTTTTGGTCGTTGGTGTATGGATTAGATATAAAGGATATGTAATTTTGTTTTCATGTAAATAAGTCATGAATGATTACTCATATTTTTGTAATTTTATGAGATATTTCATGCTAGTTGCCAAATGATGGTTCCCACATGTGTTAGGTGACTCACATGGGCTGCTAAGAGCTGATCATTGGAGTGTATATACCAATAGTACATACATCTAAAAGCTGTGTATTGTACGAGTACGAATACGGGTGCATACGAGTAGAATTGTTGATGAAACTGAACGAGGATGTAATTGTAAGCATTTTTGTTAAGTAGAAGTATTTTGATAAGTGTATTGAAGTCTTTCAAAAGTGTATAAATACATATTAAAACACTACATGTATATACATTTTAACTGAGTCGTTAAGTCATCGTTAGTCGTTACATGTAAGTGTTGTTTTTAAACCTTTAGGTTAACGGTCTTGTTAAATGTTGTTAACCCAATGTTTATAATATCAAATGAGATTTTAAATTATTATATTATCATGATATTATCATGTATGAATATCTCTTAATATGATATATATACATTAAATGTCTTTACAACGATAATCGTTACATATATGTCTCGTTTAAAAATCATTAAGTTAGTAGTCTTGTTTTTACATATGTAGTTCATTGTTAATATACTTAATGATATGTTTACTTATCATAGTATCATGTTAACTATATATATATCCATATATATGTCATCATATAGTTTTTACAAGTTTTAACGTTCGTGAATCACCGGTCAACTTGGGTGGTCAATTGTCTATATGAAACATATTTCAATTAATCAAGTCTTAACAAGTTTGATTGCTTAACATGTTGGAAACATTTAATCATGTAAATATCAATCTCAATTAATATATATAAACATGGAAAAGTTCGGGTCACTACAGTACCTACCCGTTAAATGAATTTCGTCCCGAAATTTTAAGCTGTTGAAGGTGTTGACGAATCTTCTGGAAATAGATGCGGGTATTTCTTCTTCATCTGATCTTCACGCTCCCAGGTGAACTCGGGTCCTCTACGAGCATTCCATCGAACCTTAACAATTGGTATCTTGTTTTGCTTAAGTCTTTTAACCTCACGATCCATTATTTCGACGGGTTCTTCGATGAATTGAAGTTTTTCGTTGATTTGGATTTCATCTAACGGAATAGTGAGATCTTCTTTAGCAAAACATTTCTTTAAATTCGAGACGTGGAAAGTGTTATGTACAGCCGCGAGTTGTTGAGGTAACTCTAGTCGGTAAGCTACTGGTCCGATACGATCAATAATCTTGAATGGTCCAATATACCTTGGATTTAATTTCCCTCGTTTACCAAATCGAACAACGCCTTTCCAAGGTGCAACTTTAAGCATGACCATCTCTCCAATTTCAAATTCTATATCTTTTCTTTTAATGTCAGCGTAGCTCTTTTGTCGACTTTGGGCGGTTTTCAACCGTTGTTGAATTTGGATGATCTTCTCGGTAGTTTCTTGTATAATCTCCGGACCCGTAATCTGTCTATCCCCCACTTCACTCCAACAAATCAGAGACCTGCACTTTCTACCATAAAGTGCTTCAAACGGCGCCATCTCAATGCTTGAATGGTAGCTGTTGTTGTAGGAAAATTCTGCTAACGGTAGATGTCGATCCCAACTGTTTCCGAAATCAATAACACATGCTCGTAGCATGTCTTCAAGCGTTTGTATCGTCCTTTCACTCTGCCCATCAGTTTGTGGATGATAGGCAGTACTCATGTCTAGACGAGTTCCTAATGCTTGCTGTAATGTCTGCCAGAATCTTGAAATAAATCTGCCATCCCTATCAGAGATAATAGAGATTGGTATTCCATGTCTGGAGATGACTTCCTTCAAATACAGTCGTGCTAACTTCTCCATCTTGTCATCTTCTCTTATTGGCAAAAAGTGTGCTGATTTGGTGAGACGGTCAACTATTACCCAAATAGTATCAAAACCACTTGCAGTCCTTGGCAATTTAGTGATGAAATCCATGGTAATGTTTTCCCATTTCCATTCCAGGATTTCGGGTTGTTGAAGTAGACCTGATGGTTTCTGATGCTCAGCTTTGACCTTAGAACACGTCAAACATTCTCCTACGTATTTAGCAACATCGGCTTTCATACCCGGCCACCAAAAATGTTTCTTGAGATCCTTGTACATCTTCCCCGTTCCAGGATGTATTGAGTATCTGGTTTTATGAGCTTCTCTAAGTACCATTTCTCTCATATCTCCAAATTTTGGTACCCAAATCCTTTCAGCCCTATACCGGGTTCCGTCTTCCCGAATATTAAGATGCTTCTCCGATCCTTTGGGTATTTCATCCTTTAAATTTCCCTCTTTTAAAACTCCTTGTTGTGCCTCCTTTATTTGAGTAGTAATGTTGTTATGAATCATTATATTCATAGATTTTACTCGAATGGGTTCTCTGTCCTTCCTGCTCAAGGCATCGGCTACCACATTTGCCTTCCCCGGGTGGTAACGAATCTCAAAGTCGTAATCATTCAATAATTCAATCCACCTACGCTGCCTCATATTCAGTTGTTTCTGATTAAATATGTGTTGAAGACTTTTGTGGTCGGTATATATAATACTTTTGACCCCATATAAGTAGTGCCTCCAAGTCTTTAATGCAAAAACAACCGCGCCTAATTCCAAATCATGCGTCGTATAATTTTGTTCATGAATCTTCAATTGTCTAGACGCATAAGCAATCACCTTCGTTCGTTGCATTAATACACAACCGAGACCTTGCTTTGATGCATCACAATAAATCACAAAATCATCATTCCCTTCAGGCAATGACAATATAGGTGTCGTAGTTAGCTTTTTCTTCAATAACTGAAACGCTTTCTCTTGTTCATCATTCCATTCAAATTTCTTCCCTTTATGCGTTAATGCAGTCAAGGGTTTTGCTATTCTGGAAAAGTCTTGGATGAACCTTCTGTAGTAACCAGCTAGTCCTAAAAACTGGCGTATGTGTTTTGAAGTTTTCGGGGTTTCCCACTTTTCAACAGTTTCTATCTTTGCCGGATCCACCTTAATACCTTCTTTGTTCACTATGTGACTGAGGAATTGAACTTCTTCCAACCAAAATGCACACTTTGAAAACCTAGCGTACAATTCTTCCTTCCTCAATACTTCTAACACCTTTCTCAAATGTTCACCGTGTTCTTGGTCATTCTTTGAGTAAATAAGTATGTCATCAATGAAAACAATGACAAACTTGTCAAGGTATGGTCCACACACTCGGTTCATAAGGTCCATGAACACAGCTGGTGCATTAGTTAAACCAAACGGTATGACCATAAACTCGTAATGACCGTAACGTGTTCTGAAAGCAGTCTTTGGAATATCATCTTCTTTCACCCGCATTTGATGATACCCGGAACGTAAGTCAATCTTTGAATAAACATACGAGCCTTGTAGTTGATCAAATAAGTCATCGATTCTCGGTAGTGGGTAGCGGTTCTTGATGGTAAGTTTGTTCAACTCTCGGTAGTCGATACACAACCTGAATGTACCATCTTTCTTCTTGACAAACAAAACAGGAGCTCCCCACGGTGATGTGCTTGGTCGAATGAAACCACGCTCTAAAAGTTCTTGTAATTGGCTTTGTAGTTCTTTCATCTCGCTGGGTGCGAGTCTGTAAGGAGCACGAGCTATTGGTGCAGCTCCTGGTACAAGATCTATTTGAAATTCAACGGATCGATGTGGGGGTAATCCCGGTAATTCTTTCGGAAATACATCAGGAAATTCTTTTGCGACGGGAACATCATTGATGCTCTTTTCTTCAGTTTGTACTTTCTCGACGTGTGCTAGAACAGCATAACAACCTTTTCTTATTAGTTTTTGTGCCTTCAAATTACTAATAAGATGTAGCTTCGTGTTGCCCTTTTCTCCGTACACCATTAAGGGTTTTCCTTTTTCTCGTATAATGCGAATTGCATTTTTGTAACAAACGATCTCCGCTTTCACTTCTTTCAACCAGTCCATACCGATTATCACATCAAAACTCCCTAACTCTACTGGTATCAAATCAATCTTAAATGTTTCGCTAACCAGTTTAATTTCTCGATTCCGACATATATTATCTGCTGAAATTAATTTACCATTTGCTAATTCGAGTAAAAATTTACTATCCAAAGGCGTCAATGGACAACTTAATTTAGCACAAAAATCTCTACTCATATAGCTTCTATCCGCACCCGAATCAAATAAAACGTAAGCAGATTTATTGTCAATAAGAAACGTACCCGTAACAAGCTCCGGGTCTTCCTGTGCCTCTGCCGCATTAATATTGAAAACTCTTCCACGGCCTTGTCCATTCGTGTTCTCCTGGTTCGGGCAATTTCTAATAATGTGGCCCGGTTTTCCACATTTATAACAAACTACATTGGCATAACTTGCTCCGACACTACTTGCTCCGCCATTACTCGTTCCGACACCATTTGTTCCTTTCGTTCTATTAACCCCTGGTCCGTAGACCTCACACTTCACCGCGCTATGACCATTTCTTTTACACTTGTTGCAAAATTTGGTGCAGAACCCCGAGTGATTCTTTTCACACCTTTGGCATAGCTGCTTCTGATTGTTGTTGTTGTTGCGGTTATTATTGTTGTTGGGATGATTGTTGTAGTTGTTGTTGTTGTTGTTGTTGTTGTTGTTGGGCCGTTTGTTGTAGTTGCGATTGATGTTGCGATTGTTGGGATAATTGTTGCGATTATTGTTGTAATTGCTGTTGTTGTTGTATTGGTGATTCTTATCACCGTTTTCCTCCCACTTTCTTTTGACTTGCTTCACATTGGCCTCTTCAGCAGTATGTTCTTTAATTCTTTCTTCAATTTGGTTCACGAGTTTGTGAGCCATTCTACATGCCTGTTGTATGGAGGCGGGCTCGTGTGAACTTATATCTTCTTGGATTCTTTCCGGTAATCCTTTCACAAACGCGTCGATCTTCTCTTCCTCATCTTCGAATGCTCCCGGACACAATAGGCACAATTCTGTGAATCGTCTTTCGTACGTGGTAATATCAAATCCTTGGGTTCGTAACCCTCTAAGTTCTGTCTTGAGCTTATTGACCTCGGTTCTGGGACGGTACTTCTCGTTCATCAAGTGCTTGAATGCTGACCACGGTAGTGCGTACGCATCGTCTTGTCCCACTTGCTCTAGATAGGTATTCCACCATGTTAACGCAGAACCTGTGAAGGTATGCGTAGCGTACTTTACTTTGTCCTCTTCAGTACACTTACTTATGGCAAACACCGATTCGACCTTCTCGGTCCACCGTTTCAATCCGATCGGTCCTTCGGTTCCATCAAATTCCAAAGGTTTGCAGGCAGTGAATTCTTTGTAGGTGCATCCTACACGATTTCCTGTACTGCTAGATCCAAGGTTATTGTTGGTATGTAGCGCAGCCTGTACTGCGGCTATGTTTGAAGCTAGAAAAGTACGGAATTCCTCTTCATTCATATTCACGGTGTGTCGAGTAGTCGGTGCCATTTCCTTCAAAATAGTTAAATGGAACAAGTTAATCATACAGAATATTAAGAGTAGTTAATAGTATTTCGTAGCATAATATGAACTCATTTATAAAAGCTTTTTCTTCATATTAGCATTTTATAAGTTTAAATTCGGGTAGTACCTACCCGTTAAGTTCATACTTAGTAGCTAATATACAATTCAACTACTACAATTCTATATGAAAAACTGATTATAATAATATTTCGCGTTCAAACTTTTATACAATATTTTACAAACTTACAATACCGCTTATTTTACATAAAGCATGAAATATAGCACACAATAACTTTGATACAAGATAGTTGTGAAGATAATTCTAGCTAGTACACAAGTCGTTCAGCAAAGGCAATAAAGACACGTAATTCATACGTCCAGAAACAAGTCATGCATTCTAGTTTTACTAGAACTACTTCCCATCCTTGGTCTTGTGCAACATAACCGTTATGGCCGTTGATAAGACAGCGTGTTGTAACGTCGTCAAAAGGACGAGGGTTACGTAATGTCCAACAGTCCCGTAATAATCTAAAAACCTCATTTCTTACTCCAATTACCGACTCTGTCACTTGTGGAAACGTTTTGTTTAATAGTTGTAGCCCGATGTTCTTGTTCTCACTTTGGTGAGAAGCGAACATTACTAATCCGTAAGCATAACATGCTTCTTTATGTTGCATGTTAGCCGCTTTTTCTAAATCACGAAGTCCAATATTCGGATATATTGAGTCAAAATAATTTCTTAACCCGTTGCGTAAAATAGCATTTGGGTTCCCCGCAATATATGCGTCAAAGTAAACACATCGTAACTTATGGGTTTTCCAATGTGATATCCCCCATCTTTCAAACGAAAGTCTCTTATAAACCAAGACATTCTTGAAACGTTCTTCGAATGTCTTACAAACTGATCTCGCCTTAAATAGTTGTGCCGAGGAATTCTGGCCGACTCTAGACAAGATTTCATCAATCATGTCTCCGGGTAGGTCTCTTAAAATATTGGGTAGTCTATCCATTTTGTGTTTTTAAACTGTAAAATAGACAAGAGTTAGATTCATAAAAAAATACTTATTAATACAAGCAATTTTTACATATATCATAAAGCATACGAACACTATATTACATATATTACACCACACGAATACAACTATCTTATTCCGACTCGCTCGTTTCTTCTTCTTCGGTTTTGGTTCGTTTTGCCAAGTTTCTAGGGATATATGATGTTCCCCTAATACGAGCCGTCGTTGTCCACATTGGTTTAGAAAAACCTGGTGGTTTAGAGGTTCCCGGGTCATTGTTACAACTTAAGGACTTCGGGCGTTGACGATACATATAAAGTTCATCGGGGTTGGAATTAGATTTCTCTATTTTTATGCCCTTTCCCTTATTATTTTCTTTTGCCTTTTTAAATTCAGTAGGGGTAATTTCTATAACATCATCGGAATTCTCGTCGGAATCCGATTCATCGGAGAATTGGTAATCCTCCCAATATTTTGCTTCCTTGGCGGAAACACCATTGACCATAATTAACCTTGGTCGGTTGGTTGAGGATTTTCTTTTACTTAACCGTTTTATTATTTCCCCCACCGGTTCTATTTCTTCATCCGGTTCCGATTCTTCTTCCGGTTCCGATTCTTCTTCCGGTTCCGACTCTTCTTCCGGTTCCTCTTCGGGAACTTGTGAATCAGTCCACGAATCATTCCAATTTACATTTGATTCTTCATTATTATTAGGTGAGTCAATGGGACTTGTTCTAGAGGTAGACATCTATCACATAATATCAAACGCGTTAAGAGATTAATATATCACATAATATTCACATGTTAAAAATATATAGTTTCCAACAAAATTTGTTAAGCAATCATTTTTCAAGTAAACACGGTCGAAGTCCAGACTCACTAATGCATCATAACAAACTCGATAAGACACACTAATGAAAAATTCTAGTTCTCTAAGACCAACGCTCGGATACCAACTGAAATGTCCCGTTCTTATTGATTAAAAACGTTCCATATTAATTGATTTCGTTGCGAGGTTTTGACCTCTATATGAGACGTTTTTCAAAGACTGCATTCATTTTTAAAACAAACCATAACCTTTATTTCATAAATAAAGGTTTAAAAAGCTTTACGTAGATTATCAAATAATGATAATCTAAAATATCCTGTTTACACACGACCATTACATAATGGTTTACAATACAAATATGTTACATCGAAATCAGTTTCTTGAATGCAGTTTTTACACAATATCATACAAACATGGACTCCAAATCTTGTCCTTATTTTAGTATGCAACAGCGGAAGCTCTTAGTATTCACCTGAGAATAAACATGCTTTAAACGTCAACAAAAATGTTGGTGAGTTATAGGTTTAACCTATATATATCAAATCGTAACAATAGACCACAAGATTTCATATTTCAATACACATCCCATACATAGAGATAAAAATCATTCATATGGTGAACACCTGGTAACCGACATTAACAAAATGCATATATAAGAATATCCCCATCATTCCGGGACACCCTTCGGATATGATATAAATTTCGAAGTACTAAAGCATCCGGTACTTTGGATGGGGTTTGTTAGGCCCAATAGATCTATCTTTAGGATTCGCGTCAATTAGGGTGTCTGTTCCCTAATTCTTAGATTACCAGACTTAATAAAAAGGGGCATATTCGATTTCGATAATTCAACCATAGAATGTAGTTTCACGTACTTGTGTCTATTTTGTAAATCATTTATAAAACCTGCATGTATTCTCATCCCAAAAATATTAGATTTTAAAAGTGGGACTATAACTCACTTTCACAGATTTTTACTTCGTCGGGAAGTAAGACTTGGCCACTGGTTGATTCACGAACCTATAACAATATATACATATATATCAAAGTATGTTCAAAATATATTTACAACACTTTTAATATATTTTGATGTTTTAAGTTTCTTAAGTCAGCTGTCCTCGTTAGTAACCTACAACTAGTTGTCCACAGTTAGATGTACAGAAATAAATCGATAAATATTATCTTGAATCAATCCACGACCCAGTGTATACGTATCTCAGTATTGATCACAACTCAAACTATATATATTTTGGAATCAACCTCAACCCTGTATAGCTAACTCCAACATTCACATATAGAGTGTCTATGGTTGTTCCGAAATATATATAGATGTGTCGACATGATAGGTCGAAACATTGTATACGTGTCTATGGTATCTCCAGATTACATAATATACAATACAAGTTGATTAAGTTATGGTTGGAATAGATTTGTTACCAATTTTCACGTAGCTAAAATGAGAAAAATTATCCAATCTTGTTTTACCCATAACTTCTTCATTTTAAATCCGTTTTGAGTGAATCAAATTGCTATGGTTTCATATTGAACTCTATTTTATGAATCTAAACAGAAAAAGTATAGGTTTATAGTCGGAAAAATAAGTTACAAGTCGTTTTTGTAAAGGTAGTCATTTCAGTCGAAAGAACAACGTCTAGATGACCATTTTAGAAAACATACTTCCACTTTGAGTTTAACCATAATTTTTGGATATAGTTTCATGTTCATAATAAAAATCATTTTCTCAGAATAACAACTTTTAAATCAAAGTTTATCATAGTTTTTAATTAACTAACTCAAAACAGCCCGCGGTGTTACTACGACGGCGTAAATCCGGTTTTACGGTGTTTTTCGTGTTTTCAGGTTTTAAATCATTAAGTTAGCATATCATATAGATATAGAACATGTTTTTAGTTGATTTTAAAAGTCAATTTAGAAGGATTAACTTTTGTTTGCGAACAAGTTTAGAATTAACTAAACTATGTTCTAGTGATTACAAGTTTAAACCTTCGAATAAGATAGCTTTATACGTATGAATCGAATGATGTTATGAACATCATTACTACCTTAATTTCCTTGGATAAACCTACTGGAAAAGAGAAAAATGGATCTAGCTTCAATGGATCCTTGGATGGCTCGAAGTTCTTGAAGCAGAATCATGACACGAAAATAAGTTCAAGTAAGATCATCACTTGAAATAAGATTGTTATAGTTATAGAAATTGAACCAAAGTTTGAATATGATTATTACCTTGTATTAGAATGATAACCTACTGTAAGAAATAAAGATTTCTTGAGGTTGGATGATCACCTTACAAGATTGGAAGTGAGCTAGCAAACTTGAAAGTATTCTTGATTTTATGTAACTAGAACTTGTAGAATATATGAAGAACACTTAGAACTTGAAGATAGAACTTGAGAGAGATCAATTAGATGAAGAAAATTGAAGAATGAAAGTGTTTGTAGGTGTTTTTGGTCGTTGGTGTATGGATTAGATATAAAGGATATGTAATTTTGTTTTCATGTAAATAAGTCATGAATGATTACTCATATTTTTGTAATTTTATGAGATATTTCATGCTAGTTGCCAAATGATGGTTCCCACATGTGTTAGGTGACTCACATGGGCTGCTAAGAGCTGATCATTGGAGTGTATATACCAATAGTACATACATCTAAAAGCTGTGTATTGTACGAGTACGAATACGGGTGCATACGAGTAGAATTGTTGATGAAACTGAACGAGGATGTAATTGTAAGCATTTTTGTTAAGTAGAAGTATTTTGATAAGTGTATTGAAGTCTTTAAAAAGTGTATAAATACATATTAAAACACTACATGTATATACATTTTAACTGAGTCGTTAAGTCATCGTTAGTCGTTACATGTAAGTGTTGTTTTTAAACCTTTAGGTTAACGGTCTTGTTAAATGTTGTTAACCCAATGTTTATAATATCAAATGAGATTTTAAATTATTATATTATCATGATATTATCATGTATGAATATCTCTTAATATGATATATATACATTAAATGTCTTTACAACGATAATCGTTACATATATGTCTCCTTTAAAAATCATTAAGTTAGTAGTCTTGTTTTTACATATGTAGTTCATTGTTAATATACTTAATGATATGTTTACTTATCATAGTATCATGTTAACTATATATATATATATCCATATATATGTCATCATATAGTTTTTACAAGTTTTAACGTTCGTGAATCACCGGTCAACTTGGGTGGTCAATTGTCTATATGAAACATATTTCAATTAATCAAGTCTTAACAAGTTTGATTGCTTAACATGTTGGAAACATTTAATCATGTAAATATCAATCTCAATTAATATATATAAACATGGAAAAGTTCGGGTCACTACAGCTAAGACCACCGCTCTGATACCAACTCTAATGACCCGTCCTAATCCATCTAGACGAATACATTACATTTGGTTACATTGCGAGGTACTTGACCTATATATGATACATTTTACAAACATTGCATTCGTTTTTAAAAGACAATCTTTCATTTCATCGAAAGATGACAGCATGCATACCATTTCATAATATATCCAACTATAATTGACTTAGTCATAATCTTGATGAACTCAACGACTCGAATGCAACGTCTTTTGAAACATGTCAAGAATGACTCCAAGTAATATCTCTAATATGAGCAAATGCACAGCGGAATATTTCTTTAATACCTGAGAATAAACATGCTTTAAAGTGTCAACCAAAAGGTTGGTGAGTTCATTAGTTTATAATAAATAGTCATTTCAGATAGTATAATAGACCACAAGATTTCATTTTCATAAACATCATTCTGGTATCAGGCATTTCGCAAACTGCATAGAGATAAAAATCATTCATATGGATTGAACACCTGGTAACCGACGTTAACTTAATGCATAGAATATCCCCAAAACAGAACCTCTCGTCTGTATAATAATCTCGAAGTACTAAAGCATTCGTACCCCGAATGGGACTTTTCAAGGTCCATAGATCTATTTTTAGGATTCGCGTCAATCAGGTACCAATTCCCTAAATTCTTAGGTTACCAGACTTGAAGGGCGATATTCGGTTTAATAATCCAACCATAGAATGTAGTTTTAAGTACTTGTGTCTATTTCGTAAAACATTTATAAATGCAGCGCATGTATTCTCAGTTCCAAAAATATATATTGCAAAAGCATTTAAAAAGGGAGCAAATGAAATTCACCTAATGTATTTTGTAGTAAAAATACATATTACAAAACTGAACAATGAAGGGTTGGCCTCGGATTCACGAACCTATATCATTCATATATATATATATATAATCGTAATGGAAGAAATTCATATATTATATTTTACGTTATATATTATATATATTTAATTTGTGTTTACATATTTAAAATTATTTGTTTAGATTGTTATATCCATATGTATTTAGTTAATATTATATTAAAATAACTTAATTTATTATATATGAATATTCATATAAAATTCGTTAATATGATTAATACATATTGTTACCTATAATTATACTTTTATATACATAATATTTATTTAGTAACATAATATTAATATTGGTAAGTAAAAGTTGTATTTGATTATAATAATAATATTAATAATTATATTAATAATAATAATGAAAATAATAAATTTTATAGTATTACATAATACTTAATAATAATTATTATTATAGAAATTTCATTACTCGTGATAATATTAATATCAATACTTATGTTAATCGTAATCAAAATCTTCCTGATAAATTTCTAAACTACTAACTAAAGCTTCTATAATATCATTTCGTAATCCTATCATAATAATAATAGTAATACTAATATTAATAAAATCATAAGAATTATTCATTTTACTACTAATGAGAATAATAATAATAAGTTTAAAAAAAATAAAAATTAATGATAATGAAAATAATAATTTTGATAATACTACTTAATACTTAACAATAATAATAATAATAAAAATCTTATTACTAATGATGATATTAATAATAATACTAATTAATGATATTGCTAGTAAGAAATGTAATATTTGTAGTAACAATAATAATAATAATACTCATAATTGTATTTATAATACTTATACTAATAATACCAATAATGATAATATTCTTAATGTGACTAATGATAATGATACTTCTAATATATTAGGAGTAACAATAATTATTGTAATAATAATAACAACAACTAATAATAATACAAAAATCTTAATTAAAGAATACCTTAGAAAGCTCCTTAAAAAAACGTCCCAAGCGAGGCTCGAACACTAGACCTCCCGCTAACCAACACAAGTCTCGGACCATCCAAACCCATCTGCTTTTCTGTTTTATTTACGGATCCCATATTACTTAACCCATATGTTTTCTGTTTCCACCCTCTTCGTCTTCTCTGAATACCATTCGATCAGAATCATACCAAAAATCATAAAACGAATTTCCAAAACAGTATTAAGACTTTGTAACCAGTCAACGCTATAAGGTGATGAAATTTATTAACAAGAAAATGAAATTTTTTTTATATATAACAGATAATACATGCTGCTTTTCGACCGTAAAAATAAAAAAAATAAAAAAATAAATTGATCTTGAGTTTTAAACGTTTTCAGCCTACACCATCTTCATGAAATAGTTTCCAATTCATACATAGAAACTTTAAAAATTGTCAATTTAACTTATAACCTCAAAACCAATCCAAATTTCATGAAGAGCAGGTAGTTTGACTTTTTCGAAACATACTTTGACTCTCAAAATTGGAATTCGATATCGAAAATTAGAACTTGCAAACTTACAGATAGTTTGATTAAGAGATTCATAACAGTACTGCATTCCTAGATTTTTAATTTGATTCGAAATTGAAGTTGTTGGAACAATAACCCACGAACAGAGAAGGTACACAGGTTCAGCTTAATTTTTTTGTTTTAGTCTTCAATTAAAAATAGTTAGGTCGTGATAATTGGTGAGGATGGTGAAAATCAAATGCCTTTTATCAGTACAAACAGATGATGATTCGATAGATGATGTAGTTATGTCGACAAATAATCACGGGAAAGTAAGAACAGAAGAAAAAAATTAAATAAAAAAAATAAAGTTCTGATAGTGACGTATGTACACGCATATAATCTGGTTTCCATATATATGAAGTTTAATAATAACAATTAATAAACATATTAAATATAATAATAATTAATAAATTTATTAAATATATTAATATGCTAATATTAATAATACAATAATAGTAATAATCCTAATAATGATATTTATACTAAAATAATAATAATGACTAAAGAATCTGTATTATTTAGTATATTTTGTATATGAATAATGTAAATAATTACTAATACAAATATATTAATAAATAATAATACTTTCAATAAAAATAATAATATTAATAACAATTAAAATGATATTTATTAACAATATTGTTAATAATGATGTTAATAATAATGTCATAATTTTTATTAATTTAATGATTTTAGTAATACTGATAATATTAATTATAATAATATTAGTAATGATAATAATAATAAATAATAATAATAAACTTAATAATATTAATGATACTATTGGCACTAATATTAATATTAAAAGTAATAATAAAAGTAGTAATAATATTATTTGTTATTACCTTTATATTTTAACTTGCATTTTATATTGTTATTTATGTAATATTTAATAATTACATAATGTTTTATATAATAACATTTATTAGATATTTAATATCCACATATTGTATATATTACATATAATAATATTTATATATAGAAATTATATATATGTACATATACAATTGTTCGTGAATCGTTGGGATTAGTCAAAGGTCAAATGTATATATGAACACAGTTCAAGGTTTTGAGACTTCAACATTACAAACTTTGCTTATCGTGTCAGAATAACATAAAGATTAAGTTTAAATTGGGTCGGAAATTTCCGGGTCGTCACAATAACTGTCACACCATATCTTTCCAATGCGTATTATTGGGCTAATGATGAGGAAGAGTTGGTTAATGAGGAGTGCGAACCAGTCAAAGAAGAAGTAAAGGGTTTTGGGGTAAGTATTAGAAACAAGTCGATAGAAGAGAGGATGATAGCCGAGGGATTTTTCCCGTGTTTTTATGGATCTTTACAATGTTGCACAAATTCGTACGTAAAACATTCAAGTACCCCTCTAATACACAACTACCTACCAATTCATACCTATAAAATTTAAGTGTGAAAGATTCTATACCAATAAGTCCACAACCTACCACTCCACCACCTATGTTAGTAGCCCCGATTAATATTTTCAACGATGAAATTTTAGATGAATAATCACCGTGTATAGATTGGAATCCTTCAGATACCGAAGTAGATGATGAGCTCCATCCGATCAAATGGGATTCTTCTAATGATGAAGAAGATGATTCTTATCTTAATTTTGAGGTGTACGGATTGCTAGATGATTCTTATCTTAATTTTGAGGTGTACGGATTGCTAAAAAACATTAGGGTAGCGGAAAGTGTTGCAATGTCAAGGATAGATTCACCGGTTGTTAAAGAAAATACTGATTTAGATCCACTTTCTGAAGTTTTACAAGAATTTCCCAAGTTACAAACTTGCTCGCTTAATGGTATAGATGAGGTTGCTATGGATATGGAAGAAAATTTGTTAGCTATCTTGATGGCTAATGGTTACGAGCCTAAAACTGAGGAACTAGCTGAAATAAAGATATAGGTTGACTCCAACAACAATAAAGAAAATCATAGCGGATCAACTGCACATTTTGAGGTTCCCGATGTTGAGATAAATGATTATTCGTATGCGAGTGGGCATCACAAGGTATATAGTATGCAGAAGACGATTTATAGTGATCCATTTGATATTAGCATAACCGAGGGGTACATTCGAGTGTCCCAGTCAGATTTTATATATGATACAAATTCCAAAAGTAGGGTTATACCAGGGTTCTACGCAAAAGAGAAAGGAAAACTTCTGAACTACATGTATTCAACCCGAGATGTTAATGACTAGTTAACGTTACTAATTCGTGGAATATTTTTCACCAATTTTATGTGTCGCCCTATAAGTGTGGGGGAATTTAAACCCCACTAAGTAAAAATTTAAATGGGGTTGAGTCAATCTTATGACTCGTTAATAAAGAAGAACGTATTTATTTCCTTTTTATTAGTGATTATTTGAATAAATGGGGTGATTAGGCGAGTGTTCTTCAAATTCAACTTCTGCAACTATCCTGTAACTACAATCTACTTCTACGTAACATCATTCTTCTCCCTATTTACTATTATTTTTCTTTCCAATATTTTTATAAGTTTGATTTTATGCTAGTGAGGACATAACATGAAATAAATGTGAGGGATGGGTGAATTCTTCACTTAATTAAACTGTTAGGACCCCGAAAGTTGTATAGTGTTAATGTGAAATAAGCTTAATAGATGGTTCCTTAGAGATGACTATATAAGGAACCTATGTAGTCCTAATTAGATAGCCATTGCATTGTAAACTAGTTTAAGAAGCCGTGGAATGTAATTTTACTGATTCTCTCTAACACCGAGTCTGTTCTTACCTTACCGAGTCTCACTCAATCCTATCACATCTTCAATTCTCACTATGATCTGAAATATCATTTGGTATCAGAGCATCCAGGGAGTGATATTACATCACTATATCGATCCAGAGATTGAAGATTTTGAATCTGAGCACATTCGGTTAGATTGAATCACATTCGGTATCATCGAATATGATAATCTGACATTCAGATTCTTGTGATAACTTCAGCGAAGGTTAATTAGGTGTATTAGAAAGTTTTTTGAACATCATTACAGCTTTTTAACAACAATTATGGAGATTCAAGCTTATTTTTGGAGTTTATGGCTAAAACTCTCGGTTTTGATCAATTCAAGCTTGTTTCTGTGTTTAAGTGAAGATTAGAGGATTCAGTAGTGTTCATGAGGTGTTTAATCACATATTTGACGGTTCAATTTCATTAGTTCATCAATTATTGGTGATTTGATCTACATTCGGAATATTAACTGTCATACCCCCAAATAGGGCCGGGGAAATATGACTTCACAGTATCACAACACAAGTATGTATAAATGAGAACGACTCTAAATGAGACGTTTTAACAAAATTTGATTTGCAGCGGAAACATAATAATGTTTTACATAATGAAATTCATATGTAATTAACAAATGATAAGTCTAATATGTGGACTCCAATGCAACAACTAACTAAGCATCATAGGGCAGCACACAAGCTAATTTTCACCTGAGACAAACATGCTTAAAATGTCAACACAATGGTTGAGTGAAAATCATAGGTTTAACAATCATAATAAGTTTTAGACCACAAGATTTAGTTCAAAACATCAAAATATTCAATATGCCATGAGTTATAATATCGAACTAAACATTAACCCCTGACACTGTACGGGTGTCGGCAATCATTATTATGTACCCCCTTGACGATCACGCCAATGGGTAGAGACGTCACTCTCAATAGGCCTACTCACAATAATTAAGCTTGCAAAATTTCAATTCCAGCAATTAACGATATTATGGTGGGGATTTGCATGTAAAAATAAATACATGTTTAATAAAAGTCTCACGAAATTGAATATAAAATAGTTTAGGCACTTGTGTCTAAATTGTAAATCATTTAAAAGTAAGCATGTGTTTCACCCCAAAGTTTATAAAACAGTTAAGAAATAGTAGAAAGAGGGGCTATGATGTTCACCTTGGTAGCAAATAGATATTCCACGCAAATAGTAAGAACGGAGTATGTGTTCGGAGTTCTCAACCTAGAGATATAATGTTCAATTAGTTAATGTCTAATAGACATAAAGTTTGTTTATTAATATAGCGAAATATATTAACAGTGACGGTTTTCGAGAAAAGTTACTATTTCTCAAAGTTTCTATACTTGGGAAACCTACTATTTATGGAAAGCTTCCACTTATAGTAAGCTTCTAGTTTAAGAATGTTCTGGTTATAATCCTTAACAAAGATGTTGTACAATCTCGCCCAAACTTCGTTGCTGAAATGTCCCGTTCTTATTGATTAAAAATGTTCCATATTAATTGATTTCGTTGCGAGGTTTTGACCTCTATATGAGACGTTTTTCAAAGACTGCATTCATTTTTAAAACAAACCATAACCTTTATTTCATAAATAAAAGTTTAAAAAGATTTACGTAGATTATCAAATAATGATAATCTAAAATATCCTGTTTACACACGACCATTACATAATGGTTTACAATACAAATATGATACATCGAAATAAGTTTCTTGAATGCAGTTTTTATACAATATCATACAAACATGGACTCCAAATCTTGTCCTTATTTTAGTATGCAATAGCGGAAGCTCTTAGTATTCACCTGAGAATAAACATGCTTTAAACGTCAACACAAATGTTGGTGAGTTATAGGTTTAACCTATATATATCAAATCGTAACAATAGACCACAAGATTTCATATTTCAACACACATCCCATACATAGAGATAAAAAATCATTCATATGGTTAACACCTGGTAACCGACATTAACAAGATACATATATAAGAATATCCCCATCATTCTGGGACACCCTTCGGATATGATATAAATTTCGAAGTACTAAAGCATCCGGTACTTTGGATGGGGCTTGTTGGGCCCAATAGATCTATCTTTAGGATTCGCGTCAATTAGGGTGTCTGTTCCCTAATTCTTAGATTACCAGACTTAATAAAAAGGGGCATATTCGATTTCGATAATTCAACCATAGAATGTAGTTTCACATACTTGTGTCTATTTTGTAAATCATTTATAAAACCTGCATGTATTCTCATCCCAAAAATATTAGATTTTTAAAAGTGGGACTATAACTCACTTTCACAGATTTTTTACTTCGTCGGGAAGTAAGACTTGGCCACTGGTCGATTCACGAACCTATAACAAATATGTACATATATATCAAAGTATGTTCAAAATATATTTACAACACTTTTAATACATTTGATGTTTTAAGTTTATTAAGTCAGCTGTCCTCGTTAGTAACCTACAACTAGTTGTCCACAGTTAGATGTACAGAAATAAATCGATAAATATTGTCTTGAATCAATCCACGGCCCATTGTATACGTATCTCAGTATTGATCACAACTCAAACTATATATATTTTGGAATCAACCTCAACCCTGTATAGCTAACTCCAACATTCACATATAGAGTGTCTATGGTTGTTCCGAAATATATATAGATGTGTCGACATGATAGGTCGAAACATTGTATACGTGTCTATGGTATCTCAAGATTACATAATATACAATACAAGTTGATTAAGTTATGGTTGGAATAGATTTGTTACCAATTTTCACGTAGCTAAAATGAGAAAAATTTTCCAATCTTGTTTTACCCATAACTTCTTCATTTTAAATCCGTTTTGAGTAAATTAAATTGCTATGGTTTCATATTGAACTCTATTTTATGAATCTAAACAGAAAAAGTATAGGTTTATAGTCAGAAAAATAAGTTACAAGTTGTTTTTGTAAAGGTAGTCATTTCAGTCGAAAGAACGACGTCTAGATGACCATTTTAGAAAACATACTTCCATTTTGAGTTTAACCATAATTTTTGGATATAGTTTCATGTTCATAATAAAAATTATTTTCCCAGAATAACAACTTTTAAATCAAAGTTTATCATAGTTTTTAATTAACTAACCCAAAACAGCCCGCGGTGTTACTACGACGGCGTAAATCCGATTTTACGGTGTTTTTCGTGTTTCCAGGTTTTAAATCATTAAGTTAGCATATCATATAGATATAGAACATTTGTTTAGTTGATTTTAAAAGTCAAGTTAGAAGGATTAACTTTTATTTGCGAACAAGTTTAGAATTAACTAAACTATGTTATAGTGATTACAAGTTTAAACCTTCGAATAAGATAGCTTTATATGTATGAATCGAATGATGTTATGAACATCATTACTACCTCAAGTTCCTTGGATAAACCTACTGGAAATGAGAAAAATAGATCTAGCTTCAAAGGATCCTTGTATGGCATGAAAGTTCTTGAAGCAGAATCATGACACGAAAACAATTTCAAGTAAGATTTCCACTCGAAATAAGATTGTTATAGTTATAGAAATTGAATTAAAGTTTGAATATGATTATTACCTTGTATTAGAAAGATAACCTACTGTAAGTAACAAAGGTTTCTTGATCTTGGATGATTACTTGGAATGGATTTAGAAAACTTGGAAGTAAACTTGCAATCTTGGAAGTATTCTTGATTTTATGAAACTAGAACTTTTGGAATTTATGAAGAACACTTAGAACTTGAAGATAGAACTTGAGAGAGATCAATTAGATGAAGAAAATTGAAGAATGAAAGTGTGTGTAGGTGTTTTTGGTCGTTGGTGTATGGATTAGATATAAAGGATATGTAATTTTGTTTTCATGTAAATAAGTCATGAATGATTACTCATATTTTTGTAATTTTATGAGATATTTCTTGCTAGTTGCCAAATGATGGTTCCTACATGTGTTAGGTGACTCACATGGGCTTCTAAGAGCTGATCATTGGAGTGTATATACCAATAGTACATACATCTAAAAGCTGTGTATTGTACGAGTACGAATACGGGTGCATACGAGTAGAATTATTGATGAAACTGAACGAGGATGTAATTGTAAGCATTTTTGTTAAGTAGAAGTATTTTGATAAGTGTCTTGAAGTCTTTTAAAAGTGTATGAATACATATTAAAACACTACATGTATATACATTTTAACTGAGTCGTTAAGTCATCGTTAGTCGTTACATGTAAATGTTGTTTTGAAACCTTTAGGTTAACGATCTTGTTGAATGTTGTTAACCCATTATTTATTATAACAAATGAGTTGTTAAATTGTTATATTATCATGATATTATGATATATAATATATCTTAGTATGATATATATACAGTTAAATGTCGTTACAACAATAATCGTTACATATATGTCTCGTTTCGAAATCATTAAGTTAGTAGTCTTATTTTTACATATGTATTTCATTGTTAATACACTTAATAATATATTTACTTATCATTTAACATAATTAACCAAGTGTATCAATATCTTAATATGATTCATATGTACCTAGTAAGACGTTGTTATAACGATAATCGTTATATATATCGTTTTCGAGTTTCTTAAATTAATAGTCTCATTTTTATGTATATAACTCATTGTTAAAATACCTAATGAGATACATACTTATAATAAAATCATGTTAACTATATATATAACCATATATATGTCATCGTATAGTTTTTACAAGTTTTAACGTTCGTGAATAACCGGTCAACTTGGGTGGTCAATTGTCTATATGAAACCTATTTCAATTAATCAAGTCTTAACAAGTTTGATTGCTTAACATGTTGGAAACACTTAATCATGTAAATAACAATTTCATTTAATAGATATATAAACATGGAAAAGTTCGGGTCACTACAGTTGCTAACATGCAAGTCACTCGAATGATCTATTGTTACCGAGCGGCCCAGGATCTCTTGACCAGAATCTAAGTCTTGGCATTCGAGATCCACAAGCGTCCCATAATGGTAGCAAGGATCACCCTAGGCCACAAGTAGCGGTGATGTTTGTAGTCTTTGTACTCTATCTTTAATTATAACCTTCACATTAATAGTGTATACACATAACAAGTTATTAATATACTTATTAGTTATATATATAAGTGATAATATATTTAGTGTAATTAAGTGTTACTATATAGTTAAGTGCATAAGTATTACTAATAATAGTATTAATATTTAATTAATCAACTATTATGTATACTTATCATTATATGTTACATATATAAATATACACCTATGTGATACATACATATATATTCTTTATTTATGATCATACATGTTCATAACTAAATATATATATATATATATATATATATATATATATATATATATATATATATATATATATATATATATATATATATATATATATATATTAGGTGTAGGTGTTACATATACATAAGTGTAAGATGATACATATATATACTTATTACTTTTCTTATTATGTTTGCTAACCTTATATAATACTTACATAATACATATTCATACATACATACACACGTACATATACATACATATATACACATACATATACACATATGTATATATCTAAATATATACACAAGCATATACTTACCTATATATATGTACATACATACATGCATGTATATCATCTTCATTATTACTTATTAATTACCCTCATGCACATAAAATCATAGTTTTTATTCAAAATCATCACCTAATAACATTAACATAAAATCATAAGTTTTTAATTACAATCTTATTAATAAACTTGTAACCCTTACTCATAATACTTCATGTATATACATAACCATGATCTTTATTCAAATCTTTTAACCCTAATCATAATATTCATAATCAATACATGATATTCATAATCTTTATCTTATTACTCTATAATCATAATCATACAACTATTACCATAATACTTATACATAAACATAATCATAATTCATAATAAAGTTTACTTTTAAATTCAAATATTATTATTAACTTGTTTCATGATCAAATCTAATTCATTATCATTATACATGCATAAATCGTACTCTATACTTATTAATCATAATCTTTTATACTTTATTCATTAATCAACTTTATTAGACATCAATACCTATAACAATATACATACAAATAACTTAAAAGTATTTGATTTAAAAAATTGAACTAGGGTTTTAGGCTACCTTAGTAGAAAATAGAGACCAAGAATATGATGATGATGGTGATGCGAAACAGAAACATAAACCAGTAGCCGCAAAAACAACGACCCAATTGAGGTCTTCTTGGACTGTTTTGGCTCGACAGAATCATAGGTACAGCAGCAGCAAAAACCAGAATAAAAACGCAGCAATAATGGGGATGATTGTGGGCTGTTTTCACTCGTAGAAGAAGAAATAACACAGTAGGTTTCGTGATGGTTTGCGTGACGGATCACAACAGAAAAACTGCTGTAGCAGCGGTAGTGGTGGCTGTAAACAGGCAGCTGGGTGGCGGGTTTATGATGAGCTGTAGAAACGCAGCAGAATGATGGCGATGGAGGTCGGTTTTTAAGGTGATGGTGGTGGGAGACTGCCGAACAAAATAAGAGGGGGAGAGAGATCTTGAGGTGTTTTTCTTCAAGTGATTTGTTATGAGCTATGGGATCTCTTGGGGTCTTTTTATAGGATGGGAATTAGAGTTATGATCATACCAGGATTGCTTAGAAGAACTTGGTGATCAAGGATTATGATTTAGATTAGAATGCAAGGAAAATATAGTTGATTAGGATTAGATTAGCTTATGGATCAAGTTTTTCTTTCTTTTTCTTTTTTTACAAATAGCCGATTTTATTATTTATTGTTTATTTATTTATTTTTTAAAAAAAAACTCGGCATCCATTATTAATTATATATATATATATATATATATATATATATATATATTATTTTATTTTACATTTATATATATATAATACATTTTATTTAATCATTTACATTTGTCCATGTCCTTTTGTTAAATTTTAATTTAATTCTAAATAGTTATAAATGTCACATTTAATTTATTACATATAGTTTATATTATCTATATTCTATATTATATATAATAACAAAGTTGATTTTAGCTAATCAACATTTAAAAAATTTTAATGGAATAAAAAGGACTATTAGATCAAATCTCAACTTTCAATATTGGCCATGGATTAACTTGATCACTCAATATTTGTCTCTCTCCTCCATTTCATTTATTTGTTAACTAAACTACCCTCTAGACAACCGTGCCTAATGAAAATATGTTTACGTTAAACTTCAAAAAAAAGGCAACACTTTTTCAATTTCACTAGAGAAGTGGGAGGCGATGGCTTCAGAGATACCTTTGAACCTAGCCACATCTTTGTGTATTCAAAAGATGCAATTAGGGTTCGCAAAAATTGTTACGTACCAAAGCAATCAAGCAGATGCAATTAGGGTTCGCAAAATCAAAAGGTTATTTGAATCTTTATCCTTCTTCACGATTTGTTCAATTGTTTAATGTTATCAACACTTTTGTTTATTAATTCTGAATGTTCATCAATCGACGCTGTTCAACGAATTTTTATATAAACGATTTTATTAGTTTGTAATTGCAAACTAATTTTGCGATCAATTTCGATTAATTAGTAGAACATGATTACGGGTAATGTATAATTGTCGTGTTTTGATCCTTTTAGGGTTCTTTAGTGCTGTTCGTAGTTTACAACATCGACATCAGGTATGTCAATTTTGTCATCTTTACATTTTATCTTAAATTGAAATAAGGTCTCATACGATTGATTCATATAACGATATCGATTTAATTTGACTATTATAATTTTTATCTAATTATTTTTGCTCAAATATTTGGTATTGGGGTTTCTTGATTGTTCAATTACATATTTTTGCTCAAATATCTTAATGTGTAAGACTAACCCAAAACAGAGTGTTAAGAATCTAACGAAATATGAGTCCAGGATTAAGGGGTTTTTTTTTTTTTTTTTTTTTTTTTATGTTTTGAGATTATAACAAAGTTGAACTAGCTTTTAGTTTTTCGAATGGATTATGGGTTTAAGATCGACATCCGGTACTTTATCGAAATAAAGATGTTTGTAGTATGGTTTCTGATTATGATGTAGGTATCGTGCTTTTGATTTACAATAGTTGTTGATAACTATCTACATTTTTATTTATGCTTTCAACTTAGATTTTTGAAGACAATGTGTGCAACTTAAATTCTTTGAACTTTTTGTTTAGGTGTTCTAGATATGAAATGGTGTAAAAGTGAAGGGGAGGCAAAGATAGTGAGCTTCAAGCCTATTTATGGTAAGTTAAGATCAACCCCAAATTTCATTCAAGTATTTCAGTGTTGTATATCATTTAACAAGACGGTATGCCTGATTGCACAATATTTGTGCGTGAATATAGAGGTTGATGTTACGGATTATATATTAAAAGAGACATTTAGGGCTCATTATTCTTTTGAGGGTTTTAAGGTGGTAACTGATAGGCTCACAAGATACACAAAATGTTATGGTTTATTGAATTTTGGAGGAGAGATTGAGCAAGTATGTGCCATAACTGAAATGAACGGAAGAATATTTTCACCTAGGCTAATGTGAAAGCACTGACTTTTATCAAAAAGAGCTTGGTCGGTCAATGGTATCCAAAAGGTATATGTTTTATCTTTACTGGCATCACATAATGTAGCTGACTAATTTTATTTGTTTGGATCCTAAATGGATGGCTCACTTGGTTATCACATTGTCAATTGGTTGTTAAAGTTGTTTATTCGAATGATCTCACGAACTGATTATTATGGTTGCATTGTTTCAGATGCACCATGGCTAAAGGTGGCAAGATGGGCCAGTTAGTCAGGTTGAATAACGGGCCATAACAGGGTTAGGTTAATGCACCCCCACTTATAGGTGTGTTGCAACCTTTCAATAAATTATTAATACATTACTTGTAGTTATAAAAAACTATGAATTTATGTTAGTCTAAGTCCGTGAATAATGTGGTTTAGGAGTTATATGCATTAGAAGTAATCATAATGTGCTTTAGGAGTTATATGTATTAGAAGTAATCTGTGATTGGATTCAACAGTTTCACCTCCTTTGACCCGGTTGAAACTGTAATACGATTCAGACCCGCTGATAAGTTCTTTATTGCATTTATCAAATAAGTACACTATAACGTATTGTCATATCATTCCTGTGACATTATTGTACAGTATAACAAAAGCCTTTATTTGCTACTATTAAGAATGCAATCAATGTTTTAATATCTACGGAGTAGGAAACAATGGGACTACAAATTTTGAAATTGGTCTTAAGTACAGGTTGTTGTACATTTGATTTGTTTCGGTTATCTTCATTTGATTTATTTCAATCAGCACCATGAATATTCTAGAACGAGTTATGTGTATACGCGACAATTGTTTGCTGCAATGCAACCATACATGACTTATTAATGCTGCAATGTCAGAGTTATGTGTTAGATGACAGCTAGGGATGAGGCTAAGGTTTTTTCTCTTGAACATATAAATGTTGCAATGCGGGACCATGTATATGGAAAACGTAAGCTAAAGCTGCTCGTGAAAGTATAATGGTTCGGTAATAACTCCAAATTTCTGCTTGAATCTATTTCGCTTATTTGCACAGGTTATCCTTCATACTTCAAACCAAGTATATCTGGCAGTAACTAAATTAAGGGAGCCTTGTGAATACATATGAATACCAATCAGTTTTGTAATGATGACTATGGTACAATTTTTAAAGGGGAGTTCATAATGAGTGGAGGTTGCAATTTTGACCCAATGAAAGTTAAGATTACGTTTTATTTTTAATGGGTAAAATGGGTTAAAAATCTAAAATGAAAACGGGTCAAATGGGTCGAAAACGGATATTTAGGCATAACACTTGCTTGATTCCGTCGTTATGAAAGTTAGATTATTATTGATTTTTTTTATGTCTAACACTTTGAACTTGTCTTGGTCTTGCTATAACTTGTTTCGTGTTACCTACGTGCCTTTTGTTTATTTATGACAATAAGTAGGGATCGTGGTTCTGTTTTTGTCATAAACTTGACAATACTTTTGGTACAACATTAAGTTACCTTAGAGTATGAACATTTACATGTAATTTTCTCTTTTAAATATAGACTTATAGTAACACTAATAATGTAAACCCATCTGTAGGCAAGCCTTATGCAAAGTATTGTCTATTTCACTTGAGGATATAAAGAAGTACCATCTACACATGCACATTGATCAAGAGTGGACAAATCCATTATATTGCCAGGGTTGAAGGTTCCGTCGAGGTATTTTTTAAATTCGCTTCGAATAAATTGGATCGTACTAGGTGTGCCAATTTGACATATTTTGTATCAAGTCAATGGATTTCGTATCTTCAACTTTTTAATAGATTAAAAGGAAATGAAAACGGGTCAAAGGGCATCCGATTATTATTTAAATTTACATAATGCCCTAAACACTTCTCATTTCAAAAGGCTAAATTTTGTGTCTAATAAGGTAGTGTTTGTAAAAAATGAAGCTACATGCAGTTTTTTTCTTCATATTGTGTCAATAGGAAAAGCTCGGAGTGTACGGTGAACCATTTTACCATGGAATGCGGTATACTTCATTTGGTCGCCATTTTACCAAATTGGAAAAGGTGGAGAAGGTGACAAAATAATAACCCATTAACCTGCAAATCTATATGGTTCTAAATTATTTGTTACTTGAAATGCTTCATATTTTACAATTGTTACCTTTGTAAGCGGGTTTTTACTTATGTTAGTCACTTTATTAGTAGTTTCTTTGTTCAATTTATGATAGATTAACTCGGTAATGTGTAGGTTGTTGACAAACTGCAATTGTATATTAAAGATGATGACATGGTAAGAAGTTGCTATTCTTGGCCTTAAAAGATTATTATTTTTAGATGTATGGGATGCTATTAATAACCATTTTATATAATGTATTATGTTTAAAGGACATTTTTAAGTTGAGGTGATCTCTTTAGTATGTATTCCATATAATAGCCAAAGTATGTTTTGGAATTTATGATTTGGTTATTAAGTTGTTGATGGATATTAGTTGATCGTGTTTCAGGTATACAGACCCTCCTACCAAGATTACCCTTTGTGACCCTTACCCAATGTGTTATCAAAAAACCAGCTCTAATTTTACCCTAAAAAGTTGATGTTTTTATTTTATATGTTTCAGAGTACATTTGCTTTTGTATCAAACTCTTTCTAACACTGGTTAGTTTAACTGAGTGGAGATAGTTGATTTTTGTTGTGATGCAAATGATTTCAGTTGTTTTCTAAAGAAACTATTTGAATGATAGATGAGTTTTAAATGTAACTTTGTTTGTAATTAGATGTTCTTTTTTTCAGTCATGAGACCGTCAACTTACTTCATTTACTTAATGATTTTTACCCAGATCAAGAACATTTACAATTATTAATAGTACAAACTAAATCATTATAAACTAATCACATGATCACAGTCTTAAAAAGAATCTATATAACTTAAATTTAAACATTATATCAAATTATTAAAATACAAAGAATTACATAAACTTCATACTAATAAATTTTGTTAATATTAATATTAAATTACTAAAATACATGAATTACATGATATTGTAAACTAATCATTTTAATTACAAATCAATGTTAGTAGGCTTGACAAGTTTCGTTACATCAATTAAATCATTTACAAAAGTTTTACGTAAAATCCCGCGAAGTCGCGGGTTATAAGCTAGTTAATTTAATATTAGGGTTAGGGTTTAGTATTTAATAGGTAGGGTTAGGTTTTTAATTAATATTAGGGTTTAAGTATTAATCACTATATTTATTATATCCGGATATCAACCCTAGTGATAATACATAGAATATGACAATGAAACCCTAAGGGAATTTCTGTCATTTCATGAAGGAAAAATGAGGGTTGTTATAGTACCTCCCCCTTAATTTAAACTTCATCCCGAAGTTTCAGGAAGACTTCTCGGACGCATCAGCGGTTGAGAATAGATGTGGATATTTCTGTTTCATCTGGTCCTCACATTCCCAGGTATATGTAGCGACCCGACAAAATCGTCATTGACGGCGCCGTCTACTTAGGTTCCGTTACGTGGTCATAAGTCTTTGGAACAACATTTGACCAAAAGTATTTCGCATTCATTTCAAAAGTAAAGATGTTTCGAGGTTTACAAAGTAGTTCGACAACTAGTTACGTTACAAAGTTTTAAAGTACAAATGAAACATATGCGACACAATTTAAAAGTAGCCAAAAAGACGCTCCACTTATGCATGTATACTCGACATCCAAGCAAGTATCAAAAGCAATGAGCGGAAGCATGTATCACAAAACGTTCAAGGACATGAGAAAAACATAGAAATCTGTCAACGAAAACGTTGGTGAAATCATAGGTTTAAGTAAGTAAGTACAAATGAACCACAAGATTTTTAACAATGATATAATTGTAATACATTCCAAAAGTTTGTTTCACGAGCACCCAATTATCAATGCTTAACTTTCCTTCCATAGAACCCCATCACAATAGTGTTAGAACATACACTGTTTCACGAAAATATATTTCATTCGTAAACGGTAGCGAACTGTTTGAATGAGGGTTTGTCAAACCCATATGGATCCATACAACATAAGTTCTCGCTTACACCCGGTAAGTGTAACTAATGATAATCGAATTGAGGATTTTGTTCTAAACTCTTATGTAGAATGTTTGTTTTCCTGTACTTGTGTTCACTTAGTAAAAGAAATGTTTATGTTTTCTCATCCCAAATGTAAGTTCAAAGAGAGTAAAAGTGGGACTATGATCTCACCTTATATGCAAGAGTGTAATAGTACTTCGACAAGTAACGTGAACAAAGAACAATGCTAGTCTTGACCTAAACAAATAGGTTGTATCAATATTGGTAATCATGTTTGATCAAAGAAGTTCAATTAGTCCTATGGCTCGTTATGACTCGATTATGTAGCATGTGAATCAAATTGTCAAGTTTCATGCAAGATACAAGTATAGAAACAAGTTAGGAAGGTTGCGTAATCATTTGGTTAAGTTTGACAAAAAGTCAAACTTTGATCGGGTCAAAGTCAACAAAAAAGTCAACATATTCGGCTCGGGTCTCGAACTATTTTTCTATGCTAGTTATTCATATATAAGCATGTTAGAACAAGTCTCATGTGAATCGGAGGTCCATAATGTGCCAAACATTTTTCATATAATTGACAAGTAGGTCAGAACCTGGACACGCCTTAGGTCGCGCCGCGACCCAAGACTACCGCGCCGCAGCATTTAACGGAAGCTGGTACCTGGTCAGTCTCAAATGTCCAAGTCTCAAATCAAAACTCTTTCAAGCATAAATCACAAACCGCTAATACTTAGAACTCGCACCTTATATCGTTAGAAAGCTAATTGGACAAGTTCACCAACCGAAAACATTATTTGCAACTGACTTTTCAAATCAAATGATCAATCAATGCACACATTTAATGCTTCAAATTTTACAAGTGCACATTTATGATTCGGGCATTTAATGCATACATAAAACACGCCGTTTTGTAGATAATCAAGCATACAATACAACTAACGACTTACTAACAATAATTCATGGCATTTAATGCATCAAATATTCATTTCAAGCTTATCAAACCCTAACCCAAATTCACCAAAATCACTAATCAAGTTTATGGAGTTTTCTCAAGCAACCTACACATCAAATTGAAGCTAGTGATACTAGGAACACATTTAATACATGTACTTACATCATTTAACAACATTCAAGCAACCAAATCATTAAATCAAACACACCAAACTTTCAAGTTCATACTAGTTACTAAAAATAACAAGATCAAACATATAAATCACATATTCATGTTAGACTTGAGCCATAGACACTAACTAACAACTTTATAAGTTAAAAAAACATAAAGAACACAAAATCTAGTGATTTTAGAAAGTTACCCAAATGTAATGACATCGGTATGGAATCGAAGAGGAAGTTGCAAGGATTCCAAATATGCAATTTGTTTGGATTGAAGCTTGATCGATTTGATTTAGACGATAAATCTTTGAAATGGAGAATTGAAAGAAAATGTGGAAGTATGAAAAGAAAATGAAAATGAAATGGGAAAAGAATGGGGAGGTGGGTGTTGACTAGTCAAAAGTGTAATGACCCGGAAATTTCCGACCAAATTTAAACTCTAATCTCTATATGTTTCCGACACGATAAGCAAAAACCCTAATGTTGAGTCTAGAAAGTCTAAAATCTATATTTGGATAATCAGTTACCCTTTGACCATGCCTGACGATTTACGAACAACTATTTATGATTAGATATGTGTGTATATATACAAATAATAATTATAATTTAAATTATTATATGTTGATGTTATTAAAAATTAATTATGTAAAATAAAATAAAAATATGATATTATAATAACTATTATCTAAAACATAGATAAAAGTATATTAAAAATAAATATTAAATGATTGTAATACTCGTTGATATTTCGATTGGTAGTAAACAAGTTAATAACAAACAACTATTGTAAATTAATGAATATATATTATATTGTATATATAATTTCTGTATGAAATTATTATATGTATATATTTTATGTAAAAAATTCATAATATTTATTTTTATTTTTATTTATTCAGTTATTATATTAAAGTAACAATAATTATTATTAATATTATCATTGTTAATGTAATTATAAATAATATTATTATTTATATATTATATTATGTATTAGATATCAAATATAATTAAACGGATCTGTCATCTATAAATCAATATCTCTTTAATTTCTTTTTCTTCTCTTCTATTAAACCCGTGAATTCAATCAACCCCACCTTCACTACAAGACACGATCAATCAATTCACTTAATCTGCAAAGATCTTTCGAGTATTAGTAACACTTTATATACATATATGCTTGTATCGTGGGGATAAAAAAAACAAAAAAAAGAAGAAGGAATAAAAGTGAACTCTCTTCTTCTCGACAACACCTACATAGCAACCATCGGTATCATCATCACAACCGCCACCCTAGACACCTCAAACGACCTCCATCTAACACCACTCTATCGTCACTCTCTTCGCCTTGAACCCATTATCACTTTGAACACCCTATGAAACCAACATCACCTTCATTGTATTCAAACCCGTCACTTTATTACCATTCTTATCCATCACCGCCACCTTTGCTATTTGCTACCTTGGAAACCAAAAATTAAACATCAATAAGACTTATTTACTGGATATCTTCTGTAAACCATCTTAAATCTCCACGAGACATCGCCATTATCATCTTGTAATCATTCGTTTTCGGTTCTAATTAAACCCACAACCATCACAAAACTACCACTTTCTTTGAACCCATTAACCAACTCACGGTTACCACACTACCACCTTGCTTTTATGTTTCAAATCAAACCACTCACCATAACCACCTTAAGCTACTTTCTTTTTCTTATTCCCTGTTACAACTACGGGCCTGTTTTGATTTCTGTTACAGCTAGCAGCGACGGTAGATGGGATAAAGAAAAAGATGATAAAGATTGATAAAAGAAGAGATGATGATCCTAAATAATGAATAATGTTGTTGTTATTTTATGTCCCTGTTAAACCGAACCACCACAAACTCTTACACCCTCCAGCTATTAAAAATTAATCGGGCCATACATATAATTAATTTAATTCGGTGGCCAACTAGAGTGGGAGTACATCACAATTTTAATATATGATGAAAACAAAATGGTGGGTCTATGAACAAGCATATGGCCGACAAGTTCAATATTAATAAATCTCACAATATAATAAACGTCCAGAAAGTTTCCTTAACTCCCGAAATATGTAAATGACAATCGGGCCATGTTATGTATAGGACCGACGTTTTAAGCAGTTAATGGACTGATATGTTCGGTTTCCATTTGGGCCAAAACCCAAATTTAATCACATAATAGAAGGAAGTGGAAGAAAAGGAAAACCGAAGATATGTATTACATATACTTAAGATACGAGTAACTATCCAGAAACAAAGACAGTTGGATGGTTAGGGGTGTAGTTGGTTTAGCGGGAGGTCATGGGTTCGAGTCCCGGCCTAGGTAGTTTATTAACTCTCTAGTCTTTGAAGGTATTTTTATATTTATTATTATTTATTATCATTATCATTATCATTACTATTAAAATTTAATATTTTTATTATCATTATTATTAAAATTAACATTTTTTTTTTATTAAAATTATCACTATTATTATTATTATCACTATTATTATTATTGTTAGTATTATCATTATCATTTTTTTTTTTTTTTTACTTTTATCATTATTATTATTATTACAATTATACTATTGTTATTATCAATATCACCATTAGTATTATTATTATAATAAAATTTAGTTATATAAAAATATACATAAACTATATTTTATAAAATATTTATTTAAGGTATATAAAATAAATATATTTAAGTTGATAATGGGACATACGAATTACTAAAGTAACAGCTATATTAATAATAATACATAAACTTATTTGACCTCAATTATATGTTTTAATATATATTACTAATATAGGTTCGTGAATCCAAGACCAACCTTATACTTGATCAATGATGTTATATGTATTTTTACTACAAAATACAGTATGGTGAGTATATAGTTCCCTTTTAACTCTAAATATTTTGGGCTGAGAATACATGCGCTGTTTTTATAAATGATTTACGTTATGGACACAAGTGATCAAAAATATAAATTCTACGTTGAGTTGTACCATGGCATATCTCTTTATACTTGGTAGCTAATATTTACGTGAGGAGCGTAAACGCGAATCCTGTTGATAGATCTATCGGGCCTGACAACCCCAACCGGGCTGGACGACCAGTTTTTAACGGTTGCACAGTACTTCGTTTCGTTACTACACTTGGTACGGTGTAGGGTTTATATAAGAATATGCTGCTGTGATTTAAATGTTAAGTATGGTTACCAAGTGCTCAACGACTTTTTCATACACGAGGAGTGTATTATGTATAACATGAAATCTTGTGGTCCATAGTTATAACGCTGCTAGCATCAAACCTATATATCTCACCAACTTTATGTTGACGTCTTAAAGCATGTTTATTCTCAGGTACGTATAGAATCTTCCGCTGTGCATTAGCTCATACTAAGGACATTATTTGGAGTCGATCATCGCAATGGGACCAGATGTTGATGATTTCGTCCAGGAGGATAAGGACGGGTCGTTACATGTGGTATCAGAGCGTTGGTCCTAGCGAACCAGGTCTTGCATTAGTGTGTCTAACTGATAGTTGTCAGGATGCATTAGCGAGTCTGGACTTCGACCTTAGCTGCATATTATAAGTATTGTATATCATTCCTAGTGGAAAAATTTCCTGCTAATCATTCCTAAGTCTAGACATGCCTTACTGCCTTTATTGCATAGATAGTGTATAGACAAATTTATATCTTAGCGTATCTATTACGATAGACTTTGCTTAATATCTTCCGTAAATTTCTCCATAATTTAAGGGATCCTGGTACTATATATATCTATGCATATTATGCATTGAGAATACCATCCAACTATTATTTGCTGTCACTAAGCTTTTCATACCAAAAATCTTTTCTGTGATCGCGTACGATGGCCTCTACGAATCGACCAAGTTCTTCTGACTCCGAAGATAGCGTGACGGGAGCGCACCAACCGATCAACTACCGTGATTTCTTTAGAAAGTGGGGATGGGTTCGTGAAATACTTACCCTATGGAGAAATGAAGAAGGTACTCCATATCACGAGCCAAACTTACCACCTAACGTCGGAGTGCTCGACCTGCTCACCGGCGAACCTGTTCGCAACACCGTTTATACCCTTTTTGCAAGAATTTTTCGTCTTGAGGCTACCATTAACGGAACTAGAGAAGATATCCGACCTTTACCTCACACTGATAACCAACCAGGGTTAGTAAAAGAAGTTAAAGAACTCCGAGCTCGAGTGTTAACTTTAGAGAGCACGGTACACAATTTGCAAGCACCAGCAGTACCACCAACACCAGTAACATCACCAGCTTCAGCACCAACGGTACCAGTACCACCAATAACCCAAGTTTCAACAATCCATGCCTCACCATCTCATTCTGTACCTCGAGTATAATCATCGTTCTACGAATCGTTCTACATCGATTATCTTCGCTCGACATGGCGATTATGTAATTTCTAAAGTTTTAGAGATTATGTAATCTAGTATTAACGGTAAATCAAATGAGTTTAATATCTTATTGACTCATTAAATCCATGATTACATCTGAAGAAAATATATATACAAGTATATTTTCATAAAGATTGTAATTAAAATTCTTTTGTACAAACTGTTAATGGTGAAAATATTTTAACGGGTAGGTAGTACCCGAGGAATATTTAGAATTCACATTAATAAGTTACACTGTACATTCTTCGAATCTAATTCAACGGTTATCTATTATCTTACTTACAACCACCGATATTCGTATCCGCTCACCCCAGAATAACCATTTTCATTCAAATTTCATATTCGGATTTTGACCTATCAGAATCCAACAAGTGGCATAAAGAAGAAAACATTGGACAAAATAAAATTTGTTAGAAACAGACGAATTAACTAAATTGAAATATTATTAGGAATCCACGCTAACTGTTCCTAGCTAACTGTTCCCGGCTAACATTTAATTTATCGCAATTTACATTCTCGCAATTTTAATTTCTGCACTGTACATACTGTCGGGACACATGTACAACAATACGTCGGATTAATTCTGAGACAACACGTTGTATAATGGGTCATGATATATATTTATTTATTTTACGCACTTTAAATAACGGGACACGTATGCAAGGTTTCGACTTATCATATCGACCCATCTATATATATATTTCGGAACAACCGTAGACACTCTATGTGTGAAGGTGGGAGTTGGCTATACAGGGTCGGAGTTGATTCGAATATATATATATAGTTTGAGTTGTGATCAATACTGAGACCGGTACACGGGTCACGATACGTATTACTTAATTCGAATATTATATATTTAATTTATATATATGAATTTATTGGACCATTGGACAATTGGACTATTGGACTGCAAACTTTGGACAAATAAAATGAATTAAAATATCGATTATAACATATGAAACTAAACAATTCTTCAAGTTTGCCACTTGATTTCATCTTAAACCTCATTTATACCACGACAGTTACAATCCACGTCCAAAACTTTTCATGATTCTTGGAAATACCTCAAACGAGAAGTTGAACCAACCGCACCTCATCTATGGAAGAAAAGATTCTTGCATATAGTTATGCACCAGAAAACACTCGGAACCTGAGTAAATGATTAACACGTATCTGTTCTAGCTCCTTTGGCATTATTATTACCCAAAATAACTTTGCAATTCCTTTCCAAATTAGCCAAATTTTGTCACAGCTCCAGCAATTTGATTTTGATTTTTCATTCAAAACAACCTTGTTATAACCTCGGAATATATACGTATTTATTAATTGTTACCAGAGAACCTTTCATATTCCACCATATTACCATCAGCGTTTAATTATCTAAAAACACAATTCTCCTGAAACCACCTCGGTTTGATAACCGATGACTCAGATCCGTTAACTTTGAAAATGCTGACGAAGTAGCATGTTGTGGATGGTCTTAATGGCCAAGAGTTTGATGAGAAAGAATGGAGTGATGGAAACATTCAGTAGAAAATGAATTATGTGAAACTAGGAAAGAAGCCGTGGACAAATCACAAAGAATAAGTTTGACTTCAAAGGAATCAAATGATTCAGTGCCTGCTGAAACAGTTAGTAAGAACCCTACTCCTTATTCTAAAAATTTCCCGATGATATTCATCATCATCATCTTATCTTAGATATTATAAGATATCTTCATATCTTCCGTTATACATATTCTCCATATTTCTGGAGATATTTTCACAACTATTCCTAACTGCGATCATTTATCTCTCCGTAATATATGCGTTATAACATAAAAGAAACTGTGTTAGTTTCTAAATTCTGAAACCTTCAAGTTTAAAATAGGAATGTTCCGAAGCAGTGTTGGGAACTGATGCATGAATTAGTATAATATAATGAAACTTGATCAACTTCATTATATTACAGTAAGTCATGTTGAGTTTCTAATGGAATGTGATGATTTACAGTACCATCATCACGTGCCATGTTACACGACTCTTACATTCTATCCAATCTCCAAACACATTAGGAACATATCACCTTGATAGTTCTATCTTTCCAGAATATTCTGGTAATTTGACAATTCGAAACCATTCCATTACCATTTCTTTCTAAGAACATTAGCTATATTCATTCCAAATTTCATACCTACGAATTCCGGATCATTGCTCGCTTGAGTCGAGGACGGGAAGAAGAAACAAAGCGACAAAGCCCCGCAATAGAAATTGGGGTAAAAATCACAGCAAATAGGAGGAGATATTAACTGTGGATGACAATGATTATAGAAGACAGAAGCAGGAGCATCGAAATATAAGGGAAGATATAAAACCCAACAACCATCCAGAAATTACAAACCGTGTACATCAATGCAGATAGTAATATAGAGACACGGGAGAACTAGAAACACTATAAACACAAGGGTATAGTAGAAGTAAATAGATTCTTCTGGTGGTAAATGAAAAAGAAAAATGACAGATGTGAAAATTAAAAGTATATCAAGGATCAGAATGGGATGGAGCATATTGACGAGTGTCTTAAAGTAGGAATTAAGGAGAAAGAGTAGAAGATGTGAAAAAAAAAGTAAACGAAGGAGTGGATTTATAGTGAAATATCCGACAGAGAAATCGAAGCAGATTGCCGCATTAAATCAAAGAAGATCCTGATCGCCGAAGAACCAAATCTTATTACGTAAGGTTTTTTTTTAATCCCTTAAATTCCGGAAAATCAATCATAACTATGTCATCGGTTAAAATGAATATATTTATTCACTCAATTCACTCTTTTGTGATAGTTTCACTCGTGCGCTTCATATGATCGAATCCTTTTATCTATATCTTCCAATAATGATAAAACTCCATTATTACCTTATATTCGTCATGAAACATTCCTATTGTTATCTATGACTACCTCTACCAAATTTCGGGGACGAAATTTCTTTAACGGGTAGGTACTGTAATGACCCGGAAATTTTCGACCAAATTTAAACTCTAATCTCTATATGTTTCCGACACGATAAGCAAAAACCCTAATGTTGAGTCTAGAAAGTCTAAAATCTATATTTGGATAATCAGTTACCCTTTGACCATGCCTGACGATTTACGAACAACTATTTATGATTAGATATGTGTGTATATATACAAATAATAATTATAATTTAAATTATTATATGTTGATGTTATTAAAAATTAATTATGTAAAATAAAATAAAAATATGATATTATAATAACTATTATCTAAAACATAGATAAAAGTATATTAAAAATAAATATTAAATGATTGTAATACTCGTTGATATTTCGATTGGTAGTAAACAAGTTAATAACAAACAACTATTGTAAATTAATGAATATATATTATATTGTATATATAATTTCTGTATGAAATTATTATATGTATATATTTTATGTAAAAAATTCATAATATTTATTTTTATTTTTATTTATTCAGTTATTATATTAAAGTAACAATAATTATTATTAATATTATCATTGTTAATGTAATTATAAATAATATTATTATTTATATATTATATTATGTATTAGATATCAAATATAATTAAACGGATCTGTCATCTATAAATCAATATCTCTTTAATTTCTTTTTCTTCTCTTCTATTAAACCAGTGAATTCAATCAACCCCACCTTCACTACAAGACACGATCAATCAATTCACTTAATCTGCAAAGATCTTTCGAGTATTAGTAACACTTTATATACATATATACTTGTATCGTGGGGATAAAAAAAACAAAAAAAAGAAGAAGGAATAAAAGTGAACTCTCTTCTTCTCGACAACACCTACATAGCAACCATCGGTATCATCATCACAACCGCCACCCTAGACACCTCAAACGACCTCCATCTAACACCACTCTATCGTCACTCTCTTCGCCTTGAACCCATTATCACTTTGAACACCCTATGAAACCAACATCACCTTCATTGTATTCAAACCCGTCACTTTATTACCATTCTTATCCATCACCGCCACCTTTGCTATTTGCTACCTTGGAAACCAAAAATTAAACATCAATAAGACTTATTTACTGGATATCTTCTGTAAACCATCTTAAATCTCCACGAGACATCGCCATTATCATCTTGTAATCATTCGTTTTCGGTTCTAATTAAACCCACAACCATCACAAAACTACCACTTTCTTTGAACCCATTAACCAACTCACGGTTACCACACTACCACCTTGCTTTTATGTTTCAAATCAAACCACTCACCATAACCACCTTAAGCTACTTTCTTTTTCTTATTCCCTGTTACAACTACGGGCCTGTTTTGATTTCTGTTACAGCTAGCAGCGACGGTAGATGGGATAAAGAAAAAGATGATAAAGATTGATAAAAGAAGAGATGATGATCCTAAATAATGAATAATGTTGTTGTTATTTTATGTCCCTGTTAAACCGAACCACCACAAACTCTTACACCCTCCAGCTATTAAAAATTAATCGGGCCATACATATAATTAATTTAATTCGGTGGCCAACTAGAGTGGGAGTACATCACAATTTTAATATATGATGAAAACAAAATGGTGGGTCTATGAACAAGCATATGGCCGACAAGTTCAATATTAATAAATCTCACAATATAATAAACGTCCAGAAAGTTTCCTTAACTCCCGAAATATGTAAATGACAATCGGGCCATGTTATGTATAGGACCGACGTTTTAAGCAGTTAATGGACTGATATGTTCGGTTTCCATTTGGGCCAAAACCCAAATTTAATCACATAATAGAAGGAAGTGGAAGAAAAGGAAAACCGAAGATATGTATTACATATACTTAAGATACGAGTAACTATCCAGAAACAAAGACAGTTGGATGGTTAGGGGTGTAGTTGGTTTAGCGGGAGGTCATGGGTTCGAGTCCCGGCCTAGGTAGTTTATTAACTCTCTAGTCTTTGAAGGTATTTTTATATTTATTATTATTTATTATCATTATCATTATCATTACTATTAAAATTTAATATTTTTATTATCATTATTATTAAAATTAACATTTTTTTTATTAAAATTATCACTATTATTATTATCACTATTATTATTATTGTTAGTATTATCATTATCATTTTTTTTTTTTACTTTTATCATTATTATTATTATTACAATTATACTATTATTATTATCAATATCACCATTAGTATTATTATTATAATAAAATTTAGTTATATAAAAATATACATAAACTATATTTTATAAAATATTTATTTAAGGTATATAAAATAAATATATTTAAGTTGATAATGGGACATACAAATTACTAAAGTAACAGCTATATTAATAATAATACATAAACTTATTTGACCTCAATTATATGTTTTAATATATATTAATAATATAGGTTCGTGAATCCAAGACCAACCTTATACTTGATCAATGATGTTATATGTATTTTTACTACAAAATACAGTATGGTGAGTATATAGTTCCCTTTTAACTCTAAATATTTTGGGCTGAGAATACATGCGCTGTTTTTATAAATGATTTACGTTATGGACACAAGTGATCAAAAATATAAATTCTACGTTGAGTTGTACCATGGCATATCTCTTTATACTTGGTAGCTAATATTTACGTGAGGAGCGTAAATGCGAATCCTGTTGATAGATCTATCGGGCCTGACAACCCCAACCGGGCTGGACGACCAGTTTTTAACGGTTGCACAGTACTTCGTTTCGTTACTACACTTGGTACGGTGTAGGGTTTATATAAGAATATGCTGCTGTGATTTAAATGTTAAGTATGGTTACCAAGTGCTCAACGACTTTTTCATACACGAGGAGTGTATTATGTATAACATGAAATCTTGTGGTCCATAGTTATAACGCTGCTAGCATCAAACCTATATATCTCACCAACTTTATGTTGACGTCTTAAAGCATGTTTATTCTCAGGTACGTATAGAATCTTCCGCTGTGCATTAGCTCATACTAAGGACATTATTTGGAGTCGATCATCGCAATGGGACCAGATGTTGATGATTTCGTCCAGGAGGATAAGGACGGGTCGTTACAAAAAGCTAGTCACATCTTTGCTCCCTTGGCAAAACTAGTCCCTCGAGTTCGGTTGCGGTTGCGTGAATTACCTAAACGAGATATTTTTAAAATGCGTATTAACGAAGGATGTTATAATCATATAACGGACTTTAAATAAATAAACGGAAAAGTAAACAGAAAAAGGCGGGATGTTACAGTATACTCGGGGCCTCTTCGTGAATTCCAACGGATCTTAACAATAGGAATAGAGCTTTGTTTCAAGCCTTTAACCGAACGATCCATAATCTCCACCGGTTCTTCAACGGAATGCATTTTATCATCAATGCGGATATCATCCAATGGAATAACGAGTGTGTCACCAGCAAGACACTCTTTAAGATTTGAGGTGTGAAATGTATGAACTTTAATTAATAGGAAGTGTTGACTAAAAATTATCATTCGGTCAACGTTTTGTTAAAAAAATGTTTACACTTAATTACAGTGGGGAATCTACTTGAATGATAGCTGATATTTATGAAATTTTAGCCAAAAGAGCCTGGGTGAATAGAATATTTAGTCTTATGGACTTCACCCATGTCTAGTTCTCAAAAATTTCTAAATAGCGGTGATTTTTATAGGATCGACATGTATTCCTTCACTATTAACTACATGTCCAAGAAACTGTACGATTCGCGACCAAAATTCACACTTGGAGAAACTTTGGCATAAAGTTGTTCCTTCTTTAAGAGCTCTAGAATAATTCGCAAAGGTTGTTCATACTCTTTCTCGCTCTTGGAATAGATTAAGGTGTCGTCAATGAAAACGACCACAAATTGGTTAAGATATGTATTGCATACACGGTTCATAAGATCCATGAATAAATTAGGAGTATTGGTTAAATCAAAAGGCATGACTAGAACTCATAGTGTCTATAACGAGTTCGAAAAATAGTCTTAGAAACATCAGCTTCCTCGACTCTCAATTGATGATAACCCAACTTAGGATCAATCTTCGTATAGATATTTGACCCTTGCAGTTGGTCAAACAGGTCATAAATATGCAGGAGTGGATAACGATACTTGATGGTTAGCTTGTTGAGTTCTCGGTAATCAATACACATTTTCAATGTGCCACCTTTCTTCTTAATGAAAAGAATGGGTGCTCCCCACGGAAAAAGCTAGGACGAATGAAACCTTTCTCCAAAAATCCTTGGAGTTGATTTTGATAATTCCTTCATTTCAGATGGAGCTAATCGGTATGGTACCTATGCAATGGGTGCAGCACCGGACGTGGATAATTTACAAATGAAGGATAATATAATATCTAGGGTTGATATTTTTAGTTTACAATGTAGAGATAAGGAGTAGGTAACGGTACACAATGGTCCTAAGGTTGATCAAATCTTATTTCCATCATGATCCATTAGGATTTCTGCATGACTTATCATAATATAACTACGTTGATCAGGCTCCATTATATTATACTAAATCATACTTTTATCACTCAATAAGGTTACTACTATGTCATCTAGTCAATATTCATCTTCTTCGAGGTGAATGATTCAACGGAAAAATGAAAGAAAAGGAAAATAGCACCATTCATTCATTTTAAAGTAAATATCTAGAGTATTACAGAAACTTAACCAAATCATCCAAAATATAAAAGTACTAATTGGAAACATAAAGAAAACTAATGAGAAATTTAAATGTCTCTAGTGGTTTCCAAAACTATTCATTGTGCCTCTTCATTCTTCTTCTTATTCGAATATTTATTTTTGAAATGCCCTACTCCTCCGCAGTTATAGCAAGTAGGAACAGTTGCGTTTGCCTTTGTGGCCGGAGCTTTGGTTGATGGAATAACAATTCTACAATTCTTGGCTACATGACCCACTTTCTTACACCTGGTGCACTTAGCCTTACACCATCCTTCATGATGTCTCTCACATCTTTTGCAATAAGGATGGTTTCCCTTATAAAGCTTGTTGAATTTGCTTTTAGAATTTTCTTGCTCCATTCCTTCTCTTTTCCTTTTTGCACCTTCTTTCTCCTTATGTTTGTCGATGAAATAGCTTGCCATGCAAGCGGCTTCTTGTATAGTGCTTGGGTTCGTTAAGGTAACATCTCTACGGACTTCCTTAGGTAATCCATTGATGTAGCATTGGATTCCTAGATACTCGAGAGTAGTCATGAGAGCAAATTCTTGAAATCGGTTGGTGTAGCTCATGAGATCAGCATTCACCATTTCTATATTACTAAGCCCAGGTCTTTCAGTACTCTTGTATGTAGGGGGCTGGTAGTTCATGAAATTTTGATGTGAACAAGTAGTCGAAAGATTTCGCGGTGCGCCATTGTTGCCATTGCTTTGCACGGCTGCCAATAGTTGTTGAAATTGTGCAGGAGTCAAAGTAACATTTGGAGGAGCGTTAGCACCATGAGTTGATTGAGTCATTGATCTTCAATACACGAAACAGTATTAGTTGAAGAGTTATGGTGCTAGTAAATTTATAAATTTGCTAAATAAATGCGCAAGATTCACACAACGCGTAAAAGGATAAAAAAGGGAAACAACAAGATGTATTAAAACACTTGAATTTTATTAAACATCACAAAGATTACTAACATCTTTTATTACACATGAAACAGAACTAGAATAAACATGAAATGAAACAAAGATAGTAGGTTTAGGCAAAGCCTCTATAATGAATGGAAAACACTAATACGGAAATGGAAAAGAAATCCTAAGATCTAATTCTTAGGTGATGGGGGTTGGGTCTTGAAATGTTCCCACAGAAGATCCTTGAGAAACTGCACCTCCTTCTCTAGTTCCTCAATCCTTTGATCTTGAAGATCAATTTCTCTATCATGTCTCTTAGCAATTTTTCTAAAGATGTTATACACATCATATGAATATGTTGACAATTCCTCTTGTTAATCTTCAAGCGTACTAAATTGACCATCAAAAAGTTCCTTTAACTTACCAAATTCTGTCTTCACTTCATGTAAATCACTCTTTACCTTAGCATGTTTAACAGAGTTTGTGCAAAGCACGAGTACAGTTGTAAGACTGGGTTCTTTAGATGAACTTGAACTCTTGGTTTTTGATGTTTCGGGTTTCTTTCTTTTTAAAGAAGGAGGTAAGGCAACGGAGGGCTCGGACTTGGATTCTTTCTCGGGTTCTTCCTCGGAAGGCTCCTCCTCCACTTCTTCTTCAATCATCTCTTCCAAAAACTCTTCTTCCTCGTCATCCCCTTCATAGTTAGCATTTATGTGGGATTCTTCCATAAGAGGGGAGTGTGGTGGACTAGCAGGAATATAAAATGGTTTAGTTGGTGATAATGGCGGGGAAACGGGTCCATAAGTCGGTGTTGTAGTGACCCGAACTTTTCCATGTTTATATATATTAATTGAGATTGATATTTACATGACAAAATATTTCCAACGTGTTAAGCAATCAAACTTGTTAAGACTTGATTAAATGAAATAAGTTTCATATAGACAATTGATCACCCAAGTTGACCGGCGATTCACGAACGTTACAAATTTGTAAAAACTACATGTTGTGGTATATATAGACATATATATATGGTTGACATGAGATTATGATGAGTAAGTATCTCACTAAGTATATTAACAATGTGTGATATACATAAGAAATGAGATTACTAAGGTAAGAAACTCGAAATGATATATATTACGATTATCGTTATAACAACGTTTTACTAAATACATATGTATCATATTAAGATATTGATACACTATATTTAACATGATAAAATGATATTTAAATATATCATTAAGTGTGTTTACAATGAACTACATATGTAAAAACAAGACTACTAACTCAAGAATTACGAAACGAGACTTACATGTAACGATTATCGTTGTAACGATATTTTAATGTATATATCATATTAAGATATATTCATACATCATAATATCATGATAATATAATAATTTAACATCTCATTTGATATAATAAACAATGGGTTAACAACATTTAACAAGATCGTTAACCTAAAGGTTTCAAAACAACATTTACATGTAACGACTAACGATGACTTAACGACTCAGTCAAAATGTATATACATGTAGTGTTTTAATATGTATTCATACACTTTTGAAAGACTTCAAGACACTTATCAAAATACTTCTACTTAACAAAAATGCTTACAATTACATCCTCTTTCAGTTTCATCAACAATTCTACTCGTATGCACCCTTATTCGTACTCGTACAATACAAAACTTTTAGATGTATGTACTATTGGTATTTACACTCTAATTATCAGCTCTTAGCAGCCCATGTGAGTCACCTAACACATGTGGGAACCATCATTTGGCAACTAGCATGAAATATCCCATAAAATTACAAAAATATGAGTAATCAATCATGACTTATTTACATGAAAATAAAATTACATATCCTTTATATCTAATCCATATACCAATGACCAAAAACACCTACAAACACTTTAATTCTTCAATTTCTTCATCTAATTAATCTCTCTCAAGTTCCATCTTCAAGTTCTAAGTGTTCTTCATAAATTCCATAAGTATAGTTTCATAAAAATCAAGAATACTTCCAAGTTTGCAAGTCTACTTCCAAGCTTTCTAATCCATTCCAAGTAATCATCAAAGATCAAGGAACCTTTGTTATTTACAGTAGGTTATCTTTCTAATTCAAGGTAATATTCATATTCAAACTTTGATTCAATTTCTACAACTATAACAATCTTATTTCGAGTGAAAATCTTAGTTGAACTGTTTTCGTGTCATGATTCTGCTTCAAGAACTTTCAAGCCATCCAAGGATCCTTTGAAGCTAGATCCATTTTTCTCATTTCTAGTAGTTTTATCCAGAAAACTTGAGGTAGTAATGATATTCATAACATCATCCGATTCATACATATAAAGCTATCTTATTCGAAGGTTTAAACTTGTAATCACTAGAACATAGTTTAGTTAATTCTAAACTTGTTCGCAAACAAAAGTTAATCCTTCTAACTTGACTTTTAAAATCAACTAAAAACATGTTCTATATCTATATGATATGCTAACTTAATGATTTAAAACCTGGAAACACGATGAACACCATAAAATCGGATATATGCCGTGCTAGTGAAACCGAGGGCTGTTTTGGTTTGGATAATTAAAAACTATGATAACCTTTGATTAAAAAGTTATTCTTCTGGAAAAATGATTTTTCATATGAACATGAAACTATATCCAAACATCAAGGCTAAACTCAAAGTGGAAGTATGTTTTCTAAAATGATCATCTAGACGTCGTTCTTTCGACTGAAATGACTACCTTTACAAAAATGACTTGTAACTTATATTTTTGACTATAAACCTATACTTTTTCTGTTTAGATTCATAAAATATAGTTCAATATGAAACCATAGCAATTTGATTCACTCAAAACGGATTTAAAATGAAGAAGTTATGGGTAAAACAAGATTGGATATTTTTGATCTTTTTAGCTACGGGAAATTGTTTAACAAATCTATACAAATCATATCCTAGCTAACTTATATTGTATTATATATGTATTCTAATATATTATGTAATCTTGGGATTCCATAGACACGTATGCAAATGTTTTGACATATCATATCGACCCATGTATATATATTATTTGGAACAACCATAGACACTCTATATGCATTAATGTTGAAGTTAGCTATACAGGGTTGAGGTTGATTCCAAAAATATATATACTTTGAGTTGTGATCTAGCCTGACACGTGTATACACTGGGTCGTGGATTGATTCAAGATAATATATATCTATTTATTTCTGTACATCTAACTGTGGACAACTAGTTGTAGGTTACTAACGAGGACAGCTGACTTAATACACTCAAATCTTTAAAACATAATAAAAATGGTTGTAATTATGTTTTGATCATACTTTGATATATATGTACATATTTGTATAGGTTTGTGAATCGATCCGTGGCCAAGTCTTATTTCCGAGGAAGGAAATATCTGTGAAAGTGAGTTATAATCCCACTTTTAAAATCTAATAATTTTGGGATGAGAATACATGCAGGTTTTATAAATGATTTACAAAATAGACATAAGTACGTGAAACTACATTCTATGGTTGAATTATCGAAATCGAATATGCCCCTTTTTATTAAGTCTGGTAATCTAAGACTTAGGGAACAGACACCCTAATTGACGCGAATCCTAAAGATAGATCTTTTGGGCCTAACAAACCCCATCCAAAGTACCGGATGCTTTAGTACTTCGAAATTTATATCATATCCGAAGGGTGTCCCGGAATGATGGGGATATTCTTATATATGCATCTTGTTAATGTCGATTACCAGGTGTTCACCATATGAATGATTTTTATCTCTACGTATGGGATGTGTATTGAAATATGAAATCTTGTGGTCTTTTGTTACAATTTGATATATATAGGTTAAACCTATAACTCACCAACATTTTTGTTGACGTTTAAAGCATGTTTATTCTCGGGTGAATACTAAGAGTTTCCGCTGTTGCATACTAAAATAAGGACAAGATTTGGAGTCCATGTTTGTATGATATTGTGTAAAAACTGCATTCAAGAAACATATGTCGATGTAATATATTTCTATTGTAAACCATTATGTAATGGTCGTGTGTAAACAGTATATTTTAGATTATCATTATTTGATAATCTACGTAATGTTTTTAAAACCTTTATTGTTAAAATAAAGGTTATGGTTGTTTTAAAAATGAATGCAATCTTTGAAAAACGTCTCATATAGAGGTTAAAACCTCGCAACGAAATCAATTAATATGGAACGTTTATAATCAATATGAATTGTATATTAGCTACTAAGTATGAACTTAACGGGTATGTAGTACCCGAATTTAAACTTATAAAACGCTAATATGAAGAAAAAGCTTTTATAAATGAGTTCATATTATGCTACGAGATACTATTGACTACTCTTAATATTTTGTATGATTAAATTGTTTCATTTAACTATTTTGAAGGAAATGGCACCGACTACTCGACACACCTTGAATAGGAGCGAAGAGGAATTTCGTGCCTTTCTTGCTTCAAACATAGCCGCAGTACAGGCCGCGCTACATACCAACAATAACTCTGAATCTAGCAATACAGCTAACGGCGCAAAGAAATCGTGTAGGATGCTCCTACGAGGAATTCACTACCTGCAAACCTTCAGAATTTGATGGGACTGAAGGACCAATCGGATTGAAACGGTGGACCGAGAAAGTTGAATCAGTGTTTGCCATAAGTAAGTGTACTGAAGGAGACAAAGTGAAGTACGCTATGTATACCTTCACAGGTATTGCGTTAACATGGTGGAATACCTATCTAGAGCAAGTAGGACAAGATGCTGCTTACGCGCTACCGTGGTCAGCATTCAAGCACTTGATGAACGAGAAGTACCGTCCCAGAACCGAGGTCAATAAGCTCAAGTCAGAACTTAGAGTGTTACGAACACAGGGATTCGATATTACTTCGTACGAAAGACGATTCACAGAATTGTGCCTATTGTGTCCGAGAGCGTTTGAAGATGAGGAAGAGAAGATCAACGCAATTGTGAAAGGGTTACCTGAGAGAATCCAAGAAGATATAAGTTCACAAGAGTCTGCCTCCATACAAAAGGCATGTAGAATGGCTCACAAACTAGTGAACCAGATTGAGGGAAGAATTAAAGAACAGGCGGCCGAAGAGGCCAACATGAAGTTAGTCAAAAGAAAGTGGGAGGAAAATGGTGATAAGAGTCACCAAAACAACAACAACTATCCCAACAATCGCAACATCAATCGCAACTACAACAAACGGCACAATAACAACAACAACTACAACAATCATCCCAACAACAATAACAACCGCAACAGCAAAAACAATCAGAAGCAGCTATGCCAAAGGTGTGAAAAGTATCACTCGGGGTTCTGCACCAAATTTTGCAACAAGTGTAAAAGAAATGGTCATAGCGCGACAAAGTGTGAGGTCTACGGACCAGGGGTTAACAGAAGGAAAGGAACAAATGGTGTCGGAACGTGTAATGGCGGAGCAAGTAGTGTCGGAGCAAGTTATGCCAATGTAGTTTGTTATAAATGTGGAAAACCGGGCCACATTATTAGAAATTGCCCGAACCAGGAGAACACAAATGGATAAGGCCGCGGAAGAGTTTTCAATATTAATGCGGCAGAGGCACAGGAAGACCCGGAGCTTGTTACGGGTACGTTTCTTATTGACAATAAATCTGCTTACGTTTTATTTGATTCGGGTGCGGATAGAAGCTATATGAGTAAAGTTTTTTGTGCTAAATTAAGTTGTCCATTGAAGCTGTTGGATAGTTAATTTTTACTCGAATTAGCAAATGGTAAATTAATTGCAGTAGATAATATATGTCGGAATCGAGAAATTAAACTGGTTAGCAAAACATTTAAGATTGATTTGATACCAGTAGAGTTAGGGAGTTTTGATGTAATAGTGGGCATGGACTGGCTGAAGGAGATAAAAGCAGAGATCGTATGTTACAAAAATTCAATTCACATTGTACGAGAAGAAAGAGAACCCTTAATGGTGTATGGAGAAAAGGGCAACACGAAGCTAAATCTTATTAGTAATTTGAAGGCACAAAAACTAATAAGAAAAGGTTGCTATGCTGTTCTAGCACACGTCGAGAAAGTACAAACTGAAGAAAAGAGCATCAATGATGTTCCCGTCGCAAGAGAATTTCCAGATGTATTTCCGAAAGAATTACCGGGATTACCTCCACACCGATCCGTTGAATTTCAAATAGATCATGTACCGGGAGCTGACCAATAGCTCGTGCTCCTTACAGACTCGCACCTAGCGAGATGAAAGAACTGCAAAGCCAACTGCAAGAACTATTAGAATGTGGTTTCATTCGACCAAGCACATCACCATGGGGAGCTCCTATTTTGTTTGTCAAGAAGAAAGATGGTACATTTAGGTTGTGTATTGACTACAGAGAGTTTAATAAACTTACCATCAAAAATCGTTATCCACTGCCGAGAATTGATGACTTATTTGATCAACTACAAGGCTCGTCGGTTTATTCGAAAATCGATTTACGTTTTGGATATCATCAAATGCGAGTAAAGGAGGATGATATTCCAAAAACTGCTTTTAGGACGCGTTATGGTCATTACGAGTTTATGGTTATGCCGTTTGGATTGACTAACGCACCAGCTGTATTCATGGACCTTATGAAATGAGTGTGTGGGCCATATCTTGACAAGTTTGTCATTTTTTTCATCGATGACATACTTATTTACTCAAAGAATGATCAAGAGCAAAAAGAACATTTGAGAAAAGTGCTAGAAGTATTGGGGAAAGAAAAACTGTACACTAAGTTTTCAAAGTGTGCATTTTGGTTGGAAGAAGTTCAATTCCTCGGTCACATAGTGGACAAAGAAGGTATCCAGGTGGACTCGGCAAAGATCGAAACCGTTAAAAAGTGGGAAACCCCAAAAACTCCGAAGCATATACGTCAATTTTTAGGATTGGCTGGTTACTACAGAAGATTCATCTAAGATTTCTCTAAAATACAAAACCCTTGACTGCATTAAAGCATAAAGGGAAGAAATTTGAATGGAAGGATGAACAAGAGAAGGCGTTTCAATTATTGAAGAAAAAGCTAACTACGGCACCTATATTGTCATTGCCTGAAGGGAATGATGATTTTGTGATTTATTGTGACGTATCAAAGCAAGGTCTCGGTTGTGTATTAATGCAACGAACGAAGGTGATTGCTTATGCGTCTAGACAATTGAAGATTCACGGGCAAAATTATACAACTCACGATTTGGAATTGGGTGCTGTTGTTTTTGTATTAAAGACTTGGAGGCATTATTTATATGGAGTCAAAAGTATTATATATACCGACTACAAAAGTCTCCAACATATATTTAATCAGAAGCAACTGAATATGAGACAACGCAGGTAGATTGAACTGTTGAATGATTATGATTTTGAGATTCGATACCACCCGGGGAAGGCGAATGTGGTAGCCGACGCTTTGATTAGAAAGGACATAGAACCTATACGGGTAAAAGCTATGAATATAATTATTTATACTAACCTTACTACTCAAATAAAGGAGGCGCAACAGGGGGTTGTAAAAGAAGGAAAGTTGAAGAATGAGATACCCAAAGGAGAAACATCTTAATATTCGGGAAGACAGAACCCGATATAGGGCTGATAGAATTTGGGTACCAAGGTTTGGAGATGTGAGAGAAATGGTACTTAAAGAAGCACATAAAACCAGATATTCAATACATCCCGGAGCGGGGAAGATGTATAAAGATCTCAAGAAACAGTTTTGGTGGCTGGGTATGAAAGCCGATATTGCTAAATATGTAGGAGAATGTTTGACGTGTTCTAAGGTTAAAGCTGAACATCAGAAACCATCAGGTCTACTACAACAACCTGAAATCCCGGAATGGAAATGGGAAAACATTACCATGGATTTCATTACTAAATTGCTAAGGACTGCAAGTAGTTATGATACTATTTGGGTAATAGTTGATCATCTCACCAAGTCAGCACACTTCCTGCTAATGAGAGAAGATGACAAAATGGAGAAGTTGGCACGATTGTATTTGAAGGAGGTTGTCTCCAGACGTGGAATACCCGTCTCTATTATTATCTCTGATAGGGATGGTAGATTTGTTTCAAGGTTCTGGCAGACATTGCAACGAGCATTGGGGACTCGTCTAGACATGAGTACTGCCTATCATCCACAAACTGATGGGTAGAGCGAAAGGATGATACAAACGCTTGAAGACATGCTACGAGCATGTGTTATTGATTTCGAAAACAGTTGGGATCGACACCTACCGTTAGTAGAATTTTTCTACAACAACAGTTATCATTCTAGTATTGAGATGGTGCCATTTGAGGCACTTTATGGTAGAATGTGCAGGTCTCCAATTTGTTGGAATGAATTGGGGGATAGACAGATTACGGGTCCGGAGATAATACAAGAAACTACCGAGAAAATCATCCAAATTCAACAACGATTGAAAACCACCCAGAGTCGACAAAAGAGCTACGCGGACAGTAAAAGAAAAGATATAGAGTTTGAAATTGGAGAAATGGTCATGCTTAAGGTTTCACCTTGGAAAGGCGTTGTTCGATTTGGTAAACGGGGGAAACTAAATCTAAGGTACATTGGACCATTCAAGATTATAGATCGTGTCGGACCAGTAGCTTACCAATTGAAGCTACCTCAACAACTCACGGCTGTACATAACACTTTCCACGTCTCGAATTTGAAGAAATGTTTTGCTAAAAAAGATCTCACTATTCCGTTGGACGAAATCCAAATCAATGTTCAATTCATTGAAGAACCCGTCGAAATAATGGATCGTGAGGTTAAGAGACTTAAGCAAAACAAGATACCGATTGTTAAGGTTCGATGGAATGCTCGTGGAGGACTCGAGTTCACCTGGGAGTGTAAAGATCAGATGAAGAAGAAATACCCGCATCTATTTCCAGAAGATTCGTCAACACCTTCAATAGCTTAAAATTTCGGGACGAAATTTATTTAACGGGTAGGTACTGTAGTGACCCGAACTTTTCCATGTTTATATATATTAATTGAGATTGATATTTACATGACTAAATGTTTCCAACGTGTTAAGCAATCAAACTTGTTAAGACTTGATTAAATGAAATAAGTTTCATATAGACAATTGATCACCCATGTTGACCGGCGATTCACGAACGTTACAAATTTGTAAAAACTACATGTTGTGGTATATATAGACATATATATATGGTTGACATGAGATTATGATGAGTAAGTATCTCACTAAGTATATTAACAATTTGTGATATACATAAAAAATGATATTACTAAGTTAAGAAACTCGAAATGATATATATAACGATTATCGTTTTAACAACGTTTTACTAAATACATATGTATCATATTAAGATATTGATACACTATATTTAACATTATAAAATGATATTTAAATATATCATTAAGTGTGTTAACAATGAACTACATATGTAAAAGAAAGACTACTAACTCAAGAATTACGAAACGAGACTTATAGGTAACGATTATCGTTGTAACGATATTTTAATGTATATATCATATTAAGAGATATTCATACATCATAATATCATGATAATATAATAATTTAACATTTCATTTTATATAATAAACAATGGGTTAACAACATTTAACAAGATCGTTAACCTAAAGGTTTCAAAACAACATTTACATGTAACGACAAACGTTGACTTAACGACTCAGTTAAAATGTATATACATGTAGTGTTTTAATATGTATTCATATACTTTTGAAAGACTTCAAGAAACTTATCAAAATACTTATACTTAACAAAAATGCTTACAATTACATCCTCGTTCAGTTTCATCAACAATTCTACTCGTATGCACCCGTATTCGTACTCGTACAATACACAGCTTTTAGATGTATGTACTATTGGTATTAACACTCCAATGATCAGCTCTTAGCAGCCCATGTGAGTCACCTAATACATGTGGGAACCATCATTTGGCAACTAGCATGAAATATCTCATAAAATTACAAAAATATGAGTAATCATTCATGACTTATTTACATGAAAACAAAATTACATATCCTTTATATCTAATCCATATACCAACGACCAAAAACACCTGAAAACACTTCCATTCTTCAATTTTATTCATCTAATTGATCTCGCTCAAGTTCCATCTTCAAGTTCTAAGTGTCCTTCATAAATTCCATAAGTATTGTTTCATAAAAATCAAGAATACTTCCAAGTTTGCAAGTCTACTTCCAAGCTTTCTAATCCATTCCAAGTAATCATCTAAGATCAAGTAACCTTTGTTATTTACAGTAGGTTATCTTTCTAATTCAAGGTAATATTCATATTCAAACTTTGATTCAATTTCTACAACTATAACAATCTTATTTCGAGTGAAAATCTTACTTGAACTGTTTTCGTATCATGATTCTACTTCAAGAACTTTCATGCCATCCAAGGATCCTTTGAAGCTAGATCCATTTTTCTCATTTCCAGTAGTTTTATCCAGAAAACTTGAGGTAGTAATGATGTTCATAACATCATTCGATTCATACATATAAAGCTATCTTATTCGAAGGTTTAAACTTGTAATCACTAGAACATAGTTTAGTTAATTCTAAACTTGTTCGCAAACAAAAGTTAATCCTTCTAACTTGATTTTTAAAATCAATTAAATACATGTTCTATATCTATATGATATGCTAACTTAATGATTTAAAACCTGGAAACACGATGAACACCATAAAATCGGATATACGCCGTGGTAGTGAAACCGGGGGCTGTTTTGGTTTGGATAATTAAAAACTATGATAAACTTTGATTTAAAAGTTATTCTTCTAGGAAAATGATTTTTCATATGAACATGAAACTATATCCAAAATTCAAGGTTAAACTCAAAGTGGAAGTATGTTTTCTAAAATAGTCATCTAGACGTCGTTCTTTCGACTGAAATGACTACTTTACAAAAACGACTTGTAACTTATATTTATGACTATAAACCTATACTTTTTCTGTTTATATTCATAAAATAGAGTTTAATATGAAATCATAGCAATTTGATTCACTCAAAACGGATTTAAAATGAAGAAGTTATGGGTAAAACAAGATTGGATATTTTTGATCTTTTTAGCTACGGGAAATTGTTTAACAAATCTATACAAATCATATCCTAGCTAACTTATATTGTATTATACATGTATTCTAATATATTATGTAATCTTGGGATACCATAGACACGTATGCAAATGTTTTGACATATCATATCGACCCATGTATATATATTATTTGGAACAACCATAGACACTCTATATGCAGTAATGTTGGAGTTAGCTATACAGGGTTGAGGTTGATTCCAAAAATATATATAATTTGAGTTGTGATCTAGCCTGAGACGTGTATACACTGGGTCATGGATTGATTCAAGATAATATATATCTATTTATTTCTGTACATCTAACTGTGGACAACTAGTTGTAGGTTACTTGATAGTTAAAGCTAAGGGGTATAAAATACTATTAAATTTTAGCAGGAAATACTATTAAATACGATACAATTTTACACAAGATATTTATTTATTTATAGAATGGATATACTTAAACCTTGCTACAACACTTATAAGCAGTGTACCTAATCGTACAGTAGTGTAGTTTTTAGTAAGTCCGGTTCGTTCCACAGGGAAAATCTTTAAACAAAGCTTAACGCTATATTAGTTTACTTTTATAAAAATACAAATATATATATATAAGTAATATTATTATTATAAAGGGGGATTTTTACCGTTTAATGACCGGTTTGTCGATTTTAAAACTTTAGTCGCAATTAAAACCAAATGTAAAATATTAAATAAATAAAAGACTTAATTTAAAGCGTAAAGTAAATAACGATAATGAAATTGCGAATAATAAAAGTGCGATAAAATAAACTTGCGATAATTAAAAAGTACGATAATTAAAAGTGCAATTAAATACAATAACAATAAATAAAAGTGCTATAATTAGAAGTGCAATTAAATATAAAATAAAGGAAATTAAATATATGAAATAAAAGAATTATGCTTATTTAAACTTCCGTAATCATGATGTTTGACGTGTTGATTTTAGTTTTATGCCCATGGGTTAATTGTTCTTTGTCCTGGATTATTTAATATGTCCATACGGATTAGTCCATAATAGTCCATCAGTCATAAATATAAAGAGCGAAAGCCTTCGTCAAATTATTCTTATTCCCGAAGTCAAATATTTCAACTAATTGGGGATTCGAATTGTAACAAGGTTTTAATACTTTGTTTAATGAATACACCAGGTTATCGACTGCGTGTAAACCAAGGTGTTACTACTTTGTTAACAATTACACTAATTACCCTTGAATGTAATTCACCCCTGTTTCAACAAGTCTATTAACTATTAATCCAGTTCCGTGTCCGGTAAAATGAATAATTATTGGTATTTATAGATATCCCGCCCACCGTACCCAGTCAAGCGTATGTGGTTGATAATGCTAAAAATGAACATATATTTCATAGCATTATTCCTCAAGAAAGACAAGATTTTAGTTGCAATTGTTCTATTTAAAAGTGATATTCGTTTAAATAATAAAAGGTGAAGACAAAAGACAGATTCGACGAATTGAAGACGCAAACGACCAAAAAGCTCAAAAGTACAAAATACAATCAAAGAGGTTCCAATTATTGATAAGAAACATCTCGAAATTACAAGAGTACAAGATTCAAAACGCAAAGTAAAAAATATAAAATTGTACGCAAGGACGTTCGAAAATCCGAAACCGGGACCAGAGTCAACTCTCAACGCTCGACGCAACGGACTAAAAATTACAAGTCAACTATGCACATAAATATAATATAATATTTAAATAATTCTTATAATTATTTAATATATTATATTAATATTTAAAACCGTCGGCAAGAAAGACTCCAAAAGGGACTGAGCTGTAATTTCAATCTCCGCGACTCGTGGAGTTTGAAGGCCAAAAATGCCGCGAGTCGCGGAGCCCCAATCTCTGAAACTCCCTATAAAAGCAACCGAATTCTGATCGCAAAAATCATCTTTTTCTTCTTCTCTCATAATACGTAAATATTTATATTTATATTTTAATTTTAATTTTAATTTTAATTATAATTCTAATAATAAGGGTATGTTAGCGAATATTGTAAGGGTGTAAGTCGAAATTCTGTCCGTGTAACGCTACGCTATTTTTAATCATTGTAAGTTATGTTCAACCTTTTTACATTAATGACTCGTAGCTAAGTTATTATTATGCTTATTTAATCCGAAGTAATCATGATGTTGGGCTAATTACTAAAATTGGGTAATTGGGCTTTGTACCATAATTGGGGTTTGAATAAAAGAACGACACTTGTGGAAATTAGACTATGGGCTATTAATGGGTTTTATATTAACTAAACAATACCTTGTTAATTTAATATACAAACTTATAATTCGACGTATTTATATATAACCACATACGCTTAATCGGACACGATGGGCGGGATATTTATAAGTACGAATTATTGTTCATTTGACCGGACACGGGGATGGATTAATAGTCAATGGACTCATTAAAATAGGGGTGGATTACATTCAAGGGTAATTGGTGTAATTGTTAACAAAGTAGTAAAACCTTGGTTTACACGCAGTCGATAACCTGGTGTATTCATTAAACAAAGTATTAAAACCTTGTTATAATTCGAATCCCCAATTAGTTGGAATATTTGACTTCGGGAATAAGAATAATTTGACGAAGGCTTTCGCTCTTTATATTTATGACTGATGGACTATTATGGACAAATCCGTATGGACATATTAAATAATCCAGGACAAAGGACAATTAACCCATGGGCATAAAACTAAAATGAACACGTCAAACATCATGATTACGGAAGTTTAAATAAGCATAATTCTTTTATTTCATATTTTATTTCCTTTATTTTATATTTAATTGCACTTCTAATTATCGCATTTTTATTGTTATTGTATTTAATTGCACTTTTAATTATCGCAAGTTTATTTTATCGCACTTTTATTATTCGCAATTTCATTATCGTTATTTACTTTACGTTTTAAATTAAGTCTTGTATTTATTTATTATTTTACATTTGGTTTTAACTGCGACTAAAGTTTTAAAATCGACAAACCGGTCATTAAAAGGTAAAAACCCCCTTTATAATAATAATATTACTTATATATATATATTTGAATTTTTATAAAAGTAAACAAATATAGCGTTAAGCTTTGTTTAAAAAGATTCCCTGTGGAATGAACCGGACTTACTAAAAACTACACTACTGTACGATTAGGTACACTGCCTATAAGTGTTGTAGCAAGGTTTAAGTATATCCATTCTATAAATAAATAAATATCTTGTGTAAAATTGTATCGTATTTGATAGTATTTCCTGTAAAAATATAAGCTATTTTATATACACCTCGCACGACATCAAGTTATTTTTGGCGCCGCTGCCGGGGAAACTCTTAAACGCCGGAAGCGCAACGCTAATAGAAAAAAAAAAAAATTTTAGTTTACTTTTATTAAAATTCGTTTTTATAAAAATACGTTTTAAATATTCGAAAATATAAAAAGAAAAACAAAAATTTATATATTTTTAAGAGTTTGTTAAAAGTTTTATAAGTTTCTTTATTTTTATTTTAGTTTATAAAAATATAAGTTTTATTTAAATATCTTTTAAAAATATAAAAAAAGAAAAAAGAAAAACGCGTCGAATATTTAAACCTGTCAGCTGAATTCTGGAACCCCGCGACTCACGGGGTTTGCTGCCTTGAATACCGCGACTCGCGGAGAAACTCTGACACGGGTACACAGAACCCTAATTAAGCATTAATTACGAATAATTATTATAATTATTTTTATAAAACCCTAATTAGATTTTAATTAAATATTTATTTTAGTTTTTATTATTATTTTGTTTAAATAGTTTAATTAAAATGTAAAATTAATAGTTTTAATAAATAAATAATATAAAAATAATATTTTATAAAAATTGTACTTTTTACAACTTTTTGTATATTTTTATATTTTATCCCTTTTTAATTGTTTTAGCGTAATATTTGTATTTTTTGCTCATATTTAGTTTTAAACTTAGTTTTTGCCATAGTTATTTTTACTTCTAGATTTTTAGACTTTGCCGTAGAATTCCTTAAGTGCTTTTTCTTTAGACTAAGATTTAGGTGCTTTAGAATTTTGCGACGCCTTTTTAAGTTTTAGTTTCTTTTTAAGTTATTTCCATTTGGGATTTAGTTTTTCCTGTAAGCTTTAATATTTTTAGACGCCTTTTACCTATGTATCAATTATCATTCCAATTAGTAATCTCAATTTGCGATTATAATTTTAAGTTATTTGTAGTAATAAGGTTAGGTTAGTCAAGTGTTTTTAAGTTTTATAAGTTTCTTTTATTTTTCCGTCACTTTTTATTTTTCAACCATTTTTCTTTTTCGACCTTTTTCCGACGAACTCTTTTTCTTTCTTATTTCTCGCTATTCTAGTTTTAGGACATAGATTTTTATTCTACTTCTTATCTAAATTTCTTAAAATTACGAAAATTTATTTGAAGTGGTTAAATTGATAGACATCAAAATTTTCTGGTTCGTAGTAATAGTTGGATTTGTACGTGGACCGGGTTATTGGAGCAAAACAGTCTTCAATTATATTGAGACCAAACGAATCCTGCCCCTCTGCTGCATCTTTTGGCTATTCAAAACGTGGGCAAAATCAGAAAAGTCTATTGATTGGATAACTTATTATAATTTTTCTTTCCTTTTAAAAAACTAATAGGATATTCAGTGAATGCACCGAGCAAGACGTTCACCACCTTTTGTACGTTCACCACCTGTAACTAGATCAAGACATTTAGCAAATATTACTGTCGTTGATTTTTCTTTAGAATCATCATCCAGTCGACCAAGTACTTCAGTTCAAATTTCCGATAATCCATTTTTTGAACCCGACCTCACAATTGAGAATCCGGAGAATATTCAGGAACGATTCGTAGATCCTGAACCATTAAATTTTCCTCCGGAACCACCAATCATTCAAACAGAGATTGTTGAGGAACGAACCATTAAATCAGAATCCTCTAGTGATTCCGATTCAACAAATTCAATTATGGAAAATCTGGAACCTTTAAGTATGGAAGACCGAATGAGAGCTAAACGCACTGGTCAAGGTCACGCAATTACTCATCCAGACATTAATGCGCCAGATTATGAAATCAAAGGACAAATTCTACACATGGTGACTAATCAATGCCAATTTAGTGGTGCGCCGAAGGAAGATCCAAATGAACATTTACGAACCTTTAATAGGATATGCACACTATTTAAAATCCGAGAAGTGGAGGATGAACAGATATATCTCATGTTATTTCCCTGGACTTTAAAGGGAGAAGCCAAAGATTGGTTGGAATCGTTACCTGAAGGGGCGATTGATACATGGGATGTTTTAGTTGATAAATTTCTTAAACAATTCTTTCCTGCATCTAAAGACGTAAGACTTCAAGCAGAAATTGTTACGTTCACACAGAAGCCAAATGAAACTCTATATGAGGCGTGGACAAGATATGGAAAGTTGTTAAGAGGATGTCCGCAACATGGTTTAGACACATGTCAAATAGTACAAATATTCTACCAAGGATGCGACATCACTACAAGGAAAGACATAGATATAGCAGCTGGTGGTTCCATTATGAAGAAAACCGAAACCGATGCTTACAAAATTATTGATAACACTGCTTCCCACTCACATGAGTGGCACCAAGAAAAAGATATCGTTAGATCATCTAAAGCAGCTAGAGCCGATTCTAGCCATGACTTAGATTCCATTTTCGCAAAGATAGATGCTGTGGAGAGACGAATGGAAAAGATGACTAAAGATATTCACTCGATACGAATTAGTTGTGAGCAGTGTGGAGGACCACACTTGACAAAAGATTGTCTCAGTATTGAATTAACAATGAAACAAAGAGAGAATATTTCATACATAAACCAAAGGCCTGGAAATAATTATCAGAATAATTATCAACCGCCAAGACCAATTTACAATCAAAACCAAAATTATAACAGAAATATTCCATACAACAACCAACAAGGTCCTAGCAATCAACAAGTATCCAATAATACTTACAATCAGCAAAGACCTAATTTTCAAAACAAACCACCACAACAAACCGATGATAAAAAGCCGAATTTAGAAGATATGATGACGAAGCTAGTTGAAACTCAAACACAGTTTTTCACATCTCAGAAACAAACTAATGAACAAAATGCTCATGCATTTAGAAATCAACAAGCTTCTATTCAAAATCTGGAACAAGAAGTAAGTAACCTAGCAAGGTTAATAGGTGAAAGAAAACCGGGAAGTCTACCTAGTGATACAAATGCTAATCCCCAGAATGAAACAGCTAAAGCCATTACCACAAGAAGTGGTACAACACTTAAACCACCTGAAATACCTGTAACTTCTGATGAAGCTATTCCTACTCCACAAGAACCACAACCTGATCAAGATAAGGAAAAAGAACCGGTAGTTGAAAAGGTTAATGAAGATAACACAGTTAAGGCTAAACCTTATGTTAAACCATACCAACCACCACTTCCTTACCCGAGTAAAATGAAGAAAGAGAAACTTGAAGCCGAGCAATCCAAATTCTTGGATATGCTTAAACAGATAAATGTAAATCTTCCTTTCATTGATGTGATTTCAGGAATGCCTAGATATGCTAAATTCTTGAAAGATCTAATCTCAAATAGAAAGAAAATGGAAGAACTCTCGGCTGTTACTATGAATGCTAATTGTTCAGCAGTGCTGTTGAATAAGATACCAGAAAAACTATCTGATCCAGGAAGTTTCACTATTCCATGTTTTCTGGGTAGTCTTAGTTCAATAGAAGCATTGGCAGACTTAGGTGCTAGTATAAATCTAATGCCGTATTCACTATACGCTAAACTAGACCTTGGAGAATTGAAACCAACCAGAATAAGCATACAACTAGCCGATAGATCAATAAAATATCCTAGAGGGATAATGGAGAACATGCTAGTTAAAGTTGGTACTTTAGTATTTCCAGTAGATTTTGTTGTTTTGGACATGGAAGAAGATTCTCAAGTTCCTCTCATATTAGGAAGACCATTCTTAAACACGGCTAAAGCAATGATAGACGTGTTCGGTAAGAAATTGACCCTAAGTATAGAGGATGAGAGTGTTACCTTTTCAGTTGATAGAGCAATGCAACAACCACAATCTGCAGATGATACATGTTATTATATTCAAACTATAGATGCACATGCAGAATTGTTAGAAGAATTTTCAGAATTACAAGGAACAGGAGAATGTTCTTTAGGAGAAGGTAATGAACCAATTGATGAAGCTGAAATGTTAGCTACACTTATAGCTAATGGATATGAACCAACATCAGAAAAAATTCAAATGCTAAAAGAAGAAGACAGATATCGATATAAATCATCGATAGAAGAACCTCCAAAATTAGAGTTAAAGCCACTTCCAAACCATTTGGAATACGCTTATTTACATGGTGAATCTGAATTACCTGTAATAATATCGTCTTCTCTTACTGAAAATGAGAAATCACAACTCATTTCTGTGTTGAAAGCTCATAAACCAGCCATTGCATGGAAGATTCATGATATTAAAGGAATAAGTCCTTCGTATTGCACACATAAAATCCTTATGGAAGAAGGTCATAAAACGTATGTGCAACGCCAACGAAGACTAAATCCTAATATGCAAGATGTAGTTAAGAAAGAGATTATTAAACTGCTAGATGCAGGTATAATTTATCCAATCTCTGATAGTCCATGGGTAAGCCCAGTTCAATGCGTGCCTAAGAAGGGTGGCATGACTGTCATTACAAATGAAAAAAATGAACTTATTCCTACTAGGACTGTAACAGGATGGCGTGTATGTATTGATTATAGAAAATTAAATGACGCAACCAGAAAAGATCACTTTCCCTTACCTTTCATAGATCAATTGTTGGAAAGATTAGCCGGAAATAGTTACTATTGTTTTCTAGATGGATTTTCCGGATATTTTCAAATTCCAATAGCACCCGAGGACCAAGAGAAAACCACATTCACGTGCCCTTATGGTACTTTTGCTTACAAACGCATGCCATTTGGACTTTGCAACGCCCCTGCAACCTTTCAAAGGTGCATGATGGCGATTTTTCACGACATGATAGAAGAATGCATGGAAGTTTTCATGGATGACTTTTCAGTCTTCGGTGATACATTTGAATCATGTCTAGTTAATCTTGAACGAATGCTAATTAGATGCGAAAAATCAAATCTAGTTCTTAATTGGGAGAAATGCCATTTCATGGTTAAAGAAGGCATCGTTCTTGGACATAAAATTTCAAAAGAAGGAATTGAAGTGGATAGAGCTAAAGTAGATGTAATTGCTAAACTTCCACATCCCACCAATGTTAGAGGAGTTAGGAGTTTTCTAGGGCATGCCGGTTTTTACCGACGTTTCATAAAAGATTTTTCTAAAATTGCCACTCCTATGAATAAACTCCTAGAAAAGGATGCTCCATTCATCTTTTCAGATGAGTGTATCAAATCTTTTAATATTCTTAAAGAGAAACTCACTAATGCGCCAATCATGATAACACCAAATTGGAATCTACCATTTGAACTAATGTGCGATGCAAGTGATTTTGCAATGGGAGCCGTTTTAGGACAAAGGATTGAAAAATGATTTCAACCTATATATTATGCTAGTAAGACGTTACAAGGAGCACAAACGAACTATACAACTACTGAAAAAGAAATCCTTGCTATTGTCTTTGCTTTTGACAAATTTCGATCATATCTCGTTCTAGCAAAAACGGTGGTCTATACCGACCATTCTGCTCTTAGATACCTATTTTCAAAACAAGATGCTAAACCAAGATTAATCCGTTGGATCTTACTCTTACAAGAGTTTGATATTGAAATCCGAGATAAAAGAGGAGCAGAAAATCTCGCCGCTGATCATCTTTCTCGTCTTGAAAATCCCGAATTAGAAGTTCTAAATGAATCGGCCATACAAGACAACTTTCCTGATGAATATCTATTGAAGATAGATTATAAAGAAATTCCATGGTTTGCAGACTATGCAAACTACTTAGTTTGTGGATTCCTTGAAAAAGGATTATCGTACCAAAAACGAAAGAAATTCTTCAGTGATATAAAACACTATTTTTGTGAAGATCCACATCTGTTTAAAAGTTGTCCCGATGAAATAATACGCCGATGTGTATTTGGAGATGAAGCTAGTAAAATATTAAACCATTGTCACACAGGACCAACAGGAGGGCATTATGGGCCTCAACTAACAGCAAGAAAAGTTTATGTTGCTGGATTCTATTGGCCTACAATTTACAAAGACGCACACCTTCTTTGCAAATCCTGTGATGCTTGTCAAAGGGCCGAAAAAATAAGTCAACGTGATGAAATGCCACAAAATGTCATCCAAGTATGTGAAGTATTTGACATTTGGGGTATTGACTTTATGGGTCCATTTCCAAAATCTCATAATAATCTATATATACTCGTAGCCATTGATTATGTATCTAAATGGGCGGAAGCACAAGCTCTCCCAACTAACGATGCACGAGTTGTAGTCAATTTTTTAAAACGTCTTTTTGCAAGGTTTGGAACACCGAAAGCTTTAATAAGTGATCGGGGTACTCATTTCTGTAATAATCAACTTGAGAAAGTTCTTAAAAGATATGGAGTAACTCATAAAATCTCCACCGCATATCATCCACAAACAAGTGGACAAGTTGAAAATACCAACCGAGCTTTAAAACGTATTCTAGAGAAAATCGTAGGATCAAATCCGAAGGAATGGTCCATTAAATTGGAGGATGCACTCTGGGCTTTTAGAACAGCCTACAAAACTCCAATTGGAACCACACCTTTTAGACTTGTTTATGGAAAAGCATGTCATCTTCCAGTAGAAATTGAACACAAAGCATTTTGGGCTTTGAAGACATGTAATCTTGATTTACATGAAGCTGGACGTCTACGATTAAGTCAACTAAACGAATTAGAAGAATTAAGACATGAAGCATACGAAAATTCATTAATCTATAAAGAAAGAACGAAGAAATGGCATGATAAAAGAATCAGAAGTTCAAAAGAATTTAAAGAAGGAGACAGAGTTCTTCTTTTCAATTCACGATTCAAGCTATTTCCTAGAAAATTGAAATCAAGATGGTCTGGACCATTCATAGTCAAAAGAGTTTTCCCATACGGAACGATAGAATTAATAAATTCAAATGGGATTGAATTTAAAGTTAATGGTCACAGAGTTAAACACTACATACATAATCCGATGGAAGTCAACAACGAAGTTAATCACAATTTCGACACCACAGCTAACTAAGTGTGGGGAGAATCAAATCTTTAAAGGATAATATGTATTTCTGTTAGAGTTAGATTGTCTGTTTTCGTGTAGTTCTCGAAAATGGAACCCGAATGGTCTTTCCCTAGCAGACCCTAAAGAACTAGTCTTCTCCCCCCATTCCGAATTTTTATTTTTTTTTAGGAAATGAAGACTGCCTGTGAACTAAACCATGGTCTAATGCTACACGCTTTGATCACTAAATGTAATAATGACATACTACCGAGTGAAATAGTATCAGTAATCAGAGAAAGAATGGACGGAGTTAGAAAAGAATCCAGATGCGAAGATAATAAGTTACAATTTGGTAAAGGAAAATCAAAATCCGCAGCGAAAAGAAGAGCACGACACCTAGAAAGATGTCACAAATGCGGAAAATGGTCACATGGAGGTAAATGTTCAAATAATCAAACCTATTTAAATACCGAATTTGTTACTTTATGCAGAGACGGACCGTTCATATGTTTAGAAGAAAAGACACTGAATGCTCGAGGTTACGCCTATGTAGCCATGGAAAACCAATTAAACCGACTATCTTATGAATGTGATAGATCATATAACTAAGAAATCTATTTCACAGGTATGTCTATACAGTTTTTATTTTATTTAATTTTTTTATTTTTTAACCTTTTGATAATAAACGCTAATTTGTTCGCTAAAAAGTATTAAATTGGTATTAAATAAAATTAGGTTTGGCGACCGAAATTATTGATATCATTCAAAAAAATTTATTACATCACTGCGCAATTTAACGTTTATTCTTAAGGTATAAATATCTTTAATCAATCAACCCAAATATTTCAAAAATTCGTCATGAGTTAAATTAGGTCTTGGAACCGAAATTACTTTACCGAAAAGAGGGGCGCATATTTTTGATAATATTTGATTGATTAAAGTGGGATAAAAAGCCAAAAAGATTTTTAATTTTATTTTTACCATGTTTTTAAAATTAATATTTAAATCTTAAATTAATATTGTAAACTTTATAAAAATAATATATTTAAAATTGTAAATATTTGAAAAATTAATATAAGTTTGGTGTGAATTTATAATATGAATTTTTAAATTAAGATTGGTGTGAATTTTAAAATATGAATTTTTAATTTTATGCATTTTAAATTTGGTGTGAATTTTTAATATTAATTTTGAATTTCATATTTAAGTTGTGTGAATTTAAAAACAAAAAATTACTTTATCTCATTAAGTTAAAAATATGATTTTTAAAATTCGTCGTAAGTTGAAGACTAGGTCTTTGAACCGAAATTGCTTTACCCGAGGGAGGGACGAGAACTTTTATTATCATTATTTTTAATCTTATTGAATTAAAGTATGCCAAAAACATTAAAAAACCCAAAAATCTTAGCTTTTAAAACAATCGCTACAAAAAGACAAATTTTAAAATTTTGTCGAGGGACGAACTAGGACATCGATCCGAAATGACCTCGTCCTAAATAACAAGGGAAACAAAATTTTAAAATTAATAACTTAATTGTTTTAATAAGTTAAAGTTTAAAAAAAAAAAAAATACCAAACTCCGCGACTCGCGGAGTTTGAAGCCTTAAACACCGCGAGTCGCGGGAGGATCGATTTACAGAAAAAAATATAAGAGCTGGAACAGCTCAAACCAACCCACAAAAACAGAAAACACTGCGAAATAACAGCGAAAAACCCCGAAAAATACACCCCAAATTCACAATTTTTGACCGTTAATCACCAAATCTTTTACTAAAATCATGTTGAGAAGGATGCTATCTAGGAATTACTCAAGAAAAACGGTAAATTTCTACACCTAAACACCATTTAATCCGAAATTTGTGTTCTTGAGCAATTTTTTCCCCAATTTGATTTTGATGCTTTTTAGTGTAATTAAGTTTAAATTGTTTATGTATTATGCTTGTATAACCTAGATTGATGCTGTTTAACATGATTAGAAGCCTTAAACTTCAAATTTTGAGTAATCTAGGGTTTGTGTTCTTGAGCAAATTTGGGGCTTTTTGATATAAACAGGTTATGGCCGATTTTTGTCATGAATTGTTGCTAAATTAAGTAGTGTAACATGTCTAGGTAGTTAAATGATCCAAACTTTGAGCCTAAACATGATTTTGAAAATTAAAGTGGACTTTTTCAAGTCTAAAATTCATGAACTTGATTTTTGAGAGATAATGCCAACTGAAACTTGTTTAATTACTAGTAATGATTATTTTGACATGTTATTTGAGTTAAATGCTTATGAACTTGGCGAACATTTTCGTATATGCTTATTTGAAAAAGTGTAGATTTGATAAAAATGTGAAAATGAGCTTAAGTTTGATATAAATTGATCATGTCATTGTAATTATTTTGATTGATGATTTTGCTGACACTAATGCATATTTGGATGCACAAAAATTGTGTTTGATGTGTTTTGCAGACTGAAAGGGGTGAATCTTCATCCCAAGCTCGCAATGCTCCTGCTGAGAATGCGGAACAACAGGAGGTGGATAACTACTACAAGCAGGATATACCTCATCCAGTCATGACATTTTCTGATATGCACTTGGAAGAGTTGCACCCGAACCTGAGATTTGACAGACTTTGGATAGATTATCCAAAATACCAAAGGGGTTTGCATACTCCTCATTCTAAGGTTGTTGAGGTACCTAGGGTCATAGAATGGGGACCCTTAGAAGCTGTAGAATTGGCCGGGCCAATTAGGGAATTACTTGTACAGAGGTATGGTAATTCTACTTTTAATGACTGGGTACGTTTATTCACCATTGCGTAGACCTGTATATAAAGTATGGTGTGAAGAATTGTTATGTAGTATAGAATTAAATGATCGGGTAGCTAGTTTAACCGACCGATCATTTATTAGATTTTTGTTAGGAGGTTCGATGCGCCACATGTCTTTACTAGACATGGCTCAGGCTTTACGTATATATACGCCTGAGGAGTTAGCATCTGCCGATTGTAGAGGGTTGATACTAAACGGTAGAAAGATAGATGAAAATTTTGATACACACGGTGTGTGGAGTCAAATGACAAGCCATCACCATTTCAAAGGGGGAAATTACTCTTATTTGGATATAGATAGAGCCGAATTAAGAGTGATTCATAGGTTTTTAGCTAATTCGATTACACAAAGAGGTAAGAACAAGGAAAAGGTAAATGAACAGGATTTGTTTTACCATATGTGTATTCGAGACCCACAAAGCGCTGTAAGTATACCTTATTGTGTGGGTTATTATTTATCAGCTATGGTTAGGGGGATGCGACCGCATAGCATAATAGGAGGTGGTATTTTTATTACTTTGATTGGTGAATATCTCTGTGTGGATATAAGTTGGGGTGGATTATTAGTAGAAGAACCAGAACCCCGCGATACTATAGGTTTAAATGTATACCATGGTGCGAAAGTTTTGAAGAGGCGAAATAACGCCGCAGTACAATACCATGGTAGACATCCACAGGTTGAGAGAAACCAACAGCAAGGTAATGTAGGAGGGGGAAATGAAATGGCAGAAATGCAAAGGTATATAGCTTCACAAGAGTATGAAAATACTAGACATAGAGCATTTGAAGATTGGCAAGTTCATCAAAACCAAATCATAACTTATTGCCAACATATAGGTAGAAACTATATTCCTACTCCATCGCCCATATTCCCTCCCTGGTCTATAGAGATCCAACCACCGTATCCTACGTATAACCCAGCCGAAGCATTTTATAGCACCTATGGTTATGCATGGAACCCCTACTGGTATCAGTATCATCCCTAGTCTACTTAGTTTTATTTATTTTGTAATTTGTAATGTTGATACGTTTAATACTTATGTTAATATTGTAATAGTTTTTATAATTTTCTAACTTTTATTCTTAGATTTTAATAATTTTTGAATGTGGGGTAATATACCAAACTTCAAAAATATGTATATATGTTTGCAGTTTATCTTATGTACACAACAGGGTAAAACAACGCATTTTCAAAGACTGGCATTAAGTTCAGCAAAAGCAACTAATTTTGACGACAAGATGCAAAATATATGTGAAATAACAACGAGACGGAATGAACAAATGATGTGCACCATTTATCATTCAGCAAACAAACGTCAATATGTTTGGAAACTTTGGTAAAATTTAATCATTTTCACACAAATCACCCTCAATAATTTAAATTGTTACTGATTTCTTGCAAATGAGGGCATTGCAAGATCTTAAGTGTGGGAAGGGGTTAAATTCTTTCGGATTTTAAAATTTTTATCTTAAACACTTGGTTACCATTAAAAATACTAGTAAAGCAGTAGTTGTATTAGAATCTAGTGCTCTCTGATAATAAAGAACAACCCTAGTCTTATATACTGACTACCCAATTCTAGTAAAATTTTACAAAATTTTCAATTAAATGAACTCAAAATCATGTTTATACATATTTATGAACGATAAAACTAGGTTATAACACCGAAATTATTGTTACCTCGAAAAGGACATAAATTGAGAAACAAACCAAAATGTTAAAATTCATTTAAAATGGAATAGAGGACGATAAAAAGGAAAATAAAAGCCAAGTGTGGGAAAATTTACCAAGTTATCTTAAACATATGTCACATATTTTTATACAATAACTGAAAATACTTTTGCTTTGAACTAAACTAAACTGTTTTACCTGATTTACTATAAGAAAGATGGATCTACACGATGAATCAATTCCATCATTAAAAGGAAGTAAAATCTTCCGAAAAAGACACGCGCTTCTTGATTTAGGTCAGGAAGTTGTCGTCTAGACCAGCTGTAGGTTGACGAAAAATCTAGAAAAGTCATCACTAAAATCAGCAGGAAATTCACGGACCTCAGCATTAAACAGGGTCGCCAAGTGGTCAGATTTATCCTAACCATGAGAAGGATTTATCTCGTAAAATGGGGGGGCACCATGCAAATTAGTTGGATAAGACTAATGAATCAGATCCCCAGAAAGGATAATCTCCTTAAAGATTAAAAATCAGCTTTTAAGCCTGATATTACTCAATCCTAGAGATTGACCTTAAAGATTGAGAATTCAAACTCATGGAATTCAATGATATCTAAACTCGAGCTTGAACGAGAAAATATTTTGATCAAAATTACAAACCGATTTGTTTTCTGAAAACCCTATTTTCAATGCGTTCATTACCATTGAACGTGAAATCCTAGGAATTCACCTGGAATTCATTAGGTCACCTGAACTAAATCGGGTGTCAACCGTAAGAACGGTGGTTGCATAGTGGTCAAAGACAGGACCTTGTGCCAGACCGAAAAATTATAAGGGTGAGCTTTACTATTGCTCCTACCAAGGATAGTAATTGCGTCCGACACGTTATAGACCATAATTAAAAGCATGTCAGGGGACATTGCCTTAACAGTTGCTTGTTCAACGCTTTCCTTTACAACCGGACGGTAGTTTACCGAAAGGTAATATACGGGACAAGTAAACTGGACGTGTTGCTTTCCAAATACAAGGTTAGCAAGTGGGTGACACAAAACCATAAGTTTTGAGCTAAAATTTTCAAATCTGAAACCCACCAAACCCACAAAAATATTTTGCAAACACCGGTAAAGGGTTATTCCGAAAAACTTATCTAGGGTAAAAACTAGATTTAATTTTCAAAAGATCAAATGTTTTCATAAAGATCCAATTTCCTTAATGGATCTAAATTTTTATAGTCATGTGGGACTGTAAACCATATCTATACTACCATTTTTTATACCGCCGTATAGAAATCACTGATGTACAAAGTGTGAAGAATAAAGAAGTGATTCCAGTATTTCAAGACGATATTACTTGAGAACAAGCAACGCTCAAGTGTGGGAATATTTGATAATGCTAAAAACGAACATATATTTCATAGCATTATTCCTCAAGAAAGACAAGCTTTTAGTTGCAATTGTTCTATTTAAAAGTGATATTCGTTTAAATAATAAAAGGTGAAGACAAAAGACAGATTCGACGAATTGAAGACGCAAACGACCAAAAAGCTCAAAAGTACAAAATACAATCAAAGAGGTTCCAATTATTGATAAGAAACGTCTTGAAATTACAAGAGTACAAGATTCAAAACGCAAAGTACAAAATATAAAATTGTACGCAAGGACGTTCGAAAATCCGGAACCGGGACCAGAGTCAACTCTCAACGCTCGACGCAACGGACTAAAAATTACAAGTCAACTATGCACATAAATTTAATATAATATTTAAATAATTCTTATAATTATTTAATATATTATATTAATATTTAAAACCGTCGGCAAGAAAGACTCCAAAAGGGACTGAGCTGTAATTTCAATCTCCGCGACTCGCGGAGTTTGAAGGCCAAAAATGCCGCGAGTCGCGGAGCCCCAATCTCTGAAACTCCCTATAAAAGCAACCGAATTCTGATCGCAAAAATCATCTTTTTCTTCTTCTCTCATAATACGTAAATATTTATATTTATATTTTAATTTTAATTTTAATTATAATTATAATTCTAATAATAAGGGTATGTTAGCGAATATTGTAAGGGTGTAAGTCGAAATTCTGTCCGTGTAACGCTACGCTATTTTTAATCATTGTAAGTTATGTTCAACCTTTTTACATTAATGTCTCGTAGCTAAGTTATTATTATGCTTATTTAATCCGAAGTAATCATGATGTTGGGCTAATTACTAAAATTGAGTAATTGGGCTTTGTACCATAATTGGGGTTTGAATAAAAGAACGACACTTGTGAAAATTAGACTATGGGCTATTAATGGGTTTTATATTAACTAAACAATACCTTGTTAATTTAATATACAAACTTATAATTTGACGTATTTATATATAACCACATATGCTTAATCGGACACGATGGGCGGGATATTTATAAGTACGAATTATTGTTCATTTGACCGGACACGGGGATGGATTAATAGTCAATGGACTCATTAAAACAGGGGTGGATTACATTCAAGGGTAATTGGTGTAATTGTTAACAAAGTAGTAAAACCTTGGTTTACACGCAGTCGATAACCTGGTGTATTCATTAAACAAAGTATTAAAACCTTGTTATAATTCGAATCCCCAATTAGTTGGAATATTTGACTTCGGGAATAAGAATAATTTGACGAAGGCTTTCGCTCTTTATATTTATGACTGATGGACTATTATGGACAAATCCGTATGGACATATTAAATAATCCAGGACAAAGGACAATTAACCCATGGGCATAAAACTAAAATGAACACGTCAAACATCATGATTACGGAAGTTTAAATAAGCATAATTCTTTTATTTCATATTTTATTTCCTTTATTTTATATTTAATTGCACTTCTAATTATCGCATTTTTATTGTTATTGTATTTAATTGCACTTTTAATTATCGCAAGTTTATTTTATCGCACTTTTATTATTCGCAATTTCATTATCGTTATTTACTTTACGTTTTAAATTAAGTCTTGTATTTATTTATTATTTTACATTTGGTTTTAACTGCGACTAAAGTTTTAAAATCGACAAACCGGTCATTAAACGGTAAAAACCCCCCTTTATAATAATAATATTACTTAAATATATATATATATTTGTATTTTTATAAAAGTAAAGAAATATAGCGTTAAGCTTTGTTTAAAAATATTCCCTGTGGAACGAACCGAACTTACTAAAAACTACACTACTGTACGATTAGGTACACTGCCTATAAGTGTTGTAGCAAGGTTTAAGTATATCCATTCTATAAATAAATAAATATCTTGTGTAAAATTGTATCGTATTTAATAGTATTTCCTGTAAAAATATAAGCTATTTTATATACACCTCGCACGACATCAGTGGTTATATATAAATACGTCGAATTATAAGTTTGTATATTAAATTAACAAGGTATTGTTTAGTTAATATAAAACCCATTAATAGCCCATAGTCTATTTTCCACAAGTGTCGTTCTTTTATCCAAACCCCAATTATGGTACAAAGCCCAATTACCCAATTTTAGTAATTAGCCCAACATCATGATTACTTCGGATTAAATAAGCATAATAATAACTTAGCTACGAGACATTAAATTAAAAAGGTTGAACATAACTTACAATAATTAAAAATAGCGTAGCGTTACACGGACAGAATTTCGACTTACACCCTTACAACATTTGCTAACATACCCTTATTATTAGAATTATAATTAAAATTAAAATTAAAATATAAATATAAATATATTTACGTATACATATATAGAGAGAGATTGAATTATGGTTCTGAAAATGATCAGAATTCGTTTGCTTTTATAGGAATTTTCGTCCAGGTAATCTCCGCGACTCGCGGCATTTTTTGCCTTCAAACTCCGCGAGTCGCGGAGTTTGAAATTCCAGCTCACCAACTTTGGAGTCTTTCTTGCCGACGGATTTTTATTATTTATATAATATATAAATAATTATAAGAATTATTTAAATATTATATTATATTTATGTGCATAGTTGACTTGTAATTTTTAGTCTGTTGCGTCGAGCTTTGAGAGTTGACTCTGGTCCCGGTTCCGGATTTTCGAACGTCCTTGCGTACAATTTAATATCTTGTACTTTGCGTTTTGAATCTTGTACTCTTGTAATTTTGAGACGTTTCTTATCAATAATTGGAACCTCATTGATTGTATTTTGTACTTTTGAGCTTTTTGGTCGTTTGTGTCTTCAATTCGTCGAATCTGTCTTTTGTCTTCACCTTTTATTATTTAAACGAATATCACTTGTAAATAGAACAGTTGCAACTAAAAGCTTGTCTTTCTTGAGGAATAATGCTATGAAATATATGTTCGTTTTTAGCATTATCAAATATTCCCACACTTGAGCGTTGCTTGTCCTCAAGCAATATAGTCTTGAAATACAAGAATCACTTCTTTATTCTTCACACTTTGTACATCAGTGATTTCTTTACGGCGGTATAAACAATGGTAGTTACGATGTGGTTTACAGTCCCACATGACTATAAAATTTTAGATCCATTAAGGAAATTGGATCTTTATGAAAACATTTGATCTTTTGAAAATTAAATCTAGTTTTTACCCTAGATAAGTTTTTCGGAATAACCCTTCACCGGTGTTTGCAAATTATTTTTGTGGGTTTGGTGGGTTTCATATTTGAAAATTTTAGCTCAAAACTTATGGTTTTGTGTCACCCACTTGCTAACCTTGTATTAGGAAAGCAACACGTCCAGTTTACTTGTTCCGTATATTACCTTTCGGTAAACTACCGTCCGGTTGTAAAGGAAAGCGTTGAACAAGCAACTGTTAAGGCAATGTCCCCTGACATGCTTTTAATTATGGTCTATAACGTGTCGGACGCAATTACTATCCTTTGTAGGAGCAATAGTAAAGCTCACCCTTTTAATTTGTCGGTCTGGCACAAGGTCCTGTCTTTGACCATGCTATGCAACCACCGTTCTTACGGTTGACACCCGATTTAGTTCAGGTGACCTAATGAATTCCAGGTGAATTCCTAGGATTTTACGTTCAATGGTAATGAACGCATTGAAAATGGGTTTTCAGAAAACAAATCGGTTTATAATTTGATCAAAATATTTTCTCGTTCAAGCTCGAGTTTAGATATCATTGAATTCCATGAGTTTGAATTCTCAATCTTTAAGGTCAATCTCTAGGATTGAGTAATATCAGGCTTAAAAGTTGATTTTTAATCTTTAAGGAGATTATCCTTTCTGGGGATCTGATTCATTAGTCTTATCCAGCTAATTTGCACGGTGCCCCCCCCATTGTACGAGATAAATCCTTCTCATGGTTAGGATAAATCTGACCACTTGGCGACCCTTTTTAATGCTGAGGTCTGTGGATTTCCTGCTGATTTTAGTGATGAATTTTCTAGGTTTTTCGTCAACCTACAGCTGGTCTGGACGACAACTTCATGACCTAAATCAAGAAGCGCGTTTCTTTTTCGGAAGACTTTACTTCCTTTTAATGATGGAATTGATTCATCGTGTAGATCCATCTTTCTTACAGTAAATCAGGTAAAACTTTTTAGTTTAGTCCAAAGCAAAAGTATTTTCAGTTATTTGTACAAAAATATGTGACATATGTTTTGAATAACTTGGAGAATTTTCCCACACTTGGCTTTTATTTTCCTTTTTATTATCCTCTATTCCATTTTAAATGAGTTTTAACATTTTGGTTTGTTTCTCAATTTATGTCCTTTCCGAGGTAACGATAATTTCGGTGTTAACACCTAGTTTTATCGTTCATAAATATGTATAAACATGATTTTGAGTTCATTTAGTTGAAATTTCTTTTTTTTAAAATTTTTTTTTACTAGAATTGGGTAATCAGTATATAAGACTAGGGCTGTTCTTTATTATCAGAGAGCACTAGATTCTAATACAACTACTGCTTTACTAGTATTTTTAATGGTAACCAAGTGTTTAAAAAATTTTAAAATCCGAAAGAATTTAACCCCTTCCCACACTTAAGATCTTGCAATGCCCTCATTTACAAAAAATCAGTAACAATCTAAATTATTGAGGGTGATTTGTGTGAAAATGATTAAATTTTACCATAGTTTCCAAACATATTTGTGTTTGTGTTGAATGATAAATGGTGCACATCATTTGTTCATTCCGTCTTGTTGTTATATCACATTTATTTTGCATCTTGTCGTCAAAATTAGTTGCTTTTGCTGAACTTAATGCCAGTCTTTGAAAATGCGTTGTTTTACCCTGTTGTGTACATAAGATAAACTGCAAACATATATACATATTTTTGAAGTTTGGTATATTACCCCACATTAAAAAATTATTGAAATCTAAGAATAAAAGTTAGAAAATTATAAAAACTATTACAATATTAACATAAGTATTAAACGTATCAACATTACAAATTACAAAATAAATAAAACTAAGTAGACTAGGGATGATACTGATACCAGTAGGGGTTCCATGCATAACCATAGGTGCTATAAAATGCTTCGGCTGGGTTATACGTAGGATACGGTGGTTGGATCTCTATAGACCAGGGAGGGAATATGGGCGATGGAGTAGGAATATAGTTTCTACCTATATGTTGGCAATAAGTTATGATTTGGTTTTGATGAACTTACCAATCTTCAAATGCTCTATGTCTAGTATTTTCATACTCTTGTGAAGCTATATACCTTTGCATTTCTGCCATTTCTTTTCCCCCTCCTACATTACCTTGCTGTTGGTTTCTCTCAACCTGTGGATGTCTACCATTATATCGTGCTGCGGCCTTATTTCGCCTTTTCAAAACTTTCGCACCATGATATAAATTTAAACCTATTGTATCTCGGGGTTCTGGTTCTTCGATTAGTAATCCCCCCCGACTTATATCCATACCGAGATATTCAGCAATCAAAGTAATAAATATACCACCTCCTATTATGCTATGCGGTCTCATTCCCCTAACCATAGCTGATAAATAATAACCCACACAATAAGGTATACTTACAACGCTTTGTGGGTCTCGAATACACATGTGGTAAAACAAATCCTGTTCATTTACCTTTTCTTTGTTCTTACCTCGTTGTGTAATCGAATTGGCTAAAAACCTATGAATTACTCTTAATTCAGCTCTATCTATATCCAAATAAGAGTAATTTCCCCCTTTAAATCGGTGATGGCTAGTCATTTGACTCCATACACCATGCGTATCAAAATTTTCGTCTATCTTCCTACCGTTCAATATCAACCCTCTACAATCGGCAGATGCTAACTCCTCAGGCGTATATATACGTAAAGCCTGAGCCATGTCTAGTAAAGACATGTGGCACATCGAACCTCCTAACAAAAATCTAAGAAAAGATCGATCGGTTAAACTAGCTACCCGATCATTTAATTCTATACTACACAACAATTCTTCACACCATACTTTATATACAGGTCTACACATGTTGAATAACCGTACCCAATCATTAAAAGTAGAATTACCATACCTCTGTGCAAGTAATTCCCTAATTGGCCCGGCCAATTCTACAGTTTCTAATGGTCCCCATTCTATGACCCTATGTACTTCAACAGCTTTAGAATGAAGAGTATGCAAACCCCTTTGGTATTTTGGATAATCTATCCAAAGTCTGTCAAATCTCAGGTTTGGGTGCAAATCTTCCAAGTGCATATCAGAAAATGTGATGACTGGATGAGGTATATCTTGTTTGTAGTAGTTATCCACCTCCTGTTGTTCCGCATTCTCAGCAGGAGCATTGCGAGCTTGGGATGAAGATTCACCCCTTTCAGTCTGCAAAACACATCAAACACAATTTTTGTGCATCCAAATATGCATTAGTGTCAGCAAAATCATCAATCAAAATAATTACAATGACATGATCAATTTATATCAAATTTAAGCTCATTTTCATATTTTCATCAAATCTACACTTTTTCAAATAAGCATATACGAAAATGTTCGCCAAGTTCATAAGCATTCAACTCAAATAACATGTCAAAATAATCATTACTAGCAATTAAACAAGTTTCAAATGGCATTATCTCTCAAAAATCAAGTTCATGAATTTTAGACTTGAAAAAGTCCACTTTAATTCTCAAAATCATGTTTAGGCTCAAAGTTTGGAACATTTAACTACCTAAACATGTTACACTACTTAATTTAGCAACAATTCATGACAAAAATTGGCCATAACCTGTTTATATCAAAAAGCCCCAAATTTGCTCAAGAACACAAACCCTAGATTACTCAAAATTTGAAGTTTAAGGCTTCTAATCATGTTAAATAGCATCAATCTAGGTTATACAAGCATAATACATAAACAATTTAAGCATAATTACACTAAAAAGCATCAAAATCAAATTGGGTATCAAATTGCTCAAGAACACTAATTTTTAGATTAAATGGTGTTTAGGTGTAGAAATTTATCGTTTTTCTTGAGTAATTCCTTGATAGCATCCTTCTTAACATGATTTTAGTAAAAGATTTGATGATTAACGGTCAAAAATTGTGAATTTGGGAGTGTTTTTTCGGGTTATTTTCGCAGTATTTTTGTGTTGTGGTGTGAAGATACTGATCTGATTACGTTTTTATTTTTTTCTGGGTTTTGGTCCCTCCGCGAGTCGCGGAGTTTGTATATATTTTTTTTATAAATATATCTTATACTAATTAAAACAATTAAGTAATTAATTTTAAAATTTTTTTTCCCTTGTTATTTAGGACGAGGTCGTTTCGGATCGATGTCCTAGTCCGTCCTTCGACAAAATTTTAAAATTTATCTTTTTCAAGCGATTGTTTTAAAAGCTAAGATTTTTGGGTTTTTTTAATGTTTTTGGCTTACTTTAATTCAATAAGATTAAAAATAATGATAATAAAAGTTCTCGTCCCTCCCTTGGGTAAAGCAATTTCGGTTCAACGACCTAGTCTTCAACTTACGACGAATTTTTAAAAATCATATTTTTAACTTAATGAGATAAAGTAAATTTTTGTTTTTAAATTCACACCAACTTAAATTAAAAATACATAAAATTTAAAATTAATATTAAAAATTCACACTAAACTTAAAATTTGAAATGCATAAAATTAAAAATTCATATTTTAAAAATTAAAAATTCACACCAAACTTAATTTAAAAATTCATATTATAAATTCACACCAAACTTATATTATATTTCTCAAATATTTACAATTTTAAATATATTGTTTTTAAAAAGTTTACAATATTAATTTAAGATTTATATATTAATTTTAAAAACATGGTAAAAATAAAATTAAAAATCTTTTTGGCTTTTTATCCCACTTTAATCAATCAAATATTATCAAAAATATGCGCCCCTCTTTTCGGTAAAGTAATTTCGGTTCCATGACCTAATTTAACTCATGACGAATTTTTGAAATATTTTGTGTTGATTGATTAAAGATATTTATACCTTAAGAATAAACGTTAAATTTCGCAGTGATGTAATAAATTTTTGTATGATATCAATAATTTTGGTCGCCAAACCTAATTTTATTCAATACTAATTTAATACTTTATAGCGAACAAATTAGCGTTTATTATCAAAAGGTTAAAAATAAAAATAAAAACAAAAAAAAAACTGTACAGACTTACCTGTGAGATAGTATTCTTAGTTATACGATCTATCCCACTCATAAGATAGTCGGTTTAATTAGTTTTCCATGGCTACATAGGCGTAACCTCGAGCATTTAGTGTTTTTTCTTCTAAACATATGAACGGTCCGTCTCTGCATAAAGTAACAAATTCGGTATTTGAATAGGTTTGATTATTTGAACATTTACCTCCATGTGACCATTTTCCTCATTTGTGACATCTTTCTAGGTGTCGTGCTCTTCTTTTCACTGCGGATTTTGATTTTTCTTTACCAAATTGTAACTTATTATCTTCGCATCTGGATTCTTTTCTTACTCCGTCCAATCTTTCTCTGATTACTGATACTATTTCACTCGGAAGTGTGTCATTATTACGTTTAGTGATCAAAGCGTGTAGCATTAGACCATGATTTAGTTCACAGGCAGTCTTCATTTCGTAAAAACCTAAAAAAATAAAAATTCAGAATGGGGGGAGAAGACTAGTTCTTTAGGGTCTGCTAGGGAAAGACCATTCGGGTTCCATTTTCGAGAACTACACGAAAACAGACAATCTAACTCTAGCAGTAATACATATTATGCTTTAAAGACTTGATTCTCCCCACACTTAGTTAGCTGTGGTATCGAAATTGTGATTAACTTTAAATTCAATCCCATTTGAATTTATTAATTCTATCATTCCGTATGGGAAAACTCTTTTGACTATGAATGGTCCAGACCATCTTGATTTCAATTTTCCAGGAAATAGCTTGAATCCTGAATTGAAAAGAAGAACTCTGTCTCCTTCTTTAAATTCTTTTAAACTTCCGATTCTTTTATCATGCCATTTCTTCGTTCTTTCTTTATAGATTAATGAATTTTCGTATGCTTCATGTCTTAACTCTTCTAATTCGTTTAGTTAACTTAATCGTAGACGTCTAGCTTCATGTAAATCAAGATTACATGTCTTCAAAGCCCAAAATGCTTTGTGTTCAATTTCTACTGGAAGATGACATGCTTTTCCGTAGACGAGTTTAAAAGGTGTGGTTCCAATTGGAGTTTTGTAGGCTGTTCTAAAAGCCCAGAGTGCATCCTCCAATTTAATGGACCATTCCTTCGGATTTGATCCTACGATTTTCTCTAGAATACGTTTTAAAGCTCGGTTGGTATTTTCAACTTGTCCACTTGTTTGTGGATGATATGCGGTGGAGATTTTATGAGTTACTCCATATCTTTTGAGAACTTTCTCAAGTTGATTATTACAGAAATGAGTACCCCGATCACTTATTAAAGCTTTCGGTGTTCCAAACCTTGCAAAAAGACGTTTTAAAAAGTTGACTACAACTCGTGCATCGTTAGTTGGGAGAGCTTGTGCTTCCGCCCATTTAGATACATAATCAATGGCTACGAGAATATAGAGATTATTATGAGATTTTGGAAATGGACCCATAAAGTCAATGCCCCAAATGTCAAATACTCCACATACTTGTATGACATTTTGTGGCATTTCATCACGTTGACTTATTTTTCTGGCCCTTTGACAAGCATCACAGGATTTGCAAAGAAGGTGTGCGTCTTTGTAAATTGTAGGCCAATAGAATCCAGCATCGTAAACTTTTATTGCTGTTAGTTGAGGCCCATAATGCCCTCCTGTTGGTCCTGTGTGACAATGGTTTAAAATTTTACTAGCTTCATCTCTGAATACACATCGGCGTATTATTCCATCGGGACAACTTTTAAACAGATGTGGATCTTCCCAGAAATAGTGTTTTATATCACTGAAGAATTTCTTTCGTTTTTGGTACGATAATCCTTTTTCAAGGAATCCACATACTAAATAATTTGCATAGTCTGCAAACCATGGAATTTCATTATAATCTATCTTCAATAGATATTCATCAGGAAAGTTGTCTTGTATGGCCGATTCATTTAGAACTTCTAACTCCGGATTTTCAAGACGAGAAAGATGATCAGCGGCGAGATTTTTTGCTCATCTTTTATCTCGGATTTCAATATCGAATTCTTGGAAGAGTAAGATCCAGCGGATTAATCTTGGTTTAGCATCTTGTTTCGAAAATAGGTATCTAAAAGCAGAATGGTCGGTATAGACCACCGTTTTTGCTAGAACGAGATATGAACGAAATTTGTCAAAAGCAAAGACAATAGCAAGGAGTTCTTTTTCAGTAGTTGTGTAATTTGTTTGTGCTCCTTGTAACGTCTTACTAGCATAATATATAGGTTGAAATCGTTTTTCAATCCTTTGTCCTAAAACGGCTCCCATTGCAAAATCACTTGCATCACACATTAATTCAAATGGTAGATTCCAATTTGGTGTTATCATGATCGGCGCATTAGTGAGTTTCTCTTTAAGAATATTAAAAGATTTGATACATTCATCTGAAAAGATGAATGGAGCATCCTTTTCTAGGAGTTTATTCATAGGAGTGGCAATTTTAGAAAAATCTTTTATGAAACGTCGGTAAAAACCGACATGCCCTAGAAAACTCCTAACTCCTCTAACATTGGTGGGATGTGGAAGTTTAGCAATTACATCTACTTTAGCTCTATCCACTTCAATTCCTTCTTTTGAAATTTTATGTCCAAGAACGATGCCTTCTTTAACCATGAAATGGCATTTCTCCCAATTAAGTACTAGATTTGATTGTTCGCATCTAATAAGCATTCATTCCAGATTAACTAGACATGATTCAAATGTATCACCGAAGACTGAAAAGTCATCCATGAAAACTTCCATGCATTCTTCTATCATGTCATGAAAAATCGCCATCATACACCTTTGAAAGGTTGCAGGGGCGTTGCAAAGTCCAAATGGCATGCGTTTGTAAGCAAAAGTACCATAAGGGCACGTGAATGTGATTTTCTCTTGATCCTCGGGTGCTATTGGAATTTGAAAATATCCGGAAAATCCATCTAGAAAACAATAGTAACTATTTCTGGCTAATCTTTCCAACATTTGATCAATGAAAGGTAAGGGAAAGTGATCTTTTCTGGTGGCGTCATTTAATTTTCTATAATCAATACATACACGCCATCCTGTTACAGTCCTAGTAGGAATAAGCCCATTTTTTTCATTTGTAATGACAGTCATGCCACCCTTCTTAGGCACGCATTGAACTGGGCTTACCCATGGACTATCAGAAATTGGATATATTAAACCTGCATCTAGTAGTTTAATAATTTCTTTCTTAACTACATCTTGCATATTCGGATTTAGTCTTCGTTGGCGTTGCACATACGTTTTATGACCTTCTTCCATAAGGATTTTATGTGTGCAATACGAAGGACTTATTCCTTTAATATCATGAATCTTCCATGCAATGGCTGGTTTATGAGCTTTCAACACAGAAATGAGTTGTGATTTCTCATTTTCAGTAAGAGAAGACGATATTATTACAGGTAATTCAGATTCACCATGTAAATAAGCGTATTCCAAATGGTTTGGAAGTGGCTTTAGCTCTAATTTCGGAGGTTCTTCTATCGATGATTTATATCGATATCTGTCTTCTTCTTTTAGCATTTGAATTTCTTCTGTTGTTGGTTCATATCCATTAGCTATAAGTGTAGCTAACATTTCAGCTTCATCAATTTGTTCTGTTCCTTCTCCTAAAGAACATTCTCCTGTTCCTTGTAATTCTGGAAATTCTTCTAACAATTCTGCATGTGCATCTATAGTTTGAATATAATAACATGTATCATCTGCAGATTGTGGTTGTTGCATTGCTCTATCAACTGAAAAGGTAACACTCTCGTCCTCTATACTTAGGGTCAATTTCTTACCGAACACATCTAGCATTGCTTTAGCCGTGTTTAAGAATGGTCTTCCTAATATGAGAGGAACTTGAGAATCTTCTTCCATGTCCATAACAACAAAATCTACTGGAAATACTAAGGTACCAACTTTAACTAGCATATTCTCCATTATCCCTCTAGGATATTTTATTGATCTATCGGCTAGTTGTATGCTTATTCTTGTTGGTTTCAATTCTCCAAGGTCTAGTTTGGTGTATAGTGAAAATGGCATTAAATTTATACTAGCACCTAAGTCTGCTAATGCTTCTATTGAACTAAGACTACCCAGAAAACATGGAATTGTGAAACTTCCTGGATCAGATAGTTTTTCTAGTATCTTATTCAACAGCACTGCTGAACAATTAGCATTCATAGTAACAGCCGAGAGTTCTTCCATTTTCTTTCTATTTGTGATTAGATCTTTCAAGAATTTAGCATATCTAGGCATTCCTGAAATCACATCAATGAAGGGAAGATTTACATTTATCTGTTTAAACATATCCAAGAATTTGGATTGCTCGACTTCAAGTTTCTCTTTCTTCATTTTACTCGGGTAAGTAAGTGGTGGTTGGTATAGTTTAACATAAGGTTTAGCCTTAACTGTGTTATTTTCATTAACCTTTTCAACTACCGGTTCTTTTTCCTTATCTTGTTCAGGTTGTCTTTCTTGTGGAGTAGGAATAGCTTCATCAGAAGTTACAGGTATTTCAGGTGGTTTAAGTGTTGTACCACTTCTTGTGGTAATAGCTTTAGCTGTTTCATTCCGGGGGTTAGCATTTGTATCACTAGGTAGACTTCCCGGTTTTCTTTCACCTATTAACCTTGCTAGGTTACTTACTTCTTGTTCCAGATTTTGAATAGAAGCTTGTTGATTTCTAAATGCTTGAGCATTTTGTTCATTAGTTTGTTTTTGAGATGTGAAAAACTGCGTTTGAGTTTCAACTCGCTTCGTCATCATATCTTCTAAATTCGGTTTTTTATCATCGGGTTGTGGTGGTTTGTTTTGAAAATTAGGTCTTTGCTGGTTGTAAGTATTATTGGATACTTGTTGATTGCCAGGACCTTGTTGGTTGTTGTATGGAATATTTCAATTATAATTCTGGTTTTGATTGTAAATAGGTCTTGGCGGTTGATAATTATTCTGATAATTATTTCCAGGCCTTTGGTTTAGATATGAAATATTCTCTCTTTGTTCCATTGTTAATTCAATACTGAGACAATCTTTTGTCAAATGTGGTCCTCCACACTGCTCACAACTAATTCGTATTGAGTGAATATCCTTAGTCATCTTTTCCATTCATCTCTCGACAGCATCTATCTTTGCGAAAATGGAATCTAAGTCATGGCTAGAATTGGCTCTAGCTGCTTTAGATGATCTAACGATATCTTTTTCTTGGTGCCACTCATGTGAGTGGGAAGTAGTGTTATCAATAATTTTATAAGCATCAATTTCTGTTTTCTTCATAATAGAACCACCAGCTGCTATATCGATGTCTTTCCTTGTAGTGATGTCGCATCCTTGGTAGAATATTTGTACTATTTGACAGGTGTCTAAACCATGTTGCGGACATCCTCTTAATAACTTTCCAAATCTTGTCCATGCCTCATATAGAGTTTCATTTGGCTTCTGTGTGAACGTAACAATTTCTCCTTGAAGTCTTACGGCTTTAGATGCAGAAAAGAATTGTTTAAGAAAATTTTCAACTAAAACGTCCCATGTATCAATCGCCCCTTCAGGTAACGATTCCAACCAATCTTTGGCTTCTCCCTTTAAAGTCCAGGGAAATAACATGAGATATATCTGTTCATCCTCAACTTCTTTTATTTTAAATAGAGTGCAGATCCTATTAAAGGTACGAAGATGTTCATTTGGATCTTCCTTCGGCGCACCACTAAATTGGCATTGATTAGTCACCATGTGTAGAATTTGTCCTTTGATTTCATAATCTGGCGCATTAATGTCTGGATGAGTAATTGCGTGACCTTGGCCAGTGCGTTTAGCTCTCATTCGGTCTTCCATACTTAAAGGTTCCAGATTCTCCATAATTGAATTTGTTGAATCGGAATCACTAGAGGATTCTGATTTAATGGTTCGTTCCTCAACAATCTCTGTTTGAATGATTGGTGGTTCCGGAGGAAAATTTAATGGTTCAGGATCTATGAATCGTCCCTGAATATTCTCCGAATTCTCAATTGTGAGGTCGGGTTCAAAAAATGGATTCTCGGAAATTTGAACTGGAGTACTTGGTCGACTGGATGACGATTCTAAAGAAAAATCAACGGCGGTAATATTTGCTAAATGTCTTGATCTAGTTACAGGTGGTGAACGTACAAAAGGTGGTGAACGTCTTGCTCGGTGCATTCACTGAATATCCTATTAGTTTTTAAAAAGGAAAGAAAAATTATATAAGTTATCCAATCAATAGACTTTTCTGATTTTGCCCACGTTTCGAATAGCCAAAAGATGCAGCAGAGGGGCAGGATTCGTTTGGTCTCAATATAATTGAGGACTGTTTGACTCCAATAACCCGGTCCACGTACAAATCCAACTATTACTACGAACCAAAAAATTTTGATGTCTATCAATTTAACCACTTAAAATAAATTTTCGTAATTTTAAGAAATTTAGATAAGAAGTAGAATAAAAATCTATGTCCTAAAACTAGAATAGCGAGAAATAAGAAAGAAAAAGAGTGCGTCGGAAAAGGTCGAAAAAGAAAAGATCGAAAAAAACAAAAGGCGTCGAAAAATAAGAAATAAAAAGAGCGACTTAGAAAACTTTAAAACACTTGCCTAACCCAACCTTATTACTACCACTAACTTAAAATTATAATCGCAATTTGAGATTACTAATTGGAATGATAATTGATACATAGTAAAAGGTGTCTAAAAATATTAAAGCTTACAAGAAAAACTATATCCCAAATGGCAATAACTTAAAAAGAAACTAAAACTTAAAAAGGCGTCGCAAAATTCTAAAGTACCTAAATCTTAGTGTAAAGAAAAGGCACTTAAGGGATTTTACGGCAAAGCCTAAAAATCTAGAAATAAAAAATAACTATGGCAAAAACTATATATTAAAACTAGATACGAGCGAAAAATACAAATATTACGCTAAAACAATTAAAAAGGGACAAAATATAAAAATATACAAAAAGTTGTAAAAATTACAATTTTTATAAAAATATTATTTTTATATTATTTATTTTATTAAACTATTAATTATATATATATAAATAAAACTAATTAAAAATAATTATTACAAATTAATTAAATCTTAAACTAAATAATAAATTAATTAACCCTAAATACTAATTAATTAATAATAATAATTAAAACTCCGTAATAAATGCCAAATTAGGGTTGATGTGTGCCCGTGTCAGACGGCTCCGCGAGTCGCGGTATTTTCTTCTTCAAACTCCGCGAGTCGCGGGATATGAAAATTCAGATGACAGGCTGGTTTCGACAGGTTTCATTTTTCTTTTTTTTTTATATTTTCTGTTTAAATATTTAAATAAAATATTTATAAAAACTAAATAAAAACTTATGTTTTAAAAACTAAAATAAAAATAGAAATACTTTATAATAAAAATCTTAAAACTAGATTTATATATTTATTTATTTTTTTTCGGTTTTTAATTTTATGTTCTAAATAAACACAAAATATTTAAATAAAACTTATATTTTTATTAAATAAAAATAAAGAAACTTTATAAAACTTAAATATTTAATAAACTCTTAAAAATATTTATATTTTTGTTTTTCTTTTCTATGTTTTCGAATATTTAAAATGTATTTTTACAAAAACGTATTTTTATAAAAGTAAACTAAAAATAAAAATCTTTTTTATTTATTTATAATTATTAGCGTTGCGCTTCCGGCTTTTAAGCTAGATTATTCCCCGGCAGCGGCGCCAAAAATACTTGATAGTTAAAGCTAAGGGGTATAAAATACTAATAAATTTTAGCAGGAAATACTATTAAATACGATACAATTTTACACAAGATATTTATTTATTTATAGAATGGATATACTTAAACCTTGCTACAACACTTATAGGCAGTGTACCTAATCGTATAGTAGTGTAGTTTTTAGTAAGTCTGGTTCGTTCCACAGGGAAAATCTTTAAACAAAGCTTAACGCTATATTAGTTTACTTTTATAAAAATACAAATATATATATAAGTAATATTATTATTATAAAGGGGGATTTTTACCGTTTAATGACCGGTTTGTCGATTTTAAAACTTTAGTCGCAGTTAAAACCAAATGTAAAATATTAAATAAATAAAAGACTTAATTTAAAGCGTAAAGTAAATAACGATAATGAAATTGCGAATAATAAAAGTGCGATAAAATAAACTTGCGATAATTAAAAAGTACGATAATTAAAAGTGCAATTAAATACAATAACAATAAATAAAAGTGCTATAATTAGAAGTGCAATTAAATATAAAATAAAGGAAATTAAATATGAAATAAAAGAATTATGCTTATTTAAACTTCCGTAATCATGATGTTTGACGTGTTGATTTTAGTTTTATGCCCACGGGTTAATTGTTCTTTGTCCTGGATTATTTAATATGTCCATACGGATTTGTCCATAATAGTCCATCAGTCATAAATATAAAGAGCGAAAGCCTTCGTCAAATTATTCTTATTCCCGAAGTCAAATATTTTAACTAATTGGGGATTCGAATTGTAACAAGGTTTTAATACTTTGTTTAATGAATAAACCATGTTATCGACTGCGTGTAAACCAAGGTTTTACTACTTTGTTAACAATTACACCAATTACCCTTGAATGTAATTCACCCCTATTTCAACAAGTCTATTAACTATTAATCCAGTTCCGTGTCCGGTAAAATGAATAATTATTGGTATTTATAGATATCCCGCCCACCGTACCCAGTCAAGCGTATGTGGTTATATATAAATACGTCGAATTATAAGTTTGTATATTAAATTAACAAGGTATTGTTTAGTTAATATAAAACCCATTAATAGCCCATAGTCTATTTTCCACAAGTGTCGTTCTTTTATCCAAACCCCAATTATGGTACAAAGCCCAATTACCCAATTTTAGTAATTAGCCCAACATCATGATTACTTCGAATTAAATAAGCATAATAATAACTTAGCTACGAGACATTAAATTAAAAAGGTTGAACATAACTTACAATGATTAAAAATAGCGTAGCGTTACACGGAAAGAATTTCGACTTACACCCTTACAACATTTGCTAACATACCCTTATTATTAGAATTATAATTAAAATTAAAATTAAAATATAAATATAAATATATTTACGTATACATATATAGAGAGAGATTGAATTATGGTTCTGAAAATGATCAGAATTCATTTGCTTTTATAGAAATTTTCGTCCAGGTAATCTCCGCGACTCGAGGCATTTTTTGCCTTCAAACTCCGCGAGTCGCGGAGTTTGAAATTCCAGCTCACCAACTTTGGAGTCTTTCTTGCCGACGGATTTTTATTATTTATATAATATATAAATAATTATAAGAATTATTTAAATATTATATTATATTTATGTGCATAGTTGACTTGTAATTTTTAGTCCGTTGCGTCGAGCTTTGAAAGTTGACTCTGGTCCCGGTTCCGGATTTTCGAACGTCCTTGCGTACAATTTAATATCTTGTACTTTGCGTTTTGAATCTTGTACTCTTGTAATTTTGAGACGTTTCTTATCAATAATTGGAACCTCATTGATTGTATTTTGTACTTTTGAGCTTTTTGGTCGTTTGCGTCTTCAATTCGTCGAATCTGTCTTTTGTCTTCACCTTTTATTATTTAAACGAATATCACTTGTAAATAGAACAGTTGCAACTAAAAGCTTGTCTTTCTTGAGGAATAATGCTATGAAATATATGTTCGTTTTTAGCATTATCAGTTACTAACGAGAACAGCTGACTTACTACACTCAAATCTTTAAAACATAATAAAAATGGTTGTAATTATATTTTGATCATACTTTGATATATATATATGTACATATTTGTATAGGTTCGTGAATCGATCCGTGGCCAAGTCTTATTTTCGAGGAAGGAAATATCTGTGAAAGTGAGTTATAGTCCCACTTTTAAAATCTAATATTTTTGCAATGAGAATACATGCAGGTTTTATAAATGATTTACAAAATAGACACAAGTACGTGAAACTACATTCTATGGTTGAATTATTGAAATCGAATATGCCCCTTTTTATTAAGTCTGGTAATCTAAGAATTAGGGAACAGATACCCTAATTGACGCGAATCCTAAAGATAGATCTATTGGGCCTAACAAATGTAGTGACCCGAACTTTTCCATGTTTATATATATTAATTGAGATTGATATTTACATGATTAAATGTTTCCAACATGTTAAGCAATCAAACTTGTTAAGACTTGATTAATTGAAGTATGTTTCATATAGACAATTGACCACCCAAGTTGACCGGTGATTCACGAACGTTAAAACTTGTAAAAACTATATGATGACATATATATGGATATATATATATAGTTAACATGATACTATGATAAGTAAACATATCATTAAGTATATTAACAATGAACTACATATGTAAAAACAAGACTACTAACTTAATGAATTTTAAACGAGACATATATGTAACGATTATCGTTGTAAAGACATTTAATGTATATATATCATATTAAGAGATATTCATACATGATAATATCATGATAATATAATAATTTAAAATCTCATTTGATGTTATAAACATTGGGTTAACAACATTTAACAAGATCGTTAACCTAAAGGTTTCAAAACAACACTTACATGTAACGACTAACGATGACTTAACGACTCAGTTAAAATGTATATACATGTAGTGTTTTAATATGTATTTATACACTTTTGAAAGACTTCAATACACTTATCAAAATACTTCTACTTAACAAAAATGCTTACAATTACATCCTCGTTCAGTTTCATCAACAATTCTACTCGTATGCACCCGTATTCGTACTCGTACAATACACAGCTTTTAGATGTATGTACTATTGGTATATACACTCCAATGATCAGCTCTTAGCAGCCCATGTGAGTCACCTAACACATGTGGGAACCATCATTTGGCAACTAGCATGAAATATCTCATAAAATTACAAAAATATGAGTAATCATTCATGACTTATTTACATGAAAACAAAATAACATATCCTTTATATCTAATCCATACACCAACGACCAAAAACACCTACAAACACTTTCATTCTTCAATTTTCTTCATCTAATTGATCTCTCTCAAGTTCTATCTTCAAGTTCTAAGTGTTCTTCATAAATTCCAAAAGTTCTAGTTTCATAAAATCAAGAATACTTTCAAGTTTGCTAGCTCACTTCCAATCTTGTAAGGTGATCATCCAACCTCAAGAAATCTTTGTTTCTTACAGTAGGTTATCATTCTAATACAAGGTAATAATCATATTCAAACTTTGGTTCAATTTCTATAACTATAACAATCTTATTTCAAGTGATGATCTTACTTGAACTTGTTTTCGTGTCATGATTCTGCTTCAAGAACTTCGAGCCATCCAAGGATCCATTGAAGCTAGATCCATTTTTCTCTTTTCCAGTAGGTTTATCCAAGGAACTTAAGGTAGTAATGATGTTCATAACATCATTCGATTCATACATATAAAGCTATCTTATTCGAAGGTTTAAACTTGTAATCACTAGAACATAGTTTAGTTAATTCTAAACTTGTTCGCAAACAAAAGTTAATCCTTCTAACTTGACTTTTAAAATCAACTAAACACATGTTATATATCTATATGATATGCTAACTTAATGATTTAAAACCTGGAAACACGAAAAACACCGTAAAACCGGATTTACGCCGTCGTAGTAACACCGCGGGCTGTTTTGGGTTAGTTAATTAAAAACTATGATAAACTTTGATTTAAAAGTTTTATTCTGAGAAAATGATTTTTATTATGAACATGAAACTATATCCAAAAATTATGGTTAAACTCAAAGTGGAAGTATGTTTTCTAAAATGGTCATCTAGACGTCGTTCTTTCGACTGAAATGACTACCTTTACAAAAACGACTTGTAACTTATTTTTCCGACTATAAACCTATACTTTTCTGTTTAGATTCATAAAATAGAGTTCAATATGAAACCATAGCAATTTGATTCACTCAAAACGGATTTAAAATGAAGAAGTTATGGGTAAAACAAGATTGGATAATTTTTCTCATTTTAGCTACGTGAAAATTGGTAACAAATCTATTCCAACCATAACTTAATCAACTTGTATTGTATATTATGTAATCTTGAGATACCATAGACACGTATACAATGTTTCGACCTATCATGTCGACACATCTATATATATTTCGGAACAACCATAGACACTCTATATGTGAATGTTGGAGTTAGCTATACAGGGTTGAGGTTGATTCCAAAATATATATAGTTTGAGTTGTGATCAATACTGAGATACGTATACACTGGGTCGTGGATTGATTCAAGATAATATTTATCGATTTATTTCTGTACATCTAACTGTGGACAACTAGTTGTAGGTTACTAACGAGGACAGCTGACTTAATAAACTTAAAACATCAAAATATATTAAAAGTGTTGTAAATATATTTTGAACATACTTTGATATATATGTATATATTGTTATAGGTTCGTGAATCAACCAGTGGCCAAGTCTTACTTCCCGACGAAGTAAAAATCTGTGAAAGTGAGTTATAGTCCCACTTTTAAAATCTAATGTTTTTGGGATGAGAATACATGCAGGTTTTATAAATGATTTACAAAATAGACACAAGTACGTGAAACTACATTCTATGGTTGAATTATCGAAATCGAATATGCCCCTTTTTATTAAGTCTGGTAATCTAAGAATTAGGGAACAGACACCCTAATTGACGCGAATCCTAAAGATAGATCTATCGGGCCCAACAAGCCCCATCCAAAGTACCGGATGCTTTAGTACTTCGAAATTTATATCATATCCGAAGGGTGTCCCGAAATGATGGGGATATTCTTATATATATGCATCTTGTTAATGTCGGTTACCAGGTGTTCACCATATGAATGATTTTTATCTCTATGTATGGGATGTGTATCGAAATATGAAATCTTGTGGTCTATTATTATGATTTGATATATATATGTTAAACCTATAACTCACCAACATTTTTGTTGACGTTTTAAGCATGTTTATTCTCAGGTGATTATTAAGAGCTTCCGCTGTCGCATACTTAAATAAGGACGATATTTGGAGTCCATGCTTGTATGATATTGTGTAAAAACTGCATTCAAGAAACTTATTTTGTTGTAACATATTTGTATTGTAAACCATTATGTAATGGTCGTGTGTAAACAGGATATTTTAGATTATCATTACTTGATAATCTACGTAAAGCTTTTTAAACCTTTATTGATGAAATAAAGGTTATGGTTTGTTTTAAAATGAATGCAGTCTTTGAAAAACGTCTCATATAGAGGTCAAAACCTCGCAACGAAATCAATTAATATGGAACGTTTTTAATCAATAAGAACGGGACATTTCAGTTGGTATCCGAGCGTTGGTCTTAGAGAACCAGAATTTTTCATTAGTGTGTCTTATCGAGTTTGTTAGGATGCATTAGCGAGTCTGGACTTCGACCGTGTTTACTTGAAAAATGATTGCTTAACAAATTTTGTTGGAAACTATATATTTTTAACATGTGAATATTATGTGATATATTAATCTCTTAACGCGTTTGATATTATGTGATAGATGTCTACCTCTAGAACAAGTCCCATTGACTCACCTAATAATAATGAAGAGTCAAATGTAAATTGGAATGATTCGTGGACTGATTCACAAGTTCCCGAAGAGGAACCGGAAGAAGAGTCGGAACCGGAAGAAGAATCGGAACCGGAAGAAGAATCGGAACCGGATGAAGAAATAGAACCGGTGGGGGAAATAATAAAACGGTTAAGTAAAAGAAAATCCTCAACCAACCGACCAAGGTTAATTATGGTCAATGGTGTTTCCGCCAAGGAAGCAAAATATTGGGAGGATTACCAATTCTCCGATGAATCGGATTCCGACGAGAATTCCGATGATGTTATAGAAATTACCCCAACTGAATTTAAAAAGGCAAAAGAAAATAATAAGGGAAAGGGCATAAAAATAGAGAAATCTAATTCCAACCCCGATGAACTTTATATGTATCGTCAACGCCCGAAGTCCTTAAGTTGTAACAATGACCCGGGAACCTCTAAACCACCAGGTTTTTCTAAACCAATGTGGACAACGACGACTCGTATTAGGGGAACATCATATATCCCTAGAAACTTGGCAAAACGAACCAAAACCGAAGAAGAAGAAACGAGCGAGTCGGAATAAGATAGTTGTATTCGTGTGGTGTAATATATGTAATATAGTGTTCGTATGCTTTATGATATATGTAAAAATTGCTTGTATTAATAAGTATTTTTTTTATGAATCTAACTCTTGTCTATTTTACAGTTTAAAAACACAAAATGGATAGACAACCCAATATTTTAAGAGACCTACCCGGAGACATGATTGATGAAATCTTGTCTAGAGTCGGCCAGAATTCCTCGGCACAACTATTTAAGGCGAGATCAGTTTGTAAGACATTCGAAGAACGTTCCAAGAATGTCTTGGTTTATAAGAGACTTTCGTTTGAAAGATGGGGGATATCACATTGGGAAACCCATAAGTTACGATGTGTTTACTTTGACGCATATATTGCAGGGAACCCAAATGCTATTTTACGCAACGGGTTAAGAAATTATTTTGACTCAATATATCCGAATATTGGACTTCGTGATTTAGAAAAAGCGGCTAACATGCAACATAAAGAAGTATGTTATGCTTACGGATTAGTAATGTTCGCTTCTCACCAAAGTGAGAACAAGAACATCGGGCTACAACTATTAAACAAAACGTTTCCACAAGTGACGGAGTCGGTAATTGGGGTAAGAAATGAGGTTTTTAGATTATTACGGGACTGTTAGACATTACGTAACCCTCGTCCCTTTGACGACGTTACAACACGCTGTCTTATCAACGGCCATAACGGTTATGTTGCACAAGACCAAGGATGGGAAGTAGTCCTAGTAAAACCAGAATGCATGACTTGTTTCTGGACGTATGAATTACGTGTCTTTATTGCCTTTGCTGAACGACTTGTGTACTAGCTAGAATTATCTTCATAACTATCTTGTATCAAAGTTATTGTGTGCTATATTTCATGCTTTATGTAAAATAAGCGGTATTGTAAGTTTGTAAAATATTGTATAAAAGTTTGAACGCGAAATATTATTATAATCAGTTTTTCATATAGAATTATAGTAGTTGAATTGTATATTAGCTACTAAGTATGAACTTAACGGGTAGGTACTACCCGAATTTAAACTTATAAAACGCTAATATGAAGAAAAAGCTTTTATAAATGAGTTCATATTATGCTACGAAATACTATTAACTACTCTTAATATTCTGTATGATTAACTTGTTCCATTTAACTATTTTGAAGGAAATGGCACCGACTACTCGACACACCGTGAATATGAATGAAGAGGAATTCCGTACTTTTCTAGCTTCAAACATAGCCGCAGTACAGGCTGCGCTACATACCAACAATAACCTTGGATCTAGCAGTACAGGAAATCGTGTAGGATGCACCTACAAAGAATTCACTGCCTGCAAACCTTTGGAATTTGATGGAACCGAAGGACCGATCGGATTGAAACGGTGGACCGAGAAGGTCGAATCGGTGTTTGCCATAAGTAAGTGTACTGAAGAGGACAAAGTAAAGTACGCTACGCATACCTTCACAGGTTCTGCGTTAACATGGTGGAATACCTATCTAGAGCAAGTGGGACAAGACGATGCGTACGCACTACCGTGGTCAGCATTCAAGCACTTGATGAACGAGAAGTACCGTCCCAGAACCGAGGTCAATAAGCTCAAGACAGAACTTAGAGGGTTACGAACCCAAGGATTTGATATTACCACGTACGAAAGACGATTCACAGAATTGTGCCTATTGTGTCCGGGAGCATTCGAAGATGAGGAAGAGAAGATCGACGCATTTGTGAAAGGATTACCGGAAAGAATCCAAGAAGATATAAGTTCACACGAGCCCGCCTCCATACAACAGGCATGTAGAATGGCTCACAAACTCGTGAACCAAATTGAAGAAAGAATTAAAGAACAGACTGCTGAAGAGGCCAATGTGAAGCAAGTCAAAAGAAAGTGGGAGGAAAACGGTGATAAGAATCACCAATACAACAACAACAGCAATTACAACAATAATCGCAACAATTATCCCAACAATTGCAACATCAATCGCAACTACAACAAACGGCCCAACAACAACAACAACAACAACAACAACAACAACAACAACAACAACTACAACAATCATCCCAACAATAATAATAACCGCAACAACAACAACAATCAGAAGCAGCTATGCCAAAGGTGTGAAAAGAATCACTCGGGTTTCTGCACCAAATTTTGCAACAAGTGTAAAAGAAATGGTCATAGCGCGGCGAAGTGTGAGGTCTACGGACCAGGGGTTAATAGAACGAAAGGAAAAAATGGTGTCGGAACGAGTAATGGCGGAGCAAGTAGTGTCGGAGCAAGTTATGCCAATGTAGTTTGTTATAAATGTGGAAAACCGGGCCACATTATTAGAAATTGCCCGAACCAGGAGAACACGAATGGACAAGGCCGCGGAAGAGTTTTCAATATTAATGCGGCAGAGGCACAGGAAGACCCGGAGCTTGTTACGGGTACGTTTCTTATTGACAATAAATCTGCTTACGTTTTATTTGATTCGGGTGCGGATAGAAGCTATATGAGTAGAGATTTTTGTGCTAAATTAAGTTGTCCATTGACGCCTTTGGATAGTAAATTTTTACTCGAATTAGCAAATGGTAAATTAATTTCAGCAGATAATATATGTCGGAATCGAGAAATTAAACTGGTTAGCGAAACATTTAAGATTGATTTGATACCAGTAGAGTTAGGGAGTTTTGATGTGATAATCGGTATGGACTGGTTGAAAGAAGTGAAAGCAGAGATCGTTTGTTACAAAAATGCAATTCGCATTATACGAGAAAAAGGAAAACCCTTAATGGTGTACGGAGAAAAGGGCAACACAAAGCTACATCTTATTAGTAATTTGAAGGCACAAAAACTAATAAGAAAAGGTTGCTATGCTGTTCTAGCACACGTCGAGAAAGTACAAACTGAAGAAAAGAGCATCAATGATGTTCCCATTGCAAAAGAATTTCCCGATGTATTTCCAAAAGAATTATCGGGATTACCCCCACATCGATCCGTTGAATTTCAAATAGATCTTGTACCAGGAGCTGCACCAATAGCTCGTGCTCCTTACAGACTCGCACCCAGCGAGATGAAAGAACTACAAAGCCAATTACAAGAACTTTTAGAGCGTGGTTTCATTCGACCAAGCACATCACCGTGGGGAGCTCCTGTTTTGTTTGTCAAGAAGAAAGATGGTACATTCAGGTTGTGTATCGACTACCGAGAGTTGAACAAACTTACCATCAAGAACCGCTACCCACTACCGAGAATCGATGACTTATTTGATCAGCTACAAGGCTCGTCTGTTTATTCAAAGATTGACTTACGTTCCGGGTATCATCAAATGCGGGTGAAAGAAGATGATATTCCAAAGACTGCTTTCAGAACACGTTACGGTCATTACGAGTTTATGGTCATGCCGTTTGGTTTAACTAATGCACCAGCTGTGTTCATGGACCTTATGAACCGAGTGTGTGGACCATACCTTGACAAGTTTGTCATTGTTTTCATTGATGACATACTTATTTACTCAAAGAATGATCAAGAACACGGTGAACATTTGAGAAAGGTGTTAGAAGTATTGAGGAAGGAAGAATTGTACGCTAAGTTTTCAAAGTGTGCATTTTGGTTGGAAGAAGTTCAATTCCTCGGTCACATAGTGAACAAAGAAGGTATTAAGGTGGATCCGGCAAAGATAGAAACTGTTGAAAAGTGGGAAACCCCAAAAACTCCGAAACACATACGCCAGTTTTTAGGACTAGCTGGTTACTACAGAAGGTTCATCCATGACTTTTCCAGAATAGCAAAACCCTTGACTGCATTAACGCATAAAGGGAAGAAATTTGAATGGAATGATGAACAAGAGAAAGCGTTTCAGTTATTGAAGAAAAAGCTAACTACGGCACCTATATTGTCATTGCCTGAAGGGAATGATGATTTTGTGATTTATTGTGATGCATCAAAGCAAGGTCTCGGTTGTGTATTAATGCAACGAACGAAGGTGATTGCTTATGCGTCTAGACAATTGAAGATTCATGAACAAAATTATACGACGCATGATTTGGAATTAGGCGCGGTTGTTTTTGCATTAAAGACTTGGAGGCACTACTTATATGGGGTCAAAAGTATTATATATACCGACCACAAAAGTCTTCAACACATATTTAATCAGAAACAACTGAATATGAGGCAGCGTAGGTGGATTGAATTGTTGAATGATTACGACTTTGAGATTCGTTACCACCCGGGGAAGGCAAATGTGGTAGCCGATGCCTTGAGCAGGAAGGATAGAGAACCCATTAGAGTAAAATCTATGAATATAATGATTCATAATAACCTTACTACTCAAATAAAGGAGGCGCAACAAGGAGTTTTAAAAGAGGGAAATTTAAAGAATGAAATACCCAAAGGATCGGAGAAGCATCTTAATATTCGGGAAGACGGAACCCGGTATAGGGCTGAAAGGATTTGGGTACCAAAATTTGGAGATATGAGAGAAATGGTACTTAGAGAAGCTCATAAAACCAGATACTCAATACATCCTGGAACGGGGAAGATGTACAAGGATCTCAAGAAACATTTTTGGTGGCCGGGTATGAAAGCCGATGTTGCTAAATACGTAGGAGAATGTTTGACGTGTTCTAAGGTCAAAGCTGAGCATCAGAAACCATCAGGTCTACTTCAACAACCCGAAATCCCGGAATGGAAATGGGAAAACATTACCATGGATTTCATCACTAAATTGCCAAGGACTGCAAGTGGTTTTGATACTATTTGGGTAATAGTTGATCGTCTCACCAAATCAGCACACTTCCTACCAATAAGAGAAGATGACAAGATGGAGAAGTTAGCACGACTGTATTTGAAGGAAGTCGTCTCCAGACATGGAATACCAATCTCTATTATCTCTGATAGGGATGGCAGATTTATTTCAAGATTCTGGCAGACATTACAGCAAGCATTAGGAACTCGTCTAGACATGAGTACTGCCTATCATCCACAAACTGATGGGCAGAGTGAAAGGACGATACAAACGCTTGAAGACATGCTACGAGCATGTGTTATTGATTTCGGAAACAGTTGGGATCGACATCTACCGTTAGCAGAATTTTCCTACAACAACAGCTACCATTCAAGCATTGAGATGGCGCCGTTTGAAGCACTTTATGGTAGAAAGTGCAGGTCTCCGATTTGTTGGAGTGAAGTGGGGGATAGACAGATTACGGGTCCGGAGATTATACAAGAAACTACCGAGAAGATCATCCAAATTCAACAACGGTTGAAAACCGCCCAAAGTCGACAAAAGAGCTACGCTGACATTAAAAGAAAAGATATAGAATTTGAAATTGGAGAGATGGTCATGCTTAAAGTTGCACCTTGGAAAGGCGTTGTTCGATTTGGTAAACGAGGGAAATTAAATCCAAGGTATATTGGACCATTCAAGATTATTGATCGTGTCGGACCAGTAGCTTACCGACTAGAGTTACCTCAACAACTCGCGGCTGTACATAACACTTTCCACGTCTCGAATTTAAAGAAATGTTTTGCTAAAGAAGATCTCACTATTCTGTTAGATGAAATCCAAATCAACGAAAAACTTCAATTCATCGAAGAACCCGTCGAAATAATGGATCGTGAGGTTAAAAGACTTAAGCAAAACAAGATACCAATTGTTAAGGTTCGATGGAATGCTCGTAGAGGACCTGAGTTCACCTGGGAGTGTGAAGATCAGATGAAGAAGAAATACCCACATCTATTTTCAGAAGATTCGTCAACACCTTCAACAGCTTAAAATTTCGGGACGAAATTTATTTAACGGGTAGGTACTGTAGTGACCCGAACTTTTCCATGTTTATATATATTAATTGAGATTGATATTTACATGATTAAATGTTTCCAACATGTTAAGCAATCAAACTTGTTAAGACTTGATTAATTGAAGTATGTTTCATATAGACAATTGACCACCCAAGTTGACCGGTGATTCACGAACGTTAAAACTTGTAAAAACTATATGATGACATATATATGGATATATATATATATAGTTAACATGATACTATGATAAGTAAACATATCATTAAGTATATTAACAATGAACTACATATGTAAAAACAAGACTACTAACTTAATGAATTTTAAACGAGACATATATGTAACGATTATCGTTGTAAAGACATTTAATGTATATATATCATATTAAGAGATATTCATACATGATAATATCATGATAATATAATAATTTAAAATCTCATTTGATGTTATAAACATTGGGTTAACAACATTTAACAAGATCGTTAACCTAAAGGTTTCAAAACAACACTTACATGTAACGACTAACGATGACTTAACGACCCAGTTAAAATGTATATACATGTAGTGTTTTAATATGTATTTATACACTTTTGAAAGACTTCAATACACTTATCAAAATACTTCTACTTAACAAAAATGCTTACAATTACATCCTCGTTCAGTTTCATCAACAATTCTACTCGTATGCACCCGTATTCGTACTCGTACAATACACAGCTTTTAGATGTATGTACTATTGGTATATACACTCCAATGATCAGCTCTTAGCAGCCCATGTGAGTCACCTAACACATGTGGGAACCATCATTTGGCAACTAGCATGAAATATCTCATAAAATTACAAAAATATGAGTAATCATTCATGACTTATTTACATGAAAACAAAATAACATATCCTTTATATCTAATCCATACACCAACGACCAAAAACACCTACAAACACTTTCATTCTTCAATTTTCTTCATCTAATTGATCTCTCTCAAGTTCTATCTTCAAGTTCTAAGTGTTCTTCATAAATTCCAAAAGTTCTAGTTTCATAAAATCAAGAATACTTTCAAGTTTGCTAGCTCACTTCCAATCTTGTAAGGTGATCATCCAACCTCAAGAAATCTTTGTTTCTTACAGTAGGTTATCATTCTAATACAAGGTAATAATCATATTCAAACTTTGGTTCAATTTCTATAACTATAACAATCTTATTTCAAGTGATGATCTTACTTGAACTTGTTTTCGTGTCATGATTCTGCTTCAAGAACTTCGAGCCATCCAAGGATCCATTGAAGCTAGATCCATTTTTCTCTTTTCCAGTAGGTTTATCCAAGGAACTTAAGGTAGTAATGATGTTCATAACATCATTCGATTCATACATATAAAGCTATCTTATTCGAAGGTTTAAACTTGTAATCACTAGAACATAGTTTAGTTAATTCTAAACTTGTTCGCAAACAAAAGTTAATCCTTCTAACTTGACTTTTAAAATCAACTAAACACATGTTCTATATCTATATGATATGCTAACTTAATGATTTAAAACCTGGAAACACGAAAAACACCGTAAAACCGGATTTACGCCGTCGTAGTAACACCGCGGGCTGTTTTGGGTTAGTTAATTAAAAACTATGATAAACTTTGATTTAAAAGTTGTTATTCTGAGAAAATGATTTTTATTATGAACATGAAACTATATCCAAAAATTATGGTTAAACTCAAAGTGGAAGTATGTTTTCTAAAATGGTCATCTAGACGTCGTTCTTTCGACTGAAATGACTACCTTTACAAAAACGACTTGTAACTTATTTTTCCGACTATAAACCTATACTTTTCTGTTTAGATTCATAAAATAGAGTTCAATATGAAACCATAGCAATTTGATTCACTCAAAACGGATTTAAAATGAAGAAGTTATGGGTAAAACAAGATTGGATAATTTTTCTCATTTTAGCTACGTGAAAATTGGTAACAAATCTATTCCAACCATAACTTAATCAACTTGTATTGTATATTATGTAATCTTGAGATACCATAGACACGTATACAATGTTTCGACCTATCATGTCGACACATCTATATATATTTCGGAACAACCATAGACACTCTATATGTGAATGTTAGAGTTAGCTATACAGGGTTGAGGTTGATTCCAAAATATATATAGTTTGAGTTGTGATCAATACTGAGATACGTATACACTGGGTCGTGGATTGATTCAAGATAATATTTATCGATTTATTTCTGTACATCTAACTGTGGACAACTAGTTGTAGGTTACTAACGAGGACAGCTGACTTAATAAACTTAAAACATCAAAATATATTAAAAGTGTTGTAAATATATTTTGAACATACTTTGATATATATGTATATATTGTTATAGGTTCGTGAATCAACCAGTGGCCAAGTCTTACTTCCCGACGAAGTAAAAATCTGTGAAAGTGAGTTATAGTCCCACTTTTAAAATCTAATGTTTTTGGGATGAGAATACATGAAGGTTTTATAAATGATTTACAAAATAGACACAAGTACGTGAAACTACATTCTATGGTTGAATTATCGAAATCGAATATGCCCCTTTTTATTAAGTCTGGTAATCTAAGAATTAGGGAACAGACACCCTAATTGACGCGAATCCTAAAGATAGATCTATCGGGCCCAACAAGCCCCATCCAAAGTACCGGATGCTTTAGTACTTCGAAATTTATATCATATCCGAAGGGTGTCCCGGAATGATGGGGATATTCTTATATATATGCATCTTGTTAATGTCGGTTACCAGGTGTTCACCATATGAATGATTTTTATCTCTATGTATGGGATGTGTATCGAAATATGAAATCTTGTGGTCTATTATTATGATTTGATATATATATGTTAAACCTATAACTCACCAACATTTTTGTTGACGTTTTAAGCATGTTTATTCTCAGGTGATTATTAAGAGCTTCCGCTGTCGCATACTTAAATAAGGACGAGATTTGGAGTCCATGCTTGTATGATATTGTGTAAAAACTGCATTCAAGAAACTTATTTTGTTGTAACATATTTGTATTGTAAACCATTATGTAATGGTCGTGTGTAAACAGGATATTTTAGATTATCATTACTTGATAATCTACGTAAAGCTTTTTAAACCTTTATTGATGAAATAAAGGTTATGGTTTGTTTTAAAATGAATGCAGTCTTTGAAAAACGTCTCATATAGAGGTCAAAACCTCGCAACGAAATCAATTAATATGGAACGTTTTTAATCAATAAGAACGGGACATTTCAACAAACCCCATCCAAAGTACCGGATGCTTTAGTACTTTGAAATTTATATCATATCCGAAGGGTGTCTCGGAATGATGGGGATATTCTTATATATGCATCTTGTTAATGTCGATTACTAGGTGTTCACCATATGAATGATTTTTATCTCTATGTATGGGATATGTATTGAAAGATGAAATCTTGTGGTCTTTTGTTACAATTTGATATATATAGGTTAAACCTATAACTCACCAATATTTTTGTTGACGTTTAAAGCATGTTTATTCTCAGGTGAATACTAAGAGCTTCCGCTGTTGCATACTAAAATAAGGACAAGATTTGGAGTCCATGTTTGTATGATATTGTGTAAAAACTGCATTCAAGAAACATATGTCGATGTAATATATTTCTATTGTAAACCATTATGTAATGGTCGTGTGTAAACAGTATATTTTAGATTATCATTATTTGATAATCTACGTAATGTTTTTAAAACCTTTATTGATAAAATAAAGGTTATGGTTGTTTTAAAAATGAATGCAATCTTTGAAAAACGTCTCATATAGAGGTCAAAACCTCACAACGAAATCAATTAATATGGAACATTTATAATCAATATGAACGGGACATTTCAGGTGTGCGGACAGATCTTTCGAAGTCGAATCCCTCGGAGTCAGAAATGATCATCGGGTTGAGGCGAGACATCCTAAATGAAAAGAAAGAGAGATGATTAGGTAGGTTCTAAGGATAACGCAAAAGCGCGAATAAAATGTAAGGGGAAAAAGCACTAGAAACTAAAACATGAAAGGTTATAGACCTATAGGTTGCTAAGGAAACTAACTAACACATAAGGCACACATAAAATGCAATTCTGGTTCTCTATAACAACCTGGCTCTGATACCACTCTGTCATACCCCCAAATAGGGCCGGGGAAATATGACTTCACAATATCACAACACAAGTATGTATAAACGAGAACCACTCTAAATGAGACGTTTTAACAAAATTTGATTTGCAGCGAAAAGATAATATTGTTTTACATAATGAAATTCATATGTAATTAACAAAAGATAAGTCTAATATGTGGACTCCAATGCAACAGCTAACTAAGCATCATAGGGCAGCACACAAGCTAATATTCACCTGAGACAAACATGATTAAAATGTCAACACAATGGCTGAGTGAACATCATAGGTTTAACAATCATAATAAGTTTTAGACCACAAGATTTAGTTCAAAACATCAAAATATTCAATATGCTATGAGTTATAATATCAAACTAAACATTAACCCCTGACACTGTACGGGTGTCGGCAATCATTATTATGTACCCCCTTGACGATCACGCCAATGGGTAGAGACATCACTCTCAATAGGCCTATTCACAATAAATAAGCTTGCAAAATTCCAATTCCAGCAATTAACGATATTATGGCGGGGATTTGCATGTAAAAGTAAATACATGTTTAATAAAAGTCTCACGAAATTGCATATCAAATAGTTTAGGCACTTGTGTCTAAATTGTAAATCATTTAAAAGTAAGCATGTGTCTCATCCCAAAGTTTATAAAACAGTTAAGAAATAGTAGAAAGAGGGGCTATGAAGTTCACCTTAGTAGCAAGTAGATATTCCACGCAAATAGTAAGAACGGAGTATGTGTTCGGAGTTCTCAATCTAGAGATATAATGTTCAATTAGTTAATGTCTAATAGACATAAAGTTGGTTTATTAATATAGCGAACTATATTAACTGTGACGGTTTTTGAGAAAAGTTACTATTTCTCAAAGTTTCTATACTTGGAAACCTACTATTTATGGAAAGCTTTCACTTATAGTAAGCTTCTAGTTTAAGAATGTTCGGGTTATAATCCTTAACAAAGATGTTGTACAATCTCGCCTAAACTTCGTTGCTAACATGCAAGTCACTCGAATGATCTATTGTTACCGAGCGGCCCAGGATCTCTTGACCAGAATCTAAGTCTTGGCATTCGAGATCCACAAGTGTCCCATAATGGTAGCAAAGATGTGATAACCAGTTCATATCCATCCGGACGAAGTCCATATCGATTATAAACGATTCATAACAGTTGATTACATCGCGAGGTACTTGACCTCTATATGATACATTTTTACAAACATTGCATTCGTTTTTGAAAAGACAATCTTTCATTACATCGAAAGTTGACGACATGCATACCATCTCATAATATATCCAACTATAGTTGACTTAATAATAATCTTGATGAACTCAACGACTCGAATGCAACGTCTTTTGAAATATGTCATGAATGACTCCAAGTAATATCTCTAAAATGAGCAAATGCACAGCGGAAGGTTTCTTTCATACCTGAGTATAAACATGCTTTAAAGTGTCAACCAAAAGGTTGGTGAGTTCATAGGTTTAATTTCTATATAATAGTCATAATGTTTAATATGAAATGTCCCATTCATATTGATTATAAACGTTCCATATTAATTGATTTCGTTGCGAGGCTTTGACCTCTATATGAGACGTTTTTCAAAGACTGCATTTATCTTTAAAACAACCATAACCTTTATTTTATCAATAAAGGTTTCAAAAGCATTACGTAGATTATCAAATAATGATAATCTAAAATATACTGTTTACACACGACCTTTACATAATGGTTTACAATAGAAATATATTACATCGACATATGTTTCTTGAATGCAGCTTTTACACAATATCATACAAACATGGACTCCAAATCTTGTCCTTATTTTAGTATTCAACAGCGGAAGCTGTTAGTATTCACCTGAGAATAAACATGTTTTAAACGTCAACAAAAAATGTTGGTGAGTTATAAGTTTAACCTATATATATCAAATCGTAACAATAGACCACAAGATTTCATATTTCAATATACATCCCATACATAGAGATAAAAATCATTCATATGGTGAACACCTGGTAACCGACATTAACAAGATGCATATATAAGAATATCCCTATCATTCCGAGACACCCTTCGGATATGATATAAATTTCGAAGTACTAAAGCATCCGGTACTTTGGATGGGGTTTGTTAGGCCCAATAGATCTATCTTTAGGATTCGCGTCAATTAGGGTGTCTGTTCCCTAATTCTTAGATTACCAGACTTAATAAAAAAGGGGCATATTCGATTTCTATAATTCAACCATAGAATGTAGTTTCACGTACTTGTGTCTATTTTGTAAATCATTTATAAAACCTGCATGTATTCTCATCCCAAAAATATTAGATTTTAAAAGTGGGACTATAACTCACTTTCACATATTTTTACTTCGTCGGGAAGTAAGACTTAGCCACTGGTCGATTAACGAACCTATAACAAATATGTACATATATATCAAAGTATGTTCAAAATATATTTACAACACTTTTAATACATTTTGTTGTTTTAAGTTTATTAAGTCAGCTGTCCTCGTTAGTAACCTACAACTAGTTGTCCACAGTTAGATGTACAGAAATAAATCGATATATATTATCTTGAATAAATCCACGACCCAGTGTATACACGTATCAGGCTAGATCACAACTCAAAGTATATATATTTTTGGAATCAACCTCAACCGTGTATAGCTAACTCCAACATTACTGCATATAGAGTGTCTATGGTTGTTCCAAATAATATATATATATATATATATATATATATATATATATATATATATATATATATATATATATATATATATATATATATATATATATATATATATATATATATATATATATATATATATATATGGGTCGATATGATATGTCAAAACATTTGCATACGTGTCTATGGTATCCCAAGATTACATAATATATTAGAATACATGTATAATACAATATAAGTTAGTTAGGATATGATTTGTATAGAATTGTTAATATTTCCCGTAGCTACAAAAATCAAAAAATATCCAATCTTGTTTTACCTATAACTTCTTCATTTTAAATCTGTTTTGAGTGAATCAAAATGCTATGGTTTCATATTGAACTCTATTTTATGAATCTAAACATAAAAAGTATAGGTTTATAGTCGTAAATATAAGTTACAAGTCATTTTTGTAAGAGGTAGTCATTTCAGTCGAAAGAACGACGTCTTTATGACCATTTTGAAAAACATACTTCTACTTTGAGTTTAACCATGATTTTTGGATATAGTTTCATGTTCATAAGAAAAATCATTTTCCCAGAAGAAAAACTTTTATCATAATTTTTAATTATCAAACCCAAAACAGCCCGCGGTGTTACTACGACGGCGTATGTCCAGTTTTACGGTGTTTTTCATGTTTCCAGGTTTTAAATCATCAAGTTAGCATATAATATAGATATAGAACTTGTGTTTAGTTGATTTTAAAAGTCAAGTTAGAAGGATTAACCTTTATTTGCGAACAAGTTTAGAATTAACTAAACTATGTTCAAGTGATTTCAAGTTTAAACCTTCGAATAAGATAGCTTTATATGTATGAATTGAATGATGTTAGGAACATCATTACTACCTCAAGTTTTGTGGATAAACCTACTGGAAAAGAGACAAATGGATCTAGCTTCAAAGGATCTTGGATGGCTTGTGTAACATCCCGCGTTTTTCCGTTAAATTTATTTTAACACCGTCTTTTTCTTTTAAAATAATACCTTTCGTTATTTAAATTCGTAATTTTCGTTGACTAACGTCCTAATATTTCCGTTATTTAATTATAACATCTCTCGGTCACTCGAGCGTTTTTAAAATATTCGTTTGGTTAATTCACGCACCCGCACCCGAACTAGAGGGACTAAACTTGCAAAGAGGCCAAAGATTTGACTAGGTCAACTAGTCAAACCTTCAACCTCCTCCTCTCATTTCTCTCTTTCTCTTCTCTTTCATACTTCCATTTTCTCTCAAGAACTCAAACAAGAAATCATCATCTAAATCCGGATCAAGAGGCAAACATCAAAACAAATTACATTTTCGTGATCCTCTCTTCATCCTCTACATTTTGGTACCAATTTCATCTCATTTGGGTAACTTTCTAAAATCACTAGATTTTGTGTTCTTGATGTTTTTGATTTATAAACTTGTTAATTAGTGTCTATGGCTCAAGTCTAACATGAATATATGTTTTGTTTTCTCGATTTGTTGTTTTGGAGTAACTAGCATGAACTTGAAAATGGGTGTGCTTAATCTTTGATTTTGGATGAGTTAATGTTGTTATATTGTTAAAGTTCATGTTTTAATTGTGTTACTAGTGCCACTAGCTTCATATTGATGTGTAGGTTGATTAAGGAAACTTCAAAAACATGATTATTGATTTTGTGATCCTTGATTAGGGTTTGATCGTTCTTGAGACGAACTTTTTGATGCTTGAATGCCATGAAATGTAAATTGTAAGTGTGTAGTTGTAATGTATGTTTCATTACCTTCAAAACGGCATATCACATGTGTGAATTGGATTCCCGAGACTTAAAATGCATTTTGTGAGCTTGAAACTTTGAAAATGGACTTTAAATGTTCACTTGACGAGAAATCGGTTATTGGAAATGATGTTTTTGTTTGATGAAACGTGTTTAGTTGTGTTCCTTGTCAAAAGAGCTTTCCAACGATATAAGATACGCCTTCTAAATGTTTACGGTTTGCATTTTGTGCTAAAACAAATTTTGGATCGAGACTTGAACATTTGAAACTGACCAGGTACCAGCTCCCGTGTATTGTCGCTGCGCGACAATTGTGGGCCGCGGCGCGGCATAAGCCGTGTCCAGTTTCTGACCTATTTTAGCAAATTTCGAAAAATGTTTGCTATGCTACGCACCTCCGATTCACATTTAACTTGTTCTAACGTGCTTATATATGATTAAAAACCTCAGAAAAATAGTTCGGGACCCGACCCGAACATGTTGACTTTTTCGTTGACTTTGACCCGACCAAAGTTAGACTTTTTGTCAAACTTAACCAAATGATTATGCAACCTTCCTAATTTGTTTCTATACTTGTATCTTGCATGAAACTTGACAATTTGATTCACATGCTATATAATCGAGTCGTAACGAGCCATAGGACTAATTGAACATCTTTGACCGATCGTGATTACCGTTATTGATACAACCTATTTGTTTAGGTCGAGACTAGCATTGTTCTTTGTTCACTTTACTTGTCGAAGTACTTATTACTCGTGCACTCAAGGTGAGAACATAGTCCCGCTTTTACTCTTTTTGAACTTACATTTGGGATGAGAAAACATAAACGTTTCTTTTAACTAAGTGAACACAAGTACAGGAAAACAAACATTCTACATACGAGTTTAGAACAAAATCCTCAATTCGATTATCATTAGTTACACTTGCCGGGTGTAAGCGAGAACTTATGTTGTATGGATCCATATGGGTTTGACAAACCCTCATTCAGGCGGTTCGCTACCGTCTACGAATGAAATATATTTTTATGAAACAGTGTATGTTCTAACACTATTGTGATGGGGTTCTATGGAAGGAATGTTAAGCATTGATAATTGGGTGCTCGTGAAACAAATTTTGGAATGGTTAACTATTACTTGAAATGTTATAAATCTTGTGGTTCATTTGTAGTTACTCACTTACTTACTTAAACCTATGATTTCACCAACGTTTTCGTTGACAGATTTCTATGTCTTTCTCAGGTCTTTGAACGATATGTGATACATGCTTCCGCTCAATATTTTGATACTTGCTTTGGATGTCGAGTATATGTGCATACATGGAGCGTCTTTTGACTTAAATTTTAAACTGTGTCGCATATGTTTCATTTGTACTTATAACTTTGTAACGTAACTTTTGGATGAACAATTCTTGTAAACTCGGGAACAATCTTTGCTTTGAAATGAATGCGACATATTTTGGTCAAACGTTGTTTTAAAGACTTATGACCACGTAACGGGACCTAAGTAGACGGCGCCGTCAATGAAGATTTTGTCGGGTCGCTACAGATGGTATCAGAGCGTTGGTTGTAGGGATTTAGAGTTCATTGGTGTCAACCTCGAGTCATAGGGTACATTAGTGAGTCTAGACTACAACCGGCATATAGACTTGAAGTAAGAATTACTTGACTACTTGTGCATTTATACTCGAACTCTTTTATTCATACCTAACCCTTATTATATCTTAATCTCACGTTATTTAAATTGATTGACACGTCACCTTGACTTTGTGAAGTAATGTCGAATGCACATATGAATTAGGGTAATATAATTTCCGGGATTATATTACGGTGACTCATATGGACGTTCCGACATTAAGACATAAAGAATTTAAGACGAGTCAAGGAAAATTTTCTCTTCATCATTATTCCATATCGTGATTAGTATTATTGAGAATACTAATCAACGATACTCTTGTGTCATGAAGGAACAATGGCTCACCAAGGTCAACACAACACTCCTCCCGAAACTCTCGAACAAGCTCTTCAACGAATGATAACCACCGCCGTGGGTGCGGCCGTGGCCGATCACTTTTCCAACAACAACAATCATGGGACCGGTAATTCAAGTGAAGGTTGCTCCTACAAAAACTTCATGAAGTACAACCCTCCCACTTTCGAAGGAACCGGGGGACCGATTGCTCTCACCCGATGGTTCGAACAAACGGAATCCGTTTTTAGCATAAGCGGTTGTCGGGACCAAGATAAGGTCAAGTTTTCCACCCTCACTCTCACCGACATTGCTCTCTCATGGTGGAACACATATGTACAATCGGTGGGTACCGATGAAGCTCACTCACTCTCTTGGACCGAACTACGAGAAAGAATGATCACAGAATACTTCCCGCGCGAAGAGAGTCGAGGGCTCGAACAGGGGCCAAGAAATTTAAAAATAGCCCGAAATGACCTCGAAGCTTATAATCAACGGTTTGCCGAACTAACCTCAATTTGTCCAAACCTCATGGCTCCCGGGCCCCAAGGAGTTGAATTTTACATGGATGGCCTCCCTAAGAGCATTCCACACGGGGTATTGCCATCAAGACCCGCTAACCTACAAGAGGCTGTGATGATAGCCCGCCGTTTTATAAAAACGGTGGATGAAATTGAAGCGCCGACACCAACGGCCGAGGACCAACCGGGTAACAACAAAAGAAAATGGGAAGCCTCTCAATCAAGCAACCACAACCACGACGACTTCACCATGAAGCCTTTCGCCCCCGGTGGCAAGAAGGGGTATACCGGAAACCTACCCTATTGTAACAAGTGCCACAAACATCATTATGGAAAATGTGGCAAGCCATTTTGCATCAAGTGTCATAGAAGTGGCCATGTGGCCCATGTTTGTAAAAGTGCCGCCCCCGTCACTAAAAAGGTGCCCAGTGCACGCAGAAGGGGTGTTTGTTTCGAATGTGGCTAACTGGGTCATTTTAAGATTTCATGTCCAAAGAAGGAAGCTAACCCCAACGCACGTGACCGAACTTCCAACATTAGCACCGAGGATGCCCGAGACGACATGAACTAGTCACGGGTACGTTTTCTTCTTAACAACTCCTATACTTCATGTTTATTCGATTCGGATGTCGATCAATGTTTTGTATCCAAGGCTTTGGATCCTACTATTTGCACTCCACCACCCCCTCTAGATATTACTTAGGACATTCAAGTGACCAACGGAAAACTATTGCGTACCGACGAATTTTATCGGAGAGTGTACGTCAAACTTATGGGGTAGGTAATTTGAACCTTGATTTGACATCTATAGAACTAGGGAGCCCAAAACCTATTCGTTAGGAAGGAAATGTTTTCCCCACATATATGTGATTTTAGTGAACTAAATAATTTCCGTTTAAGAACCGATATCCTCTTCCCCGTATCAACAACCTCTTGAACCGTTACAAGGATCTCGCGTGTATTCCAAGATCGACCTTCATTTTGGTTATCATCAATTGAGGGTTAAGGGAGAAGATGTCTCCTAAACCGCTTTCCAAACTCGCTACGATAGTATAAATTCTTTTTAGTGCCGTTCAGTTTATCTAAGGCTCCGTCTGTATTCATAGACCTCCGGAACCGCGTATACAAACTTATCTAGACAAATCCATTATCGTATTCACAAATGATGTCTAAACCTATTCATGTAAAGGAGAAAAACGAACAACGTCTCCGTCTTACGCTCGAACTCTTGAGAAAAGAGCAACTATATACCAAATTCTTCAAGTGAGAATTTTGGTTAAACGAAGTTCAAATTTTTAGACCATGTTGTTAGTGGTCAAAGTATTTCAATACATCTCGCAATCGGAACCACACGTAATTGGGAAACCCTCACGACTCAGACTTGTATTCATAAAATCTTAGATCTCGCCGGTTATTACTGAAGATTCATTTCCGACTTTTCTCGTGTTGCACGACCTTTAAACTCGTTAACTCACTGAGGGAAAAATTTAAACCTCTCTGTGTTCGAACTTTGAACATGATCTTTCACACAAGCCTTACTAGCTAAATTCGTTTAGTACACTGGAGCTCAAATATGGAAATAATTCTACTTGAACGCATAGTCTTTCGACTTGGAACCAAGGAAACTGAAATTCGTTATTTTTGCCTGAAAAAAAAATGGAATACTTAATTATAGATCCGATCAATCTTCTCGTCATCACGTACCACGTTACATAACTCTGTTGTTTCACTGTTACCGTCTGATATTACTGGGACCCAAGATAACACACAATCCAAGGATACCTCTTTCTTCCTTGACTTATTGTCCTTATACCTTTGATATACGGCTAACTACTACTCAACTTCGAACTATACAACTATGTGTACTATCTCGTTCCCCACCAAGTCTCAACATTTGACCACTAGATGCGCGACATGGCTACCTCACGATGTGAACTCATCCTATTCTAAGTCCTCATTTCACTCCTATCTTTTTTCGCCTGTACTTTAGTATGAGGGAATCTTTTATTCTAAATTCTCCATGGAGGGAGAGACTCTTCACGTTACACTGGTATTTCGCCATAAGGGTGAATAGCCCTAACGGACGCTTCCAGAAACCGATAAGAAACTTGCTCTAACGAACGTTTCAAAAATCGATAAATCTTCCGCGGCGCGGGAATCCTTGAGAAACAGAAACTTGTCCCAACCAACGTTCCGAACCCTAACTAATTGGTTCGAGCATATCTTAAGAAATTCTTCTCCAACACGGTGTACCATTGTCAATTATCCAGGATCGAAATACCCGTTTCACTTCTAGGGTTACAAGAAGCCTTAGAAACACGTTTAGACAGGAGTACCGCGTATCATTCACGAACTGACAGACCAAACAAACGTACGATTTACATCTTGGAAAGATATGTTACAAACTGGTATTGTCGCCTTTAGTTGATCCCTCTTGCTACAGTAGTTACCATTCGTGTATTAACGCCGCGCTTCCGAAACCCTATATGACCGCAAATGTCATACCCCTATTCGTTGGACCAAAGCATGTGGCAAGCAAATCACCGAATCCGAACTCATTCCAGAAACAATAGTTAAGACCGTTCAAGTTCGAGAAGGACTCAAGACGACCCGTAGTCGCCAAAAGGGCTATACCGATATTCGCCGTAAACCTCTCGAATCCCAAGTCAGTAACCGTGTAATATTGAGAAAACGCACCTTGAAAAGGTGTAATCCGTTTTGAAAAAAAATCGAGGAAGGTTATATTCACAATACTGATCCTTTCGAAATCTTGGGGCGTATTGGAACCGCTCCTACCTTTTAGAACTTCTGACTCAATTAAGTTTCCGTTTACCCTACGTTCCACGTAACAAACTTAGAGACGTGTCCTGCGGAACAGGAACGTGCTACTCTCCTAGGCAAATTTACTATTGATGACAAACTCCTCTTCATAGGAAAACCGGTTGGATTTGTGGATCGTGAAACCAAACCTTAATACTACGTAACACCCCGACTATCCAGATTCGTGGAAATGCCCAAGGACGTATCTTCACTTATTCGTAGTTTGGGCAACACAAGGTCTCGAGTAAGAGACATCGACCATTACTTCCAACTAAATTTCGGGACGAAATTTCTTTTAAGGTGTAGGTAATGTAACATCCAGCGTTTTTCCGTTAAATTTATTTTAACACCGTCTTTTTCTTTTAAAATAATACCTTTCGTTATTTAAATTCGTACTTTTCGTTGACTAACGTCCTAATATTTCCGTTATTTAATTATAACATCTCTCGGTCACTCGAGCGTTTTTAAAATATTCGTTTGGTTAATTCACGCACCCGCACCCGAACTAGAGGGACTAAACTTGCAAAGAGGCCAAAGATTTGACTAGGTCACCTAGTCAAACCTTCAACCTCCTCCCTCATTTCTCTCTTTCTCTTCTCTTTCATACTTCCATTTTCTCTCAAGAACTCAAACAAGAAATCATCATCTAAATCCGGATCAAGAGGCAAACATCAAAACAAATTACATTTTCGTGATCCTCTCTTCATCCTCTACATTTTGGTACCAATTTCATCTCATTTGGGTAACTTTCTAAAATCACTAGATTTTGTGTTCTTGATGTTTTTGATTTATAAAGTTGTTAATTAGTGTCTATGGCTCAAGTCTAACATGAATATATGTTTTGTTTGCTCGATTTGTTGTTTTGGAGTAACTAGCATGAACTTGAAAATGGGTGTGCTTAATCTTTGATTTTGGATGAGTTAATGTTGTTATATTGTTAAAGTTCATGTTTTAATTGTGTTACTAGTGCCACTAGCTTCATATTGATGTGTAGGTTGATTAAGGAAACTTCAAAAACATGATTATTGATTTTGTGATCCTTGATTAGGGTTTGATCGTTCTTGAGACGAACTTTTTGATGCTTGAATGCCATGAAATGTAAATTGTAAGTGTGTAGTTGTAATGTATGTTTCATTACCTTCAAAACGGCATATCACATGTGTGAATTGGATTCCCGAGACTTAAAATGCATTTTGTGAGCTTGAAACTTTGAAAATGGACTTTAAATGTTCAGTTGACGAGAAATCGGTTATTGGAAATGATGTTTTTGTTTGATGAAACATGTTTAGTTGTGTTCCTTGTCAAAAGAGCTTTCCAACGATATAAGATACGCCTTCTAAATGTTTACGGTTTGCATTTTGTGCTAAAACAAATTTTGGATCGAGACTTGAACATTTGAAACTGACCAGGTACCAGCTCCCGTGTATTGTCGCGGCGCGACAATTGTGGGCCGCGGCGCGGCATAAGCCGTGTCCAGTTTCTGACCTATTTTAGCAAATTTCGAAAAATGTTTGCTATGCTACGCACCTCCGATTCACATTTAACTTGTTCTAACGTGCTTATATATGATTAAAAACCTCAGAAAAATAGTTCGGGACCGGACCCGAACATGTTGACTTTTTCGTTGACTTTGACCCGACCAAAGTTAGACTTTTTGTCAAACTTAACCAAATGATTATGAAACCTTCCTAATTTGTTTCTATACTTGTATCTTGCATGAAACTTGACAATTTGATTCACATGCTATATAATCGAGTCGTAACGAGCCATAGGACTAATTGAACATCTTTGACCGATCGTGATTACCGTTATTGATACAACCTATTTGTTTAGGTCGAGACTAGCATTGTTCTTTGTTCACTTTACTTGTCGAAGTACTTATTACTCGTGCACTCAAGGTGAGATCATAGTCCCGCTTTTACTCTTTTTGAACTTACATTTGGGATGAGAAAACATAAACGTTTCTTTTAACTAAGTGAACACAAGTACAGGAAAACAAACATTCTACATACGAGTTTAGAACAAAATCCTCAATTCGATTATCATTAGTTACACTTGCCGGGTGTAAGCGAGAACTTATGTTGTATGGATCCATATGGGTTTGACAAACCCTCATTCAGGCGGTTCGCTACCGTCTACGAATGAAATATATTTTTGTGAAACAGTGTATGTTCTAACACTATTGTGATGGGGTTCTATGGAAGGAATGTTAAGCATTGATAATTGGGTGCTCGTGAAACAAATTTTGGAATGGTTAACTATTACTTGAAATGTTATAAATCTTGTGGTTCATTTGTAGTTACTCACTTACTTACTTAAACCTATGATTTCACCAACGTTTTCGTTGACAGATTTCTATGTTTTTCTCAGGTCTTTGAACGATATGTGATACATGCTTCCGCTCAATATTTTGATACTTGCATTGGATGTCGAGTATATGTGCATACATGGAGCGTCTTTTGACTTAAATTTAAAACTGTGTCGCATATGTTTCATTTGTACTTATAACTTTGTAACGTAACTTTTGGATGAACAATTCTTGTAAACTCGGGAACAATCTTTGCTTTGAAATGAATGCGACATATTTTGGTCAAACGTTGTTTTAAAGACTTATGACCACGTAACGGGACCTAAGTAGACGGCGCTGTCAATGAAGATTTTGTCGGGTCGCTACAGCTTGAAAGTTCTTGAAGTAGAATCATGACACGAAAACAAGTTCAAGTAAGATTTTCACTCGAAATAAGATTGTTATAGTTATAGAAATTGAATCAAAGTTTGAATATGAGTATTACCTTGTATTAGAAAGATATCTTACTATAAATAAGAAAGATTTCTTGAGATTGGATGATCACTCTACAAGATTGGAAGTAAGCTAGCAAACTTGGAAGTATTCTTGATTTTATGAAACTAGAACTTGTAGAATTTATGAAGAACACTTAGAACTTGAAGATAGAACTTGAGAGAGATCAATTAGATGAAGAAAATTGAAGAATGAAAGTGTTTGTAGGTGTTTTTGGTCGTTGGTGTATGGATTAGATATAAAGGATATGTAATTTTGTTTTCATGTAAATAAGTCATGAATGATTACTCATATTTTTGTAATTTTATGAGATATTTCATGCTAGTTGCCAAATGATGGGAAACATGTGTTAGGTGACTCACATGAGCTGCTAAGAGCTGATCATTGGAGTGTATATACAAATAGTACATACATCTAAAAGTTGTGTATTGTACGAGTACGAATACAGGTGCATACGAGTAGAATTATTGATGAAACTGAACGAGGATGTAATAGTAAGCATTTTTGTTAATTAAAAGTATTTTGATAAGTGTATTGAAGTCTTTCAATAGTGTATGAATACATATTAAAACACTACATGTATATACATTTTAACTGAGTCGTTAAGTCATCGTTAGTCGTTACATGTAAGTGTTGTTTTGAAACCTTTAGGTTAACGATCTTGTTAAATGTTGTTAACCCAATGTTTATAATATCAAATGAGATTTAAATTATTATATTATCATGATATTATGATGTACGAATATCTCTTAATATGATATATATACATTAAATGTCGTTACAACGATAATCGTTACATATATGTCTCGTTTCAAAATCATTAAGTTAGTAGTCTTGTTTTTACATATGTAGTTCATTGTTAATATACTTAATGATATGTTTACTTATCATAATATCATGTTAACTATATATATAACCATATATATGTCATCATATAGTTTTTACAAGTTTTAACGTTCGTGAATCACCGGTCAACTTGGGTGGTCAATTGTCTATATGAAACCTATTTCAATTAATCAAGTCTTAACAAGTTTGATTGCTTAACATGTTGTAAACACTTAATCATGTAAATAAAAATTTCATTTAATATATATATAAACATGGAAAAGTTCGGGTCACTACAGTACCTACCCGTTAAATAAATTTCGTCCCAAAATTTTAAGCAGTTGGAGGTGTTGACGTATCTTCTGGAAATAAATGCGGGTATTTCTTCTTCATCTGATCTTCTCGTTCCCAGGTGAACTCGGGTCCTCTACGAGCATTCCATCGAACCTTAACAATTGGTATCTTGTTTTGCTTAAGTCTTTTAACCTCACGATCCATTATTTCGACGGGTTCTTCGATGAATTGAAGTTTTTCGTTAATTTGTATTTCATCTAACGGAATAGTGAGATCTTCTTTAGCAAAATATTTCTTCAAATTCGAGACGTGGAAAGTGTTATGTATAGCTGCGAGTTGTTGAGGTAACTCAAGTCGGTAAGCTACTGGTCCGACACGATCAATAATCTTGAATGGTCCAATATACCTTGGATTTAATTTCCCTCGTTTACCAAATCGAACAACTCCTTTCCAAGGTGCAACTTTAAGCATGACCATCTCTCCAATTTCAAATTCTATATCTTTTCTTTTAATGTCAGCGTAGCTCTTTTGTCGACTTTGGGCGGTTTTCAACCGTTGTTGAATTTGGATGATTTTCTCGGTAGTTTCTTATATTATCTCTGAACCCGTAATCTGTCTATCCCCACTTCACTCCAACAAATCGGAGACCTGCACTTTCTACCATAAAGTGCTTCAAACGACGCCATCTCAATACTTGAATGGTAGCTATTGTTGTAGGAAAATTCTGCTAACGGTAGATGTCGATCCCAACTTTTTCTGAAATCAATAACACATGCTCGTAGCATGTCTTCAAGCGTTTGTATTGTCCTTTCGCTCTGCCCATCAGTTTGTGGATGATAGGCAGTACTCATGTCTAGACGAGTTCCTAATGCTTGCTGTAATGTCTTCCAGAATCTTGAAATAAATCTGCCATCCCTATCAGAGATAATAGAGATTGGTATTCCATGTCTGGAGATGACTTCCTTCAAATACAGTCGTGCTAACTTCTCCATCTTGTCATCTTCTCTTATTGGCAGAAAGTGTGCTGATTTGGTGAGACGATCAACTATTACTCAAATAGTATCAAAACCACTTGCAGTCCTTGGAAATTTAGTGATGAAATCCATGGTAATGTTTTCCCATTTCCATTCCAGGATTTCGGGTTGTTGAAGTAGACCTGATGGTTTCTGATGCTCAGCTTTGACCTTAGAACATGTCAAACATTCTCCTACGTATTTAGCAACATCGACTTTCATACCCGGCCACCAAAAATGTTTCTTGAGATCCTTGCACATCTTCCCCGTTCCAGGATGTATTGAGTATCTGGTTTTATGAGCTTCTCTAAGTACCATTTCTCTCATATCTCCAAATTTTGGTGCCCAAATCCTTTCAGCCCTATACCGGGTTCCGTCTTCCCGAATATTAAGATGCTTCTCCGATCCTTTGGGTATTTCATCCTTTAAATTTCCCTCTTTTAAAACTCCTTGTTGCGCCTCCTTTATTTGAGTAGTAAGGTTATTGTGAATCATTATATTCATAGATTTTACTCGAATGGGTTCTCTGTCCTTCCTGCTCAAGGCGTCGGCTACCACATTTGCCTTCCCCGGGTGGTAACGAATCTCAAAGTCGTAATCATTCAACAATTCAATCCACCTACGCTGCCTCATATTCAGTTGTTTCTGATTAAATATGTGTTGAAAACTTTTGTGGTCGGTATATATAATACTTTTGACCCCATATAAGTAGTGCCTCCAAGTCTTTAATGCAAAAACAACTGCGCCTAATTCCAAATCATGCGTCATATAATTTTGTTCGTGAATCTTCAATTGTCTAGACGCATAAGCAATCACCTTCGTTCGTTGCATTAATACACAACCGAGACCTTGCTTTGATGCGTCACAATAAATCACAAAATCATCATTCCCTTCAGGAAATGACAATATAGGTGCCGTAGTTAGCTTTTTCTTCAATAATTGAAACGCCTTCTCTTGTTCATCCTTCCATTCAAATTTCTTCCCTTTATGCGTTAATGCAGTCAAGGGTTTTGCTATTTTGGAGAAATCTTGGATGAATCTTCTGTAGTAACCAGCCAATCCTAAAAATTGACGTATATGCTTCAGAGTTTTTGGGGTTTCCCACTTTTCAACGGTTTCAATCTTTGCCGGGTCCACCTGGATACCTTCTTTGTTCACTATATGACTGAGGAATTGAACTTCTCCTAACCAAAATGCACACTTTGAAAACTTAGCGTACAGTTTTTCTTTTCTCAATACTTCTAGCACTTTTCTCAAATGTTCTTCGTGCTCTAGATCATTCTTTGAGTAAATAAGTATGTCATCGATGAAAACAATGACAAACTTGTCAAGATATGGACCACACACTCGGTTCATAAGGTCCATGAACACAGCTGGTGCGTTAGTTAATCCAAACGGCATAACCATAAACTCGTAATGACCATAACGCGTCCTAAAAGCAGTTTTTGGATTATCATCATCCTTTAGTCGCATTTGATGATATCCAGAACGTAAATCAATTTTTGAATAAACCGACGAGCCTTGTAGTTGATCAAATAAGTCGTCAATTCTCGGCAGTGGATAACGGTTTTTGATGGTAAGTTTATTCAACTCTCTGTAGTCAATACACAACCTAAATGTACCATCCTTCTTCTTGACAAACAAAACAGGAGCTCCCCATGGTGATGTGCTTGGTCGAATGAAACCACGTTCTAATAGTTCTTGCAGTTGGCTTTGCAGTTCTTTCATCTCGCTGGGTGCGAGTCTGTAAGGAGCACGAGCTATTAGTGCAGCTCCTAGTACAAGATCTATTTGAAATTCAACAGATCGATGTGGGGGTAATCCCGGTAATTCTTTCGGAAATACATCGGGAACTTCTTTTGCGACGGGAACATCATTGATGCTCTTTTCTTCAGTTTGTACTTTCTCGACGTGTGTTAGAACAGCATAGCAACCTTTTCTTATTACTTTTTATGCCTTCAAATTACTAATAAGATGTAGCTTCGTGTTTTCCTTTTCTCCATACACCATTAAGGGTTTTCCTTTTTCTCGTATAATGCGAATTGCATTTTTGTAACAAACGATCTCTGCTTTCACTTCTTTCAACAAGTCCATACCGATTATCACATCAAAACTCCCTAACTCTACTGGTATCAAGTCAATCTTAAATGTTTCGCTAACCAGTTTAATTTCTCGATTCCGACATATATTATCTGCTGAAATTAATTTACCATTTGCTAATTCGAGTAAAAATTTACTATCTAAAGGCATCAATGGACAACTTAATTTAGCACAAAAATCTCTACTCATATAGCTTCTATCCGCACCCGAATCAAATAAAACGTAAGCAGATTTATTGTCAATAAGAAACGTACCCGTAACAAGCTCCGGGTCTTCCTGTGCCTCTGCCGCATTAATATTGAAAACTCTTCCGCGGCCTTATCCATTCGTGTTCTCCTGGTTCGGGAAATTTCTAATAATGTGGCCCGGTTTTCCACATTTATAACAAACTACATTGGCATAACTTGCTCCGACACTACTTACTCCGCCATTACTCGTTCCTACACCATTTGTTCCTTTCGTTCTGTTAACCCCTGGTCCGTAGACCTCACACTTTGCTGCGCTATGACCATTATTTTTACACTTGTTGCAAAATTTGGTGCAGAACCCCGAGTGATACTTTTCACACCTTTGGCATAGCTGCTTCTGATTGTTGTTGTTGTTGCAGTTGTTATTGTTGTTGGAATGATTGTTGTAGCTGTTGTTGTTGTTGTTGTTGTTGTTGTTGTTGTTGTTGTTTTGTCGTTTGTTGTAGTTGCGATTGATGTTGCTATTGTTGGGATAGTTGTTGTTGGTTTGGTGACTCTTATCACTGTTTTCCTCCCACTTTCTTTTGACTAGCTTCACGTTGGCCTCTTCGGCCGCCTGTTCTTTAATTCTTCCTTCAATATGGTTCACTAGTTTGTGAGCCATTCTACATGCCTTTTGTATGGAGGCAGGCTCGTGTGAACTTATATCTTCTTGGATTCTCTCTGGTAACCCTTTCACAAACGCGTCGATCTTTTCTTCCTAATCTTCGAACGCTCTCGGACACAATAGGTACAAATCTGTGAATCGTCTTTCGTACGAAGTAATATCGAATCCCTGTGTTCGTAACCCTCTAAGTTCTGATTTGAGCTTATTGACCTCAGTTCTAGGAGGTACTTCTCGTTCATCAAGTGCTTGAATGCTGACCACGGTAGCGCGTAAGCAGCATCTTGTCCCACTTGCTCTAGATAGGTATTCCACCATGTTAACGCAATACCTGTGAAGGTATGCGTAGCGTGCTTCACTTTTTCTCCTTCAGCACACTTACTTATGGCAAAGACCGATTCAACTTTCTCGGTCCACCATTTCAATCCGATTGGTCCTTCGGTCCCATCAAATTCTGAAGGTTTGCAGGCAGTGAATTCCTTGTAGGAGCATCCTACACGATTTCTTGCATCGTTAGCTGTCTTGCTAGATTCAGAGTTATTGTTGGTATGTAGCGCGGCCTGTACTGCGGCTATGTTTGAAGCAAAAAAGGCACGAAATTCCTCTTCTCTCATATTCAAGATGTGTCGAGTAGTCGGTGCCATTTCCTTCAAAATAGTCAAATGAAACGAGTTAATCATATAGAATATCAAGAGAAGTCAATAGTATTTCGTAGCGTAATATGAACTTATTTATAAAAGCTCTTTCTTCATATTAGCGTTTTATACTCTTTAATTCGGGTAGTACCTACCCGTTAAGTTCATACTTAGTAGCTAACATACCATTTCAACTACTACAATTCTATATGAAAAACTAATCACAAACAAAATATATCATATTCAAACCTTTATACAATAACTTGCAAACTTACAATACCGCTATTTTACATATATTATGAAATATAGCACATAAAACATTAATACAAAGTAGTTGCGAAGATAATTCTAGTTAATAAATAAGGCGTTCAGCAAAGGCAATAAAGACACGTAATTCATACGTCCAGAAACAAGTCATGCATTCTGGTTTTACTAATACCACTTCCAATCCTTAGTTTTGTGGAACATAACCGTTGTGACCGATAGTAAGACAATGTGTTGTAACGTCGTCAAAAGGATGAAGGTTACGTAATGACCAACAGTCTTGTAATAACCTAAAAACCTCATTTCTTACCCCAATTACCGACTCCGTCACTTGTGTTAACGTTTTCTTTAATAGTTGTAGCCCGATGTTCTTGTTCTCACTTTGGTGAGAAGCGAACATTACTAACCCGTAAGCATAACATGCTTCTTTATGTTGCATGTTAGCCGCTTTTTCTAAATCACGAAGTCCTATATTTGGATATATTGAGTCAAAATAATTTCTTTACCCGTTGCGTAAAATAGCATTTGGGTTCCCTGCAATATATGCGTCAAAGTAAACACATCGTAACTTATGGATTTCCCAATGTGATATCCCCCATCTTTCGAACGAAAGCCTTTTATAAACCAAGATATTCTTGGAACGTTCTTCGAATGTCTTACAAACTGATCTCGCCTTAAATAGTTGTGCCGAGGAATTCTGACTGACTCTAGACAAGATTTCATCAATCATGTCTCTGGGTAGGTCTCTTAAAATATTGGGTTGTCTATCCATTTTGTGTTTTTATTCTGTAAAATAGACAAGAGTTAGATTCATAAAAAAATACTTATTAATACAAGCAATTTTTACATATATCATAAAGCATAAGCACACTATATTACATATATTACACCACACGAATACAACTATCTTATTCCGACTAGCTCGTTTCTTCTTCTTTGGTTTTGGTTCGTTTTGCCAAGTTTCTAGGGATATATGATGTTCCCCTAATACGAGCCATCGTTTTCCACATTGGTTTAGAAAAACCTGGTGGTTTAGAGGTTCACGGGTTATTGTCACAACTTAAGAAATACGGGTGTTGACGATACATATAAAGTTCATCGGGGTTGGAATCAAATTTCTCTATTTTTATGCCCTTTCCCTTATTGTTCTCTTTTGCCTTATTAAATTGTGTTGGGGTAATTTCTATAACATCATCAGAATCCTTGTCTGGATCCGATTCATCAGAGAATTGGTAATCCTCCCAATACTTTGCTTCCTTGGCGGAAACACCATTGACCATAATTAACTTTGGTCGGTTGGTTGAGGATTTTCTTCTACTTAACCGTTTTATTATTTCCCCCACTGGTGCTATTTCTTCTTCCGGTTCTGATTCTTCTTCCGGTTCCGATTCTTCTTCCGGTTCCTCTTCTTCTTCCGGTTCCTCTTCTGAAACTTGTGAATCAGTCCACGAATCATTCCAATTTACATTTGACTCTTCATTATTATTAGGTGAGTCAATTGGACTTGTTCTAGAGGTAGACATCTATCACATAATATCAAACACGTTAAGAGATTAATATATCACATAATATTCACATGTTAAAAATATATAGTTTCCAACAAAATTTGTTAAGCAATCATTTTTCAAGTAAACACGGTCGAAGTCCAGACTTACTAATGCATCCTAACAAACTCGATAAGATACACTAATATAAAATTCTGGTCGAAGTCCCATTCATATTGATTAATAAACGTTCCATATTAATTGATTTCGTTGCGAGGCTTTGACCTCTATATGAGACGTTTTTCAAAGACTGCATTCATTTTTAAAACAACCATAACCTTTATTTTATCAATAAAGGTTTCAAAAGCATTACGTAGATTATCAAATAATGATAATCTAAAATATACTGTTTACACACGACCATTACATAATGGTTTACAATAGAAATATATTACATCGACATATGTTTCTTGAATGCAGTTTTTACACAATATCATACAAACATAGACTCCAAATCTTGTCCTTATTTTAGTATGCAACAGCGGAAGCTCTTAGTATTCACCTGAGAATAAACATGCTTTAAACGTCAACAAAAAATGTTGGTGAGTTATAGGTTTAACCTATATATATCAAATCGTAACAATAGACCACAAGATTTCATATTTCAATATACATCCCATATATAGAGATAAAAATCATTCATATGGTGAACACCTGGTAACCGACATTAACAAGATGCATATATAAGAATATCCCCATCATTCCGGCACACCCTTCGGATATGATATAAATTTCGAAGTACTAAAGCATCCGGTACTTTGGATGGGGTTTGTTAGGCCCAATAGATCTATCTTTAGGATTCGCGTCAATTAGGGTGTCTGTTCCCTAATTCTTAGATTACCTGACTTAATAAAAAGGGGCATATTCGATTTCGATAAGTCAACCATAGAATGTAGTTTCACGTACTTGTTTCTATTTTGTAAATCATTTATAAAACCTGCATGTATTCTCATCCCAAAAATATTAGATTTTAAAAGTGGGACTATAACACACTTTCACAGATTTTTACTTCGTCAGGAAGTAAGACTTGGCCACTGGTCAATTCACGAACCTATAAAAAATATGTACATATATATCAAAGTATGTTCAAAATATATTTACAACACTTTTAATACATTTTAATATTTTAAGTTTATTAAGTCAGATGTCCTCGTTAGTAACCTACAACTAGTTGTCCACAGTTAGATGTACAGAAATAAATCGATATATATTATCTTGAATCAATCCACGACCCAGTGTATACACGTCTCAGGCTAGATCACAACTCAAAGTATATATATTTTTGGAATCAACCTTAACCCTGTATAGCTAACTCCAACATTACTGCATATAGTGTCTATGGTTGTTCCAAATAATATTTATACATGGGTCGATATGATATGTTAAAACATTTGCATACATGTCTATGGTATCCCAAGATTACATAATATATTAGAATACATGTATAATACAATATAAGTTAGCTAGGATATGATTTGTATAGAATTGTTAATATTTCCCGTAGCTACAAAAATCAAAAAATATCCAATCTTGTTTTACGCATAACTTCTTCATTTTAAATCCGTTTTGAGTGAATCAAAATGCTATGGTTTCATATTGAACTCTATTTTATGAATCTAAATATAAAAAGTATAGGTTTATAGTCGGAAATATAAGTTACAAGTCATTTTTATAAGAGGTAGTCATTTCAGTCGAAAGAACGACGTCTTGATGACCATTTTGAAAAACATACTTCTATTTTGAGTTTAACCATGATTTTTGGATATAGTTTCATGTTCATAAGAAAAATCATTTTCCCAGAAGAAAAACTTTTAAATCAAAGTTTATCATAATTTTTAATTATCAAACCCAAAACAGCCCGCGGTGTTACTATGACGGCGTATGTCCAGTTTTACGGTGTTTTTCGTGTTTCTAGGTTTTAAATCATTAAGTTAGCATATCATATAGATATATAACATGTGTTTAGTTGATTTTAAAAGTCAAGTTAGAAGGATTAACTTTTGTTTGCGAACAAGTTTAGAATTAACTAAACTATGTTCTAGTGATTTCAAGTTTAAACCTTCGAATAAGATAGCTTTATATGTATGAATCGAATGATGTTAGGAACATCATTACTACCTCAAGTTTTGTGGATAAACCTACTGGAAAAGAGATAAATGGATCTAGCTTCAAAGGATCTTGGATGGCTTGAAATTTCTTGAAGTAGAATCATGACAAGAAAACAAGTTCAAGTAAGATTTCCACTCGAAATAAGATTGTTATAGTTATAGAAATTGAATCAAAGTTTGAATATGAGTATTGCCTTGTATTAGAAAGATATCTTATTGTAAATAAGAAAGATTTCTTGAGGTTGGATGATCTCTCTACAAGATTGGAAGTAAGCTAGCAAACTTGGAAGTATTCTTGATTTTATGAAACTAGAACTTGTAGAATTTATGAAGAACACTTAGAACTTGAAGATAGAACTTGAGAGAGATTAATTAGATGAATAAAATTCAAGAATGAAAGTGTTTGTAGGTGTTTTTGGTCGTTGGTGTATGGATTAGATATAAAGGATATGTAATTTTGTTTTCATGTAAATAAGTCATGAATGATTACTCATATTTTTGTAATTTTATGAGATATTTCATGCTAGTTGCCAAATGATGGTTACAAAATGTGTTGGGTGACTCACATGAGCTGCTAAGAGCTGATCATTGGAGTGTATATACCAATAGTACATACATCTAAAAGCTGTGTATTGTACGAGTACGAATACGGGTGCATACGAGTAGAATTGTTGATAAAACTGAACGAGGATGTAATTGTAAGCATTTTTGTTAAGTAGAAGTATTTTGATAAGTCTCTTGAAGTCTTTCAAAAGTGTATGAATACATATTAAAACACTACATATATATACATTTTAACTGAGTCGTTAAGTCATCGTTAGTCGTTACATGTAAGTGTTGTTTTGAAACCTTTAGGTTAACGATCTTGTTAAATGTTGTTAACCCAATGTTTATAATATCAAATGAGATTTTAAATTATTATATTATCATGATATTATGATGTACGAATATCTCTTAATATGATATATATACATTAAATGTCATTACAAAGATAATCGTTACATATATGTCTCGTTTCAAAATCATTAAGTTAGTAGTCTTGTTTTTACATATGTAGTTCATTGTTAATATACTTAATGATATGTTTACTTATCATAATATCATATTAACTATATATATAACCATATATATGTCATCATATAGTTTTTACAAGTTTTAACGTTCGTGAATCACCGGTCAACATGGGTGGTCAATTGTCTATATGAAACCTATTTCAATTAATCAAGTATTAACAAGTTTGATTGCTTAACATGTTGGAAACACTTAATCATGTAAATAACAATTTCATTTAATATATATATAAACATGGAAAAGTTCGGGTCACTACATAATAAGGCACAAGATTTCATTTAATTAAATGTGCAGGATCATTACAACTGCAAAAATCATTCATACGATGAGTCGCCTGGTAACCGACCTTAACATAGAGCACTTAAGATATCTGACATCATACTTTCCACTATTTAAATGTATGACAAGAACCCTTCGAAGTACTAAAGCATTTCCACTATTCGAAAATGGGGGTGGTTAGTGCCCGTAGATCTACCTTTAGGATTCGCGTCAATTAGGGTATTTGTTCCCTAATTCTTAGGCTACCAAGCATAATAATAATAAGTACAGATATCCGGTATAACAAAACAATTGTAGAATGTAGTTTCATGAACTTGTGCTTATTTTGTAAAACGTTTATAAAAATTGCGCATATATTCTCAGTCCCAAAAATATAAAGAGAAAAAAAGAGCAAATGAAACTCACCTACTGTATTTCGTAGTAAAAATACATATATCGTCAATAAACAAGTGTAGGGTTGGTCTCGGATTCACGAACCTATATTATTCATATATTTATTAAAACATATACTTGAACATCTAATAATTCCATCTATTATTTACATATATTATTTATATATTTAGTGTTGTAGTTTATATATAATTTGTACTAAATTCTAATATATTTTATATCTTAAATTACATGTTATATATGTATTTATTTCGTATATACATAATAGAAAATGTTAATATTTTTAATATATAGTTGTAGATGATATTAATATAATTTTAGTATAAGCACAAAATATTTTTTTGTTATAATAATATAATAATAACGATAATGAAATTTTAAATAAAAAGATAGTTTTTAACAATGATAGTTATAGTAATAATTTAGATTTTTAATAAAAATGATAATTTTTAACTGATACTTTCGATAATACTATTAATTTTATTGTAACTGAAAGTTTAAATAAAGATGTTAAATAAAAAAAATAACGGTTCTTTTAATAGTAATAATACTAATTATGATGATATTAAGAATGATAATAATAATAATAATAATAATAATAATAATAATCCTAATAATGATACTTATATTAATAATAATAATACTATACTAATAATAAAAATAATAATAATAATAATAATAATAATAATAATAATAATAATAATAATAATAATAATAATAATAATAATAATAATAAGAATAATAATAATTCAAATTTTAATTTCTAATTCTAATTCTAATTCTAATTCTAATCTAATAATAATAATAATAAAAGTGAATAAACTACGTTTAAATCAAGCTTTTTTTTTTAAAAAAAAAATTCCCTGAACCGGGCTCGAACACCCGACCTCCCGCTCATTGAAGACACCACTGACCATTATACTATCTTTGTTTTTGTGATTTAATTCACTAACAAAACTATATAAACCGGTTCCCGTTTTCATTTCTTTCTTCTCAAATCCAAACCACAGGAACCCAAATATTTATATCAAATATCATGTATCATCGTTATCCCCATAAAATTCGGCCCAACAAGTAGATCAAGCCCAACAACTAGATTAGCCCACTAATCGATTACAAACTGTCACGATTAGGGTTAAACCCTTAAGTTTTTCGGTTCACCACATATATTAAAACTCGTTGATCATCATTCATCAAACGTCACTGTCTTCATCATATTCACATCATCATTCTCACGATCATAATCTCGTTGATATCATCCTCGTCATCTTCTCTGTATCACCATCATAATTCCATCATCATCGTTACATCATCAACACCGTTATCCTCGATTCATCATCATACATCATTCATCTTTGTTCAATCAAAAATAGAAAACAACGAAGGCAATGGTTTTGAAGAAAAAAAAATATGATCGTTGGTGGGTTTGTCTCGGTTCAAACATTACAGCAGTTTAATTTAAACGATGGTGTGGTGGTTGTTGTGGGTCACGAAAAAGGAGAAGAGTGGTGATATAGTAGTGGCAGTTTTTGGTGATGTTTTATAGCAACCACCGAAGCAAAACGATGAACCGTGGTGGTGGTTATGGCCGGGTAGCAGCAAAAAATCACAACAGCAATTCGTGAGTTGCAGAAAGAAAGGAGAAAAGAAGAGAGATATGGTTTGTGTCATGGAGGTGGTGACGTTCGATTGAAACACAGAAAAATAAAAGATAGTGAAGGTTGATGATGGTTTCTCATTATGGTTCTTTTGATGATGGTTCTCGTACAGTAACAAGGCGATAGCAACAACCAAATTAATGATGGGTTGTGATTATTATGTTGGTCTCGAATAAAAAATAGAACCAGAAGTTTCGAAGGTGGGTTCGATGTTGGTTTATGGTTTGATGAAAGGTGATGCTCATGGTGGTGATGTTTGGGCAATGGTGGCGATGTTTACCAATGGACAAGAAATAAAGGAGAGAACATAGATGGGTGGGTGTTCCTTGAAGATTATTATATAGAAGTATCAAATGCTCCAGTTGTAGTTTTGCTAGGATATAGTGTTAGCTAAATGTTAGTATGATCTATTTTTTTTGTTAAAAGACAACGATTTGCAATATAAAATCCACAATTACCTATTTGTTTTTTTGTTACCATTATAATCACTTACAAATAGTTTTCTGAATTAAAGATGCCAAAAGGTGATGTAGTTGTGTATCAATATGTGTAGGCAAGTGTACGTAATATTCAATTAATATGATTGAGAATGAAAGTCAAAAGTGCACAGTAACCTAAATCATATATCTAAATTATCATAACAGTATAGCAGCCGTGAATATTGTTTTCTTCTACCGACAGTTTTTACGGACTGTGTATCGTGCGAAATCAGTGGCGGGTGAAAGTGTTTAGAAAAATCTCATATTTTTAAATTAACTATATTTATTTATTTTGATCATTATGGTATAAAATTCAACCATTAATTTGTTAAATGAAAATTACATCAACTGTCACTCCCATTTTTGGGTAAAATATAAAAATGTTCAAATTTAACAATTAGCTCCTAAATATATTTTTAATAAGCCTATACTTTATAAAACTCATTTTCGGATCACCGTTTATTTTAAAATCACATAAGTTTGAATTAATACTTCCCTAAATAATAATTGAAACGTCCAGCGAGTATTACAATCATTTAATATTTATTTTTAATACACTTTATTTATATATAATTATGCTTTAAATAATAATTATTATAATACTTTAAATAATAATTATTATAATATCTTATTTTTTATTTTATATTACATAATTAATTTTAAATACTACAACATATAGTGTTTCAAATTATTTTTCCAATTATATATATATGTATATATACTCACATAACTATTTACAATCAATTGTTCGTGAATCGTCGAGAACGGTCGAAAGTTAATTGCATATATGAAACAGTTTAAAATTTTTGAGACTCAGCATTACAGACTTTGTTTATTGTGTCGAAATCATATAAAGATTAAGTTTAAATTTGATCGAAAATTTCTGGGTCGTCACAGTACCTACCGAGGTTGTCATGGCTAACTATATAAATGTTTTCATGACGAATATGAGTTAATAAATAGAGTTTTATCATTATTGAGTAATGTAGATAAAACAATTCAATTATGTGAAGTGTACGAGTGAAGCTGTCACAAAAGATTGGGATAGGGATCTAACTTTTGGCGTAGTCACAGTGGATTTCCAGAATTTAAGGAATTTAAAAGAAAATCTTTGAAATCCGAATAAGATCTGATTCTTCGGTGAATAAGGAGATTAAGATCTCTTCAATTAAATGCGATGATCTGCCTCGATTGCTTTGTCGGATATTTCTATTATAAATTAACTTCTTCCGTTTCCATTATTTTCACCAATTCTATGCTTTTCTTTCTTATTTCATTTTTCCAAAGATTTTGAAAATGCTTAATCCAGTTCTGATCCTTGTTCTTATTTTGACTATCGTATCTGTCATTCTTCTTTTCCATTTACCACCGAAGGAATCTATTCACTTCTATTATTACCTTGGGGTTATAGTATTTCTAATTCTCCCGTGTCTTTATACGGCTATACGCATTGATGTACACGGTTTGTAATTTCTGTGTTGTTGTCGAGTTTTATATCTTCCCTTATGTTTCGGAGCTCTTTGCCTTTTTTTTCTCTTCTCAACCTCTAGTGAAGCGAGTAATGGTCCAGAATTCATAAGTATGGAGTTTCGAATGATTATAATATATTAAGCAGAAAGGAACGGTAATAGCACGAATTGATTTGTCAAATTACCAGAATCACTGAGAATAGAACTATCAAGAATATATTTTCTTGATATGTTTATAAATTAAACAGAATGAAAGAGTTATGTAACATGACACATGATGACGTTATGGACTGTGAATCATCACGTTTCATTAGAAATTCAGCATGACTTACTGTAATATAATCACGTTGGCCAAGTGTCATTATATTATACTAACTCATGCTTCAATTCCCAACACTTCTCCACAATTCATTCATAATTTATACTTAGATTTTACAGAAGTTTCTAATATATTGGAATAAAGATAGCACGAAGAGGTATATAATTTCGGACAAGAATATTTATGAAAATATCCTCAGAAATATCGAAGATATTTATGATGATATTTTGGAATTTCTAAGTTCGAAGGTGGATGAAGAAAGATTTTCCGCAAGATTTTAACATGACTTCGGAACAAGATATTCCCTAAAGATTTCGGCGGATCCAGAATTAGCTGGATTCTTTAAATATAGGGTTTGGTCCTTGTATTTGTCCTTGGTCTCCTTCATGGTTAGTTCAATCCGTTTTTCAGTACCAAATTTTCTATCGAGCGTTCCCAACACTCCATTCTTTATCATCAGACTCTTGGCTATTCAGGTCATCTACAATTTTACTGTTTCGTCTGCATTTAATGCAGCCATATCTGAATCGTCGGTTATCAATCCGAGGTGGTTTCAAAAGAATTGTGTTTTAGATGATTAAACGCTGATGATAATATGGTGGAATATAAAAGGTTCCCAGTTATCAATAAAAGAACACACACACATATATATATATATATATATATATATATATATATATATATATATATATATATATATATATATATATATATATATATATATATATATATATATATATATATATATCAAGGTTATAATAAGGTTGTTTCGGACGAAAAGTCGAAGTTGACGTGATAGAGCTGTGACAAAATTGGCTAATTTAGAAAAGGAATTGCAAAGTTATTTTAGGTAATAATAACAATGATGAATTAGCACAACTATGTGTTAAACATTTACTCAGTTTCCGAGAGTTTTTCAGATGCATAACTATATGTATCAACCTTTTCTTTCATAGATGAAGTGCGGTTGGTTCATCCTATTGATTGAGGTGTTTTCAAGAATCATGAAAGGTTTGAACGTAGTTTATAATTGTCAAGGTACAAATGAGGTTTAAGATGAAATCAAGTGGCAAACTTGAAGAATTGTTTAGTTTCATATATTATAATCAATATTATAATTCATTTTTAATTGTCCAATGTTGATAGTCCAATAATCGGTTTATATATATATAATCTTAGAATTACCCCACGACGTATTGTATACGTATTGTATTTGCATCAACCCAGAGACGTATTGTATACATATTGTCTTAGAATTAACTAAGACGTATTGTGTACGTATTGTCTTAGGATTTATCAAAACATATTGTATACTTATTGTGTTAGGATGTACCAAGAATATTATTTTACATATATACAATTACAGAATTCGTGTACATGTCTCAGACTCGATCACAACTCAAAGTATATATATTATTGTAGAATCAACCTCAACCCGGTATAGCGAACTATAGCATTACAGCATATAGAGTGTCTATGGTTATTCCAAATAATATATATGCATGCGTCGATATGATATGTCAAAACTTTGTATACGTATCCCAATATTTAAAGTGCGTAAATAAATAACAGAAATTAAATGATGATAAATAAAATTGCGGGAATTAAAATTGCGATAAATAAATTTCAATAAATAAATGTAATCAGTTAGCTAGGAACAGTTAGCGTGGATTCTTAATAAAATTTTTCATAGTTAATTTGTTTGTTTCTAACAAATTTTATTTTGTCCAATGTTTTCTTCATTATGCCACTTGTTGGATTCTGATAAGTCAAAATCTAAATATGAAATTGAATGAAAATGGTTATTCTGTGGTAAACGGATCCGTATATTTGTAGATGTAAGTAGGATAGTAAATGACTGTTGAATCAGATTCGAAGAATGTACAGTGTAACTTATTAATGTGAAATCTAAATATTCCTCGGGTATTACCTACCCGTTAAAATATTTTCACCATTAACAATTAGTACAAAAGAATTTTTAATTACAATCTTTATGAAAATATACTTACATATACATTTTCTTTAGGTGTAATCATGGATTTAATGAGTAGATATAATATTAACTCATTTGATTTACCGTTAGAACTAGAATACATAATCTCTGAAATATTAGAGATTACATAATCATCATGAAGAACGAAGATAACCGATGTAGAACTAGATGTAGAACGAAGATTGTGTTCGAGGTATAGATTACGATGTTGAGGCGTGTGATGTTGAGGCTTATGTTATTGGTAGTACTGGTGTTGCCAGTGCTGTTGCTGAAGCTGGTAGGGTTTGCACTATATTTTCCAAGGCTACAACTCAGGCGCGAAGCTCGTTGACTTCTTCTATTATACCGAGATAATTGTCGGTTCAGATGAGTGGATGAATAAGATTTAGAATTTTTGATAGAATATAATCGTGGCGAGATACTCTGGAAATGAGTGTGAAAATGGTGTTTCGGATAGGTTCGCCGATAAGTGCATCAGGTTCTTCACCAAGAGGTGAAGTTGGTTGGTGGAAATGGTCGCCTTCTTCTCGTCTCCATCGGTTAAGTCGACTACGAACCCATCAGATGAATTGGTTGATTCATTTTGGTGACACTGATTTCGGAGCTTAGGTGAAACTCCATATCGAAATAGCTGTCAGAATCCGAGGAATTCGAACTGGTTGAGGGATTCATCTCGTACGATTAGATGAAGGATTTTCAATAAGAAGTAGATTATAGGATGTAGATTAGTACCCTGCAATACATAATTTACAAATGCATATATAATACTAAAATCCCATAACTTACGGAGGAATCTACGGAAGCTGTCAGGAAAAGGTAACAATAACAGATATGCTAAGATATAAATTTATCTATACACTGTCTATGCAATAGAGGCAGTAAGACGTGTCTAGACTTTAAGGATGATAAGCAAATAATTTTTCGACACTAAATGATAAGCGAAACTTTTGACATGCAGACACGGTCAAAGTCCAGACCCACTAATGCATCTAAACAACTATCAGTTAGACACACTAATGCAAGACCTGGTTCGCTAAGACCACCGCTCTGATACCAACTGTGATAACCCATTCATATCCATCCGAACGAAGTCCATATCGATTATAAACAATTCATAACAGTTGATTACATCGCGAGGTACTTGACCTCTATATGATACATTTTTACAAACATTGCATTCCTTTTTGAACAGACAATCTTTCATTACATCGAAAGTTGACGACATGCATACCATCTCATAATATATCCAACTATAGTTGACTTAATAATAATCTTGATGAACTCAACGACTCGAATGCAACGTCTTTTGAAATATGTCATGAATGAATTCAAGTAATATCTCTAAAATGAGCAAATGCACGGCGGAAGGTTTCTTTCATACCTGAGAATAAACAAGCTTTAAAGTGTCAACCAAAAGGTTGGTGAGTTTATAGGCTTAATTTCTATATAATAGTCATAATGTTTAATAAGCCACAAGATTTCATTTAATTAAATGTGCAGGATCATTACAACTGTAAAAATCATTCATACGATGAGTAGCCTGGTAACCGACCTTAACATAGAGCGCTTAAGATATCTGGCATCATACATTCCACTATTCAAATGTATGACAAGAACCCTTCGAAGTACTAAAGCATTTCCACTATTCGAAAACGGGAGTGGTTAGTGCCCGTAGATCTACCTTTAGGATTCGCTTCAATTAGGGTGTATGTTCCCTAATTCTTAGGTTACCAAGCATAATAATAATAAGTACAGATATCCTGTATAACAAAACAATTGTAGAATGTAGTTTCATGAACTTGTGCTTATTTTGTAAAACATTTTTAAAAATTGCGCATGTATTCTCAGTCCCAAAAATATAAAGAGAAAAAGAGAGCAAATGAAACTCACCTACTGTATTTCGTAGTAAAAATACATATATCATCATTGAACAAGTGTAGGGTTGGTCTCGGATTCACGAACCTATATTATTCATATATTTATTAAAACATATACTTGAACATCTAATAATTCCATCTATTATTTATATATATTATTTATATATTTAGTGTTGTAGTTTATATATAATTTGTACTAAATTCTAATAAATTTTATATCTTAAATTACATGTTATATATGTATTTATTTCGTATATACATAATAGAAAATGTTAATATTTTTAATATATAGTTGTAGATGATATTAATATAATTTTAGTATAAGCACAAAATATTTATTTGTTATAATAATATAATAATAACGATAATGAAATTTTAAATAAAAAGGTAGTTTTTAACAATGATAGTTATAGTAATAATTTAGATTTTTAATAAAAATGATAATTTTTAACTGATACTTTCGATAATACTATTAATTTTATTGTAACTGAAAGTTTTAATAAAGATGTTAAATAAAAAAAATAACGGTTCTTTTAATAGTAATAATACTAATTATGATGATATTAAGAATGATAATAATAATAATAATAATAATAATAATAATAATAATAATAATAATAATAATAATAATAATAATAATAATAATAATAATAATAATAATAATAATCCTAATAATGATACTTATATTGATAATAATAATACTATTCTAATAATAAAAATAATAATAATAATAATAATAATAATAATAATAATAATAATAATAATAATAATAATAATAATAATAATAATAATAATAATAATAATAATAATAATTCAAATTTTAATTTCTAATTCTAATTCTAATTCTAATTCTAATCTAATAATAATAATAATAAAAGTGAATAAACTACCTTTAAATCAAGCTTTTTTTAAAAAAAAAAAATGCCCTGAACCGGGCTCGAACACCCGACCTCCCGCTCATTGAAGACACCACTGACCATTATACTATCTATGTTTTTGTGATTTAATTCACTAACAAAACTATATAAACCGGTTCCCATTTTCATTTCTTTCTTCTCAAATCCAAACCACAGGAACCCAAATATTTATATCAAATATCATGTATCATCGTTATCCCCATAAAATTCGGCCCAACACACCATTGACTATTCGGCCCAACAAGTAGATCAAGCCAAACAACTAGATTAGCCCACTAATCGATTACAAACTATCACGATCAGGGTTAAACCCTTGAGTTTTTCGGTTCACCACATATATTTCATCATCATTCATCAAACGTCACTGTCTTCATCATATGCACATCATCATTCTCACGATCATAATCTCGTTGATATCATCCTCGTCATCTTCTCTGTATCACCATCATAATTCCATCATCATTGTTACATCATCAACACCATTATCCTCGATTCATCATCATACATTTTTCATCTTTGTTCAATCAAAAACCGAAAACAACGAAGGCAATGGTTTTGAAGAAAAAAATATGATTGTTGGTGGGTTTGTCTCGGTTCAAACATTGCAGCAGTTTAATTTAAACGATGGTGTGGTGGTTGTTGTGGGTCACGAAAAAGGAGAAGAGTGGTGATATAGTAGTGGCAGTTTTTGGTGATGTTTTATAGCAACCACCGAAGCAAAACGGTGAACCGTGGTGGTGGTTATGGCCGGGTAGCAGCAACAAATCACAACAACAATTCGTGAGTTGCAGAAAGAAAGGAGAAAAGAAGAGAGATATGGTTTGTGTCGTAGAGGTGGTGACGTTCGATTGAAACACAGAAAAATAAAAGAGAGTGAAGGTTGATGATAGTTTCTCATTATGGTTCTTTTGATGATGGTTCTCGTACAGTAACAAGGCGATAGCAACAGCCAAATTAATGATGGGTTGTGATTGTTATGTTGGTCTAGAATCAAAAATAGAACCAGAAGTTTCGAAGGTGGGTTCGATGTTGGTTGATGGTTTGATGAAAGGTGATGCTCATGGTGGTGATGTTTGGGCGATGGTGGTGATGTTTACCAATGGACAGGAAATAAAGGAGAGAACATAGATGGGTGGGTGTTCCTTGAAGATTATTATATAGAAGTATCAAATGGTCCAGTTGTAGTTTTGCTAGGATATACTGTTAGCTAAATGTTAGTATGATCTATTTGTTTGTTAAAAGACAACGATTTGCAATATAAAATCCATAATTACCTATTTGTTTTTTTGTTACCATTATAATCACTTACAAAAAGTTTTCTGAATTAAAGATACCAAAAGGTGATGTAGTTGTTTATCAATATGTGTAGGCAAGTGTACGTAATATTCAATTAATATGATTGGGAATGAAAGTCAAAAGTGCACAGTAACCTAAATCATATATCAAAATTATCATAACAGTATAGCAGCCGTGAATATTGTTTATATCTACCGACAGTTTTTACGGACTGTGTATCGTGCGAAATCAGTGGCGGGTAAAAGTGTTTAGAAAAATCCTATATTTTTAAATTAACTATATTTATTTATTTTGATCATTATGGTATAAAATTCAACCATTAATTTGTTAAATGAAAATTACATCAACTGTCCCTCCCATTTTTGGGTAAAATATAAAAATGTTCAAATTTAACAATTAGCTCCTAAATATATTTTTAATAAGCCTATACTTTATAAAACTCATTTTCGGATCACCGTTTATTTTAAAATCACATAATTTTGAATTAATACTTCCCTAAATAATAATCGAAACGTCCAGCGAGTATTACAATCATTTAATATTTATTTTTAATACACTTTATTTATATATAATTATGCTTTAAATAATTATTATTATAATATCTTATTTTTTATTTTATTTTACATAATTAATTTTAAATACTACAACATATAGTGTTTCAAATTATTTTTCCAATTTCCAATTATATATATATGTATATATACTCACATAACTATTTACAATCAATTGTTCGTGAATCGTCGATAACGGTCGAAAGTCAATTGCATATATGAAACAATTTAAACTTTTTGAGACTCAGTATTACAGACTTTGCTTATTATGTCAAAATCATATAAAGATTAAGTTTAAATTTGATTGAAAATTTTCGGGTCATCACAAAAGATCACCCTAGGCCACAAGTAGCGGTGATGTTTGTAGTCTTTGTACTCTATCTTTAATTATAACCTTCACGTTAATAGTGTATACACATAACAAGTTATTAATATACTTATTAGTTATATATATATATATATATATATATATATATATATATATATATATATATATATATATATATATATATATATATATATATATATATATATATATATATATATATATATATATATATATATATATATATATATATATAAGTGATAATATATTTAGTGTAATTAAGTGTTACTATATAGTTAAGTGTATAAGTTTTACTAATAATAGTATTATTATTTAATTAATCAACTATTATGTATACTTATCATTATATGTTACATATATAAATATACACCTATGTGATACATACATATATATATATATTCTTTATTTATGATCATACATGTTCATAACTATATAGTATATATATTAGGTGTAGGTGTTACATATACATAAGTGTAAGATGATACATATATATACTTATTACTTTTCTTATTATGTTTGCTAACCTTATATAATACTTACATAATACATATTCATACATACATACACACGTACATATACATACATATATACACATACATATATACGTATGTATATATCTAAATATATACACAAGCATATACCTACCTATATATATGTACATACATACATATATATGCATGCATGCATGCATGTATATCATCTTCATTATTACTTATTAGTTACCCTCATGCACATAAAATCATAGTTTTTATTCAAAATCATCACCTAATAACATTAACATAAAATCGTAAGTTTTTAATTACAATCTTATTAATAAACTTGTAACCCTTACTCATAATACTTCATGTATATACATAACCATAATCATTATTCAAATCTTTTAACCCTAATCATAATATTCATAATCAATACATGATATTCATAATCTTTATCTTATTACTCTATAATCATAATCATACAACTATTACCATAATACTTATACATAAACATAATCATAATTCATAATAAAGTTTACTTTTAAATTCAACTATTATTATTAACTTGTTTCATGATCAAATCTAATTCATTATCATTATTCATGTATAAATCCTACTCAGTACTTATTAATCATAATATTTTATATTTTATTCATTAATCAACTTTATTAGACATCAATACCTATAACAATATACATACAAATAACTTAAAAGTATTTGATTTAAAAGTAAGATTGAACTAGGGTTTTAGGCTACCTTAGTAGAAAATAGGGACCAATAATATGATGATGATGGTGATGCGAAACAGAAACAGAAACCAGTAGCAGCAGCAAAAATGACCCAATTGAGGTCTTCTTGGACTGTTTTGGCTCGACAGAATCACAGGTACAGCAGTAGCAAAAACTAGAATAAAAATGCAGCAATAATGGAGATGATTGTGGGCTGCTTTCACTCGCAGAAGCAGCAAGAACACAGCAGGTTTCATGGTGATTTGCGTGACGGATCACAGCAGAAAAACTGTTGTAGCAGCGGTGGTGGTGGCTGCAAACAGGCAGCTGGGTGGCAGGTATGTGATGAGCTGCAGAAACGCAGCAGAATGATGATGATGGAGGCCAGTTTTTAGTGTGATAGTGGTGGGAGACTGCCGAACAAAACAAGAGAGGGAGAGAGATCTTGAGGTGTTTTTCTTCAAGTGATTTGTAATGAGCTATGGGATCTCTTGGGGTCTTTTTATAGGATGGGAATTAGAGTTATGATCATACCAGGATTGCTTAGAAAAACTTGGTGATCAAGGATTATGATTTAGATTAGAATGCAAGGAAAATATAGTTGATTAGGATTAGGATTAGATTAGCTTAGGGATCAAGTTTTTCTTTCTTTTCTTTTTTTACAAATAGCCGATTTTATTATTTATTGTTTATTTATTTATTTTTTAAAAACTCGACATCCATTATTAATTATATATATATATATATATATATATATATATATATATATATATATATATATATATATACATATATATATATATATATATATACATATATATATATATATACATATATATATATATATATATATATATATATATATATATATATATATATATATACATATATATTATTTTGCATTTATATATAATACATTTTATTTAATCATTTTCATTTGTCCATGTCCTTTTGTTAAATTTTAATTTAATTCTAATTATTTATAAATGTCACATTTAATTTATTACATATAGTTTATATTATTAATTTAATATTAGGGTTAGTGTTTAGTATTTAATAGGTAGGGTTAGGTATTTAATTAATATTAGGGTTTAAGTATTAATCACTATATTTATTATATCCGGATATCAACCCTAGTGATAATACATAGAATATGACAATGAAACCCTAAGGGCATTTCTGTCATTTCATGAAGGAAAAATGAGGGTTGTTATATTAACTGCCATACCGAGTCTGCTTCAAAGTTAGAAATTCTCTTCAAGTGTTGCAGATTGTGGTGTATTTAAGGTTCTAACACATTCGGTTTGATTAAACGCAGCTAGTTCGTGTAGTTTGAGCAAGGATTTGATCTCATTTCTAAGTTTCATACTTAGATTCGGTTTGTCAACTGCTACAGTTAACATTCGGTATATACACATTTGGTTTCATTGATATTTTACTTGATACTAACTTGTTTCTTGTGCAGCAAGCATACGGAATCTAATTCAAAGTGTTATACATTGGATTGGGTTTATCTGTTAGTGAAGTGTTACAGAATCTGGTTACCGAACCAGATACCAAAACCGAGTCTGGTTACCAAATCTCAGATATACTAGTTATATTGTGAGGTTTAATTGTCCCAAGGCTTCAAAGTTGGTGGTTACCGAATCTTTACAGAATCTGTGTGAGATACTCGTCATTTTATCAATTTTTGATACATAATCTGATATACCGAATCTGCTACAGTACCGAATCTGATACCGAATCTGACATTTTGTTAGATTCTTCTGAACCTGAATCTTGGATTGTGTGTTATACCGAATCTACCTCAGATTTTGTCAACATGTCTACTCAAGATACATTAATCATTGGATCAGATTTTGGACCTCCAGTGTTGTTTGATGGCAAGTAAAACAAGTGGCTTCATTGTATCACTCAGTACATAGACTACAAGGGTGAGAAGGCAAAGTATATATGGGCTTATTTGAGAGAAGGTCCAGTTGTTGAATACCATCCTGATACTGGTATGCCAATTCCAGTATATGAACTTTTTGGTGAGAAACATGAGAGAGCTCAGGGTGATATTGAAACTAAAAATGTCATCATGCAAGCCATCCTGTATGAGTTGTTTGAAAATGTTGATAGTGATACTACTGCCAACAACATATGGGATGAGATCAAAAGACAACAAGAAGGTTATGACATGTCTGTTGTTACCAAACTGAATAAGGCTCTAGGACTTTATGAAGATTTCAAGCAGGAACCTGAAGAACTTCTCAAGGATACCTACAGACGTTTCAATGGTGTTCTTAATGAGTTGAAGAGGTGCAAGATTACTAAAGTGAATGCAGAGATCAACATGAAGTTTCTCAAAAAGCTCAATACTAATTGGCTTCCTTATAGAACTATCATTCGATCTATCAAAGAGATTGATAAGCTGAACATTCATGAGCTTGTTGGAGTCCTTATACATTATCAACCAGCCGTGTCTAAACTTCAAGAGGAAAGAAAATAGTCTTATCGGGGTGATCCACTTGACCTCATTGCTAAGGAGAAGATAAAATCTTACACCACTTCCAAAAGCTTATCCAAGAAAGTGCTTGTTGAAGAATTGACAGATTCTGAAGGGCTCAACCTTTCGGATGTTGATGATTCTCACCTTGAACTAGTCAATATGGCTTCCATGTTCACCAAAGACTTGAACAAGTACAAGTTTAAAGGCAAATCAAGCAACCAACGCAAGAATTCATCTTCTTCCTCCTACTACAAGAAATCTGATTCATCAAAACATCAACATGCTGATGATTCCAAGAAGGATGATTCAATCTGTTACAATTATGGCAAAGCTGGTCATTTCTCTCGTGAGTGCAAGATGCCTAAGAAGAAGGATGCAGCTTACTATAAGAAGAAAATGTTGATGGCAAAGGTCATGGAGACTGGGGGAGAGCTGAAACCGATTGATGACACTTGGTTTAATTGGACGGATGATTCTGATTTTGAGGTGGAACATGCTAGTGTATGCAATTTGACCAAACTTATCAAAGAAAAGGAAGCAATGGAGAACTATGACTCAACATCTGATGATTATGAGGTACAATTAACTGAAATCTCAACTGATTTTGTGAAAATGCAAAATGACATGATGAAGAATTTAGTCTCAATGTCAAAAGAGGTAAAAGGTCTAAAATCTAAAAACAAAACTTTGAAAGATAAAATCAAACTTAATGAGACTAAATCTTCATCATCATCATCCAATTCACAATCGGAAATGAATCGATTGACAGTCCAACTCAGCTCTACGGAAACTGAGTTGGAAGAACTTAAGAAGTCAATACTTCCGATTAAAATTGAATGAACGAATTATCGGCTGAAATCCGAACGTCTTGCGGAGAAAGTTCAATTCTTAGAAAAAAAACTCTATCTGATTTAAAAGAACAACATGAACCCACATTTTCCAAATTAAACAAGAAAATTGTTCAATTGGAAGAAACCATAATTAAGAAGAAAGCTAAAATTTCACTATTCACTAAAAATTCTTTAATAATGAAAGCTCAACTTACACGATATGAAGAGAAACTCTATCGACAAGAGCAATCACGAGCTCTCATTAGTATGGAATTGTCAAAACAAACAATCTTTATGAATAGACCAAAATCGATTTATGGTGATAAGTAGGGGTTGGGTTTTGAAAATCCCAAGATGTTAGACGATATTTCCAAAAAAAATTCTAGGATTATATCATTCTGATTATTTTCAAGCTGGTTTACCATATCATTTTGTGCATACTTCTGATGCTGATTTTGATGATATTATTGTTAATCGCTCATCTAGAAAATATTATCAAATTAGCTTGATGTATGAGAAAATTAATGCTAAAATAGGTAAATCAAATCCTGATTTCTTGAAAAAACTTGTTGAACATGAACAGAATATGGAAAATGCTAATTATGTGCCTACACGTAGATTAGTTTACATTCCGACCCTCATGTTAGAGAAATACATTTTGATGCTAGAAAAAGAAGTGTTTGACTCATCTAGTTCTAGTGTTACCATAAATGAGGTGTTTGAACAACCTGCTATTGAAGCAAAACCAATTCTACCGGCCTTAACAGATGTCCTGTTTCAAAAGTGAAAATCGGTGAAGACCTAGCACATGAATTAAATGACTTAACCAACAAGTTTACAACCAAATTAGACAAGATTGAAAACAAGTTGAAACTTGCTAAGTCAAAATCACTAGGTCACAAGGCTTTAGATGAAAAGGTAGAACCTAAGGTAGAACCTAAGGTTGAACCTAAGGTAGAACCAGATGAAACAAAGCATGACAAGATAGATTTGAATCATCTAGTTGATAAACTTGAAACATAATATGTTGAATTGCCACTTAGATGTCAATCTTTGCAACAAATGCTTAAGATATGTGATAAACTTCCACCACTTCCTAGGAAAGAAAGTACTTATGCTTTTAGGGAATGTGAAGTTCTAGTTTCTGCTGAGGACGTGTGTCTTGAGATTCAAAGTTTAAATCGTAAGATAATTCTACTGAAGCAGGATAACACACATAAGCATACTTCTTTACAAGCACACACATCACAAATGACTTCTACTTGTGTGAATGATTCACTTTTAAGGATGCCTTGTGTGAATAACGTTTCTAAGTGTGCTGGAGGAATTGATAAGAAGGTTAAGGGGAAACAACAATCTAATGCTTATAAACCTATTACCATTCTTAAAAATCCTTTACGCTCTCAAGATGAGAAAAGTGTTTCAAAAGTTTCACCTTCAAAGCAATTTATTGTTAAAAAGGTAAATCATCCAGATGGTTCTTGTTCTACTGAAAAACTTCCTCTGATGTTAATGTCAAAACATACAAAGGAAAGTATGTTAAAGAAATCAATGAAGTCTTCAAAACAACACACGAGTCCAAAACCCGATTTGAGTGAGTATGATGCAAAGGAACGTAAAATCAAAATGGAAATTTTGCAAAGTCAATATACTCAAATGTCAACTAAAAAGTTTGGACGTCTCACTAACAAAGGTTATAATCTAAACTTGAATTACAAGTCCGTATGGGTTCCTAAGTCAAAGACTAAGAAAGTAGCAAATCAAAACATGAAATCTGCTAGTCGACCTAGGAAGTCATCACATGTATTTCAATTTTCTTCTATGAATAAAACATCTACTTGGAATAAGTTGTGTGTTAATACTTCTGATGATCATGTAAAACTTGAGATTGCTTATGATGCTTCATGTAATGTGCTTTTAAATGATGATTTAACATCTACATTGCATGATACATTACGTGATACATTTGTTTGTGACACAAAGTTTGTTGCTGGTATTAACCGTAGAGGACCTAAGAAACTTTGGGTATCTAAACTCTAGGAAACTTAACGTTTATACGGTTTCGACGTCTGTGTGTGGTATATTGACTCCGGTTGTTCTAGGCACATGACGGGAGATAAATCCTATGTTGACAAATTCCTAGGAACGGTTACCTTTGGAAATGATGAGATTGCAGTGATAACGGGTTATGGAGATTATGTGAAAAATGGCATAACAATCAAAAGGGTCTCATATGTTGAGGGTTTTAGGTGCAGTTTGTTTACTGTCAGGCAATTTTGCGATGGAGATCTCAAAGTTCTCTTTGAACGTCGTCAATGCACCGTGCAATCCACCGATGGAAATGATCTCTTTGTTGGTAAACATTCTGCTTCACTACATACTATTGACCTCAATGATGCCCCAACACATGGAAACATGTGTTTGGCTACTCGTTCCACAAATGAAAATTCGTGGTTTTGGCATCACCGAATGTGACACCTGAATTATAAGGGTATCAATTGACTGGTCTCTAAAGACTCGGTTGATGGTATTCCTAGCTTTCAATATGATAAGCATCATGTGTGTCCATCATGTTCAATAGGTAAGCTGAAACAGACTATTATTCTCTTAAGAAAGTCCCAAATACTAAAACGTCTTTGCATTTATTACATATGGACTTATGTGGACCCATGAGGGTTTCTAGCCTTGGTGGCCGAAAACATGTGATTGTCATTGTAGATGACTATACTCGATTTACATGGATTTTCCTTTTGTGGACTAAATCTGAAACCCCCGCCATTATCATTGAATTCGTCAAGAAAACTCAATGCTCTTTTAACAAACATATTAAGAGTATCCGAACTGATAATGGGACAAAATTTAAGAATCACCTGCTTGATAGTTATTTGAAAGACCAAGGCATTGAACATCAGTTTTCTGCTGCAAGAACCCCCCAACAGAATGGAGTAGTCAAACGACGTAATCGTACGTTGTGCGAGGAAGCTCGAACGATGCTTGCCTACGCCAAACTACCTCTGAAAATGTGGGGGGAGGCCATTTCAACTGCATGTTATACCCAAAATTGTTGTATCATAAACAAACGTTTTGATAAGACTCCTAATGAGTTGTTATATGGTAGACGCCCAAATGTCAAATATTTCCGTGTATTTGGTTTTATATGCCATGTGCTTAACGATTTTAACAGCCTGGGAAAGTTTGAAGCTCATGGCGATCAGGCCATATTTCTCGGTTGCTCGTCAAACAAGGTTGCTTATTGTGTATATCACAAAAGGACAAAGACGATAAAGGAAAGTATAAATGTTCATTTTGATGAGTTATTGGGGATGGCTTTTGAACAACTCAGTTCAAAACCCGATCCTAACATGGCTACTACTTTTTCACAAAACTCAATTTTCTCGAAGAAGAGTGTTCCTACGGTGACAACAGAGGAATTGGATATCTTGTTTAATAGTCTTTATTCCCCTCAACAGAATTCAGATGTACATGCCGTACCGATAACACCAACACAATTAATTATTATGTCGACACAGCCAAGTCTCTATGATGAAGATACAACACCAACTAATTCACTCGTTTCTTCATCCTCCCTCCCACTTCCAAATGATAATCTTGAACCAATTCAAGATACATCCGATGATTTAATTCTAGTTGTTTCTCCAGAAACTCAAACAGAACCATTAGAAAATGTTACATCAGAACAAGAGGATCATGGCTCAATGTCAACAAGGGTTGATGTTTCAATGGACCACTGATGAAGGACGTCTTCCACATACCAATCGATGAACTAAAAGTCATCCGATTGATCTTATCATTAGTCATGCTACTGCTCCAGTATCAACCAGAAGGGCTACTCGAAATATGTGTTTATATACTGCCTTTCTTAGTAAGATTGAACCAACTTCAGTTGCTCAAGCTTTACTTGATCTAAACTGGGTGATAGCTATGCAAGAAGAAATAGTTTAATTTAAACATTTGAAGGTGTGGCGACTAGTTCCAAGACCATCGGGTTAACGACCAATCAGGGTTAAGTGGATTTTCAAAAATAAGAAAGATTCTGATAGGGTTAATGTTAGAAATAAGGAACGTCTTTTGGCCAAAGGATACCGAAAACAAGAGGGTATTGACTATGATGAAACGTTTGCTCTGGTTGCAAGGATTGAGGCTATACGTCTTTTTCATGCTTTTGCCTCTCATATGAAGTTCGGGATGTTTCAAATAGATGTCAAAATTGCTTTTCTGAATGGTAATCTTCAAGAGAAAGTTTACATTGATCAACCAGAAGGCTTTGTCGATCCTATTCATCCAAACTACGTCTACTACTTGGAGAAAGCTTTGTACGGTCTAAAGCAAGTACTGCGTGCATGGTACGAGACCTTGACAAAGTATTTGCTGGAAAATGGCTTCTCTCGTGGAACAATTGATACAACGCTCTTCATCCATAAAAACTACGGTCACATTCTCTTGGTTTAAATTTACGTTGATGATATTGTTTTTGGTTCCATGTTCCCGGCCTTATGCAAAGAATTTGGAGACCTAATGGCCTACAAATTCGAAATGAGTATGCTTGACCAGCTCAAATTCTTCCTGGGGTTATGTTGACAATGAATATTGTCTATTAAATGTGGCATGCGGTTTTAGTTAGTGTTGATGTAATAGTTAGCTTACTTATTAATGTATTTTAGCTAGTTTACCATGGTAAATGTAACTTACCATGTCAAGTTACCACTTGGAGGTTGCTAGTATAAAAGCAACCTCCCACTCTCATTTGTAACTCATTGAGTTATTTCCTATTTCACCTCTTTGCAAGTATCTCTCTCAATATTATCATTATACTACTTGTTCTTATCTTCTAAACCCACTTACACTTACTAAACCGATCTTCCTTAGCAAGAATTGGGGCTAAAAATTGGTATCAGAGCGGGTCTAAGCTCTTTGCAAAGAAGATCCATTGCTTGAAGGCCTCCATCACGTTTTTGAAGTGTTCGTGCTCTATTTCGGTTTTGGTACCTACATAACTCAACGCATCTTGTTATTTTTGTTGGTTTGATACTTGTTTCATAACATATTATTGATAAACCTCTTAAATCACTTGATTTTGTGGTTAAATTCGGACCTAGATACATACATATAACTAACTGATTGTGTTTATTCATATATATGTGTTTAGAGTCTATGCTTGAATCTTGAACTTAACATCATTGTAAACCCACTGTTTCGTTTAACCCTTTAAAACCCACTGATTAAAAGTTTTAGAACATAAAACCGTGCTAAAAATAACCTGCTTGAACTTAGTTTAGCGTGTTTTTCTTTCGACTTTAAGTGCTCAAAAACCTGGATTTGTCCAGATTACTGCTCGAATTCCTGTATTTTTGCTCGAAAATCTGAGATTGTATCAGTTCTGCCCGAAAACCTTGTAATTTTGGCTCCAAAATTTGACTTAATTTTGGCTCCATAATTTTGTCCTTTGGATAATACCCACCGAAAATCATTTATTTTGTGGATATTACCCACCGAAAAGCATCTTTGACCTTGTTGTGTCATAAAAAGTACAAGGGACAAAAGGACTAAAGTACAAAAAGGCTGACAGACATGTGCTCGAAAAAAATTGCACCAAAAACCCCTGCCCGAAAAATTTCTGCTCAAAAATCTTGTCTGTGAACTCTTCTGTGTTTAACTGCTCAAAAACATAGTGCTCAAAAACTATTGCTCGAAATCTTAGTGCTCGAAAATTTAGTTAAATAGTGCTCGAAAACTTAGTTAAACTCTGCACGAAAACTTTCAACCTTGTGCTCGAAAACTTGACCAAAACCTTGCTCGAAAAATTGACAAAAGAGTGCTCGAAAACATGGTCAAAATCCTGCTCGAAAACCTCTCTGCTCAAAAACTTGTTTGAAACCATCTGCTCGAAAACCTTACACAAAAATCTCCTGCCTGAAACCCTTATTAAGTTCGAAGAAAAAAAAATGAAAAAAAAGAGTAAAAAGGCTGGAAAACTCGGGTAAAATTTAAATTTTCTTCGGTTTAAAAGATCATTTTTACACGAGATTTAAATTTTCACGACAGAAAATTTTTCGGACCAAAAAATCACCCGAAAACGCACGATTTTGAACGAAATTTGCCAGAAAATTTCGAAAAAAGTCAAAATTTTTCCTCAACCCTTTGGTTACATATTAGCTCATATCTCAAAATTTTACGACATAAATTTTTGTCGAAAAATTTTGGAGGGAAACCAAAACGTGCGTTTAACTGACACTTAATAGACACTTAACATAAAGTTAACGAAAACCAACGAAATCTCATTTTCAAAATTTGATTCACGTGAATCATATTTTGAAGGGGAGAAAAGTGATATTTCTTAAGTTTATTTGTCGTTTCGTGATTTGCTCGTAAACTTTGTCTGTCCTGACCCCCTTGTTGAACACACGTCCTGTTAACATGGAAAATCGTGATGATCACGTGTCCTCAAATGTCGAGGAAGAGGTACAATTATACACTGATATTACTCATAAATATTACAATTCTGTGCATAATAATTATGTGCTTATATCTGCTGTATTGCGAACTTGTCCTGAAAAACCTCTTGATCAAAATGATACAATTGCATGTAGCTCTACTTGTCATACCCCACTCCCACATGTCCAAATGAAACTGCCCATCAAATCTGAATATATGCCTTTTAATGACGAATGTGTGTTTCCTATACTACCTGATATGTATGTAGACAACTTTGCCAAGATGAATAGAGACCTTAGATTATTTGCTAGTCAAATTAGTGAACTCAAAAATGATAACTCTAGGTTGAAATCGGAATTGGAAACAAAAGTGTCAAATCATACTTATTTGAAAATAAAACAAGATCTAGCTGACAAAGTAACTGAATTAAGAGAGCAAGAAAGTAGTGTGAAACCCCTACGGATAGAAAGGACAGATTTTAAACTGAGGAATGCAGTTCTCACAGAAAAAGTTAACAACGCTGAAAAAGAACTTAAGAAGCTTAATGATTCTAAGAAACTTTTCCTAGAGACTGTAGAATAGAACATTAGAAAGCCTTTGAGTGACCTGGCCGAGAAGACTTCTCAATGCCCTAAGTTAGTTTTAGAAAACTTAGACTTGAAAACCCAACTAAATTTACTTGTAGAAAAACTTTACAGAACTGACCAAGCTAAAGTAGTCTTAGATGGCCACATTTCTAAACGAGCTCTATTCTTGAATCGACCCAAAAACTCCTACCAAAAACACCAGGGGTTAGGGTTTGAAAATCCTCAAATACAGTCCAAGATCTCCAAAGCCGAACTTTGTTTATATGATGGTAGATACATTAAGATAGGTTTGCCAGAGAGACTCACTTTTGCCAGTGAAAGTGAGATTGAGGAGAGAATAGCCAATCGATCAACATAAATGAAACGTGAGGTGTCATTAATTTATGACAAAATAAATGCAAATTACATGAGAAAAGATGGTTCATATTATAACACACCTCTCGATTTATTCAATGATTTTGAAAGTTTGAATGCTCAAAATAGTCCTAAAAGGCGTATAATCTATTTACCAACCTTGGTTTTAGAAAGATACATCATCACTCTGGAGGACGAACTTGATCAAAACAAAATCAAATATTTTGACAACGAACTCAAATTTCAAATGATCATTAAGGCTTTACAACACCAAATCTCTGTCATTGAATCCCAAAACAACAAACTGGTCTCCAATGTTCATAAACTTGAAAATCAAATTGCAAATCAAGTTGTTAATTTTTGTTAATTGATTTCAAAGAACACTGGATCACGGGACTCAAACCCAAAATCCGTGAATGACTCCATCGATTGTGTAGGTCTAGCACAAGAACTTAAAGACTTTAGTGATTCTCTCTTGACCAAGTTTGACACTGTTGAATGTAGGTTAGAATCATCTAGGTCTAAATCTCTAGATCACTTATTAGAATCTTAACCCAAGTTTTCAGAAGTTAAGTTTGAACCACAACCCGAGAAAGAACCTATCTCTTTAGGGGCTCAGGATGTTGAGACTGACCTTACTCAATTTGTTGACAAGCTAGAACGAGAAAACTTAGATCTGCAGGTTAAATGTGAGACCTATAAGAAAACTCTAGCAACAATTGAGAAGATGCCTGTAGTTCCCAAAGTAGAACTCACTTATGATTTTAAAGACTCTGTTGTAGTTTCTATTGATGACCTTGTCTTAGAAATTCAGGAGTTAAAAGCTCATGTGAATCTACTTAAGGAAGAGAATGAGACGTTGCATGACCAATGTGATTCACTGGAAAGTATGGACTTCGTGACCAAGACCATATATTCAAAACCAGGATCATACAAGATTTGTCCTGGTACTGAGACCTCACTAACCTCTACTGATACTCCAAAATCAAATGTGTTAGTTGGTTCACAAGGTACTAAGTCTGAGTTGTCCAATGCTTCAACGTCTACACCCAAGACTAAGAAAAAGCAGGTGACTTTTGCCAAGACCAATCCCAAACCCATAGTGTACAAATCCTCACTGTACTCAAAGACTGCTGTACGTAAAACACCAAAGACCTTGGAAGCTCCAAAATCAAAAGGCAACGGTCCTCCTAAGTCTACACAGACACTGAGGAAAACCCCCGTGAAACCAAAAGTTCACCAGGATACACCACCCAAAAGGTCCTCTAACCCCAAACCAAAAGAACGAGGTTCTCCAAAGTCAACGGTGACTCTAAGAAAAACATCCACGAAACCAAAAGAACCTAAAGTTACCCAACCCAAACCAAAGGAATTTAACGGCTCCCTACCCGTAGCATCCAACTTCCCAAGCAAAAAAGATCTACTCCGATTACCAGACCAACATCGACCGTCTGTTTTTGGAAATAACTTATGGAAAAAATGGGGAGATTACGGGGCTTCGCGGTCAATATGGTTGCCTTCCACACAAACCCATGAAGCCATCCATAGGTCCGAAAAATACCTCATGCACCAAAATTGACCTTGTTTCTAAACGCTCAAAGAATAATCTTGCTAAACATGTGTCAAATAAGAAGTGGACAACCAAACCATTTTCATCACCTAGATCCACTTCTTCTTCAAAACCAATTAAGTACTCTTCGTCTGAGTTACTTAAGCTTAAGCCGAGATCCGTTTCTCTGGCTATGTCAAAAGATTTTCAATCATCCTTGATTCCACAAAATCAACTTTCTAAGGATACGTCATGTATCAAACCCAAGTGGAATTCAACGTCCATAAGTTAGATCGACAATGCTTATAAATGGTATTCAAATATGACTTTCAAAAAATGATTTGACTTACTGATGGCTCTTGGACACAACAGTTCAAGACCCGGACTTAACCCGCTAACTTAATGATTTGACTTAATGATTTGACTTAATGCTTATAAATGGTATTCATATAGATCATGATGGTTCCCATAATAGATCTGTATGGGACTCGCACTGCAAAGAAGGTTTTCTCCAAAACCTTATACGGTGTATGCACACATTTCAGTGTATGCCCCGCATCTCGAATGTCTCTCTTTTTTTCTCTTAAAAACATTTCAATGGAGAAATGTCAAATTTTTTTAGGGGGAGAAGGGGGAATGATGGTTTCCATAGAGATCATGATGGTTCCCATAATATATCTCTATGGGACCCACAAACCAAAGAAGTCCCTGGGAATGATGGTTCTCATAATAGATCTCTAAGGGACCTACAAATCAAAGTAGGTTTCGTTCAAAACCTTATATCGTGCATGCTCATATTTTAGTGGATACACCACACAGCAATTGTCTTCCACTCTTTCTCTTAAAAACTCTTCAGTGGAAATGTCAGAATTTTTTTAGGGGGAGAAGGAGGGAATGATGGTTCCCTTATAGATCTGTATGGTTCCCATATAGATCTGTATGGAACCTGAACTTCAAAGAAGGTTTTATCCAAAACCTTAAATAGACCCGCACATAATGTTTTCACCAAAACCTTCTATGAACCGCGCCTCAATTGCCTTACAACCTTTCTCATCAAAACCTATATTCTCTGTGTAGCAAATTGTCAAAATATGTTTTAATTCCAAATAAATCATATTTTGAGGGGGATAAAAAGTCCAAGAAAATAAAGGTTTTATCAAAACATGACATGTCATATATTGAGGGGGAGGGTAAAAGGGATTAAAACCAACATGAGTTCCATCCAAAATGGCTTCTACATACTTCTGTGTAGAACCCGCATCTCAAAGTGGTGTCAAACACATTTCAAAGTGGTGTTAAACATCAAAACGGCTTATGCACAAATAACAGTGTAAAACCCATATTTACACACATAACTCTCCCAATAAACCAAAGCTAAAAAGTGCAAATATCAAGGGGGAGGTTAAAGATTCAAATGTCAGTAATGACGGAGGATGTGTCCTAGTGACTGCCTCAGGAGGATGTGTCTAGATGACTGCCTCAAACAAAATAGTCATCAAATGACGGAGGATGTGTCCCAGTGACTGCCTCAGGAGGATGTGTCTAGATGATTCCCTCAAATGTGAAATGACCCAACATCTTGATGCAAATTAAGTGTTTGGAGTCTTGAATTGCTGAAGGGGTTTCAAAAAACCATGAATAGGAACCCTGCTTATCGGCCGGAAATCCTGTATCAACACCTTATTTTAGAAGGTGGGACCTCAAACAGGGTCCATAGATCAGACTTATCTTGATGAGGGAGATCTGTCTAGTTCAACGGAGAGGCAATATGACAATGCTTAGGCTTACCTTGGTAGATTTATCAGACCTCCGGAAGGATAATCACCTTAACGATCAGTCAGCATTTAAGCCTGACCACACGTACTCCTTTGAGAGTACAACAACTAAAAAAGATTTGTCACCTCATGACATATCAATGACTTTAAGACTCGACGTAACATCTTCCTACATTATATTGATTTCTACCGACACCAATGCGGTGTTAGGTACAGTTGGAAGTCTTGTTATAACTAAGAGCGGCATAGTCGCACAAAAGTCCCATGATACTTTAATCAATCCACCGAGGTTAAACTTGGACCTACCAATATCGGTGAGGTCCCCAAATTCGGAAATAGTTTTGGTTTCAGAAAACATGTCTAGTGTAACAACTAGCACGCCTGATTTAAACCCGTCTAGTATAACAACTACCTTGATTTTTACAAAACCAAAAACGGTTTCTGAAAGATCCAGTTTTCCCTAAGGATCAAACTTTTACCTTAACCAATTTGTCTCTTCTTAGCAGGTACACGTTCCCTCTCTAATGATAATCATATATGCTCTCTCTGCTGTTTTGCGATGAACACGGGATGCCATATTCATGCTACATGTGTTGAACACGGTACACCATATTCGTCATGCGGAGAAAATGAAACATGAGTAAAAAACAAACCAATCACGATCGTGAAAAAGATGACTCAACATTTGAGGGGGGGCAAAAGAGGTTTACACAATATGTTATCAAGCTACCTTCAATTCACAAAGATGGTCAAAAGTCAAAGATCAAGATCTCATCACCCGCCCGAACTAAAGAAGAAGACAGAACAAATCAACCATAACACTCTTAGATTAACTCATCCTATGTGTAAAAGTTCGTGTTCAAAGCTGATAGCAACAAAAGCTTCATAGCTTCAAACCGAAATCAATGCCCAGAAGAAGGCGGCACAAGAAACTGCAAGAGAATGATCAAGGGAGAGTTACATCTTTTGAAAACCCTACGCCAAGGACTAATTGCTGATAATCAAGGGGAAGACTGTTGACAAAGGGAAAATTGTTGACAATCAACACTGTTTTGAAAACCCCATGCCAAGGGGGAGATTGTTGACAATGAATATTGTCTATTATATGTGGCATGTGGTTTTAGTTAGTGTTGATGTAATACTTAGCTTACTTATTAATGTATTTTAGCTAGTTTACCATGGTAAATGTAACTTACCATGTCAAGTTACCACTTGGAGGTTGCTAGTATAAAAGCAACCTCCCACCCATTTGTAACTAGTTGAGTTATTTCCTATTTCACCTCTTTGCAAGTATCTCTCTCAATATTATCATTATACTACTTGTTCTTATCATCTAAACTCACTTACACTTACTAAACCGATCGACCTTAGTAAGAATTGGGGCTAACAGGTTACAAGTCAACAATTATCAAATGGAATTTTTATAAGTCAAACCAAATATATCAACGATATGCTAAGATGTTTTATAATGACTGCTTTAAAACCCATGACAACCCCAATGAGGAAATTGCTGGATGCTGATGAAAAAGGGGAACCCTAGGATATAACACTTTATAGAAGCATGGTTGGTTCTCTAGTGTACTTAACTGCGAGCAGACCGGATATTGCACTAGCTGTGACGGTCTGTTCTCCTTTTCAACCGAACCCTAAAAAATCACACTCCAAAGCAGTGGTTAGAATTTTTCAATACCTTAAAGGTACACCTAACCTTGGAATCTGGTATCCTCATGGATCGGATTTCAATCTCACTGCTTATACTGATGCGGATCATGGCGGTTTCCATGTTGATAGAAAAAGCACATCTAGATCAATTTAGATGTTGGGGAATAAATTGGTTGGTTGGTCATCCAAGAAACAAAATTGTGTTTCATTATCAACAGCTGAGTTTGAGTATATTGTTGCAGCTCACTATTGTTCACAAGTTCTGTGGATGCAAACTCAATTATTGGACTATGGCTTTAAGATAATTAAGACCCCGATATACTATGATTCACAAAGTGAAATTGCAATTACTAGCAACCCGGTCCAGCATTCTAAGACCAAACACATAGACATTCGTTATCACTTCATTAAGAACCATGTAGAAAAAGGAGATGTAGAATTATACTTCGTGCCTACAAAAGTGCAGTTAGCCAACATGTTCATCAAACCTTTAGATGAAGTTAGGCTAAAGTTCTTGATTCAACAAATTGGCATGGTAGAGTATAGTTCTTAATTTCCTTGGTTCTATGGGAACTTATACATGGGATCTTGTGTTTAGGGGGAGTAAATACTTTCTAGGGGGAGAAACTGATCTCTTATGCTTTAGAATATATCATTTAAGGGGGAGCTTTTATTTACCTGTTACCTCTACGGGCTTATATTTCAATAGTTATGATAGGGAGAGGTAACTGATTGATATCATATTTCAAGGGGGAGTTATTAAATCTTCTTGTGGAAAGATCAAAATAATGATTTACTTAACTGTAAATCACATTTTGAGGGGGAGAAAGGGAGAAAATGAAAAAGAAAATTGATTTTCAAAAAGTGAATTCATAAAAACTTATGGTTTAATCTGATAAAATTCACTCTGGCTTTTATACATCTCATTATGCAACCCGTTTTAACAATTGGTATCACTGATGATTTGTACTTTGTACATATTTCTAAAATTCAAAAGTGCAAATCTTGTTTTTAGAAAATTCATAAAAATTGGAAAAGTTAAAATTCAAAAAGTTTTTAATTTTTCATGAATAAATGTTATTTTTAGCGTCATACCGAATCTGACAATCAAACAGTGCAGATTCGGTAAGTCTCAAAATGTTCAAAATTTACTCAGAATTGAAAAATTAATGAAAGTATAATAATCTTGTGAAATTATTGATATTGATTTGTCAAAGTTTGAAGTTAAATTGATTAAAATCTTAAATGGACTGTATTCGGTATTGAAGGCCCATTCGGTAAAGCCCATGTTTGACCCAAATTTGATATATATACATACATACATACATATATATATATATATATATATATATATATATATATATATATATATATATATATATATATATATATATATATATATATATATATATATATATATATATATATATATATATATATATATATATATATATATGTGTGTGTGTGTGTGTGTGTATATATATATATATATACACACATATATATATATACATATACATATATATGATATACATATATATAATATATATACATATATATATATATATATATATATGTGTATATATATATATATATATGTACATATATATATATATATATGTATATATATATATATATATATATATATATATATATATATATATATATATATATATATATATATATATATATATATATATATATGGAGGAGTCAAATTCAAAGACTCTTATGTTTTCAAAACCTTATACCGAATCTGATTAACTTACCGAGTCTGTGCCTAATCTACCAAGTCCGTTCTAAATACTTTAAATCTTTGGTAAATCTTCCTTTCAATCAAGTTCTTATTATATATATTATAGATCTGAGTTAAATGAAAGAAAAAAGCCGAAAAGATCACATTTAACATGAATAAGACCCTCAATTTGGAAAATTATTGAAAAACCGAATCTGAGTTTGAAACTCCAATTCTTCGATTACATCTGATTGGTTTGGTTTATTGACATGAGATAAAGTCTATTCAGTGTTAAATTAGTCGATCTATCATAGAAACGACTCATATTGCATGATTAATTCGTGTTCAATGGATTCTGTATATATCGATTGTGTTTATGCTACAGTTACCGAGTCTGTTCAACATGATAACATGATTATCTGATCTTTTGAGTTTTAAAACGGATTCTGGCTGAGAACTTAAGTGTTGTATGACTAGAAATGCATGTTAAAGTTATGATATATGAAAGTTGAAGATACTGAATTTGATATTTGGTCTGGATACCGAGTCTGATATTTAGTAGTTTAAAACTTCATGATTTGAATTTGAAAACTTGCATGCTTACTCTAGTTCATTAAAGTCAAAAGAAAAGCATATTTAGTAACCGAATCTGCAAAATTTCATGGTTATCGAATCTGCTCATGATTTTGAAAAATGACTAAGTGTTTATTGGATTTTTGGTTCTCATATTTGATTACTCATGATACTTGTATTAATAGTTTGAATACTTAAATTGATTATCATGATTATCAAATACTTGTAAATAACTTGAATAAAAGACTTTTATAACTTATAAAATACATAAAAAAACATAAAACTTGAAAAACTCAAAGGACTTAAAGGAAATAAGGATAGAGATATGTGCTTTATGATAATATATTGTGGTCTTCTATTCTTACCAAACAGCTAAATGGCGAACAACTACTTCATTAACTCTGAGACCAACATACCCGGCAACTACTGGCTTGCTATTCTAGAAAGGCATCACTTATGGGGTGCATTGAGCAATATTGTCAGTGTACCTAAGGCAGATTTGAGACTTCTGAATAGAACAATCAAATTTGTTGAGGCTACACATCCTACTACTGCAAATCTACAAGGAGAACCTGCTAGATTTGAGTTTCAACTCAGAGATGTGAATGGTTTAAGGAGGATTATAAAGGCTGATTTCTGGAGGATATTTAGGCTTCCTGTAGTGAATAATGCTCCAGCATTCCCTTCCACTCAACAGATGGTGAACTGTATCTTCTAACTGGGATATAGTGGATATACTAATGTTACTCCTGCTATGTTTCAAAAGAAGTATTTACACTTTTGGTGGTATGTGATCTTCTCGATCATAAACAAGTGTCTTTCTAGTGACACGAAGTGGATCTGATAGCTTAACAATCCCCATGATGAAGCTGTTCTACTCATTCACCAGAGTATAAAATCCAGATTATGCTGAAATTCTATGGGATCTGGTTCAGGCAAAGGTGGACAAAACAAGGAGTTCATATATTTCTTGTGAAAGGTTTTTCTGTATCTTTATTCATGATGCTTTAAACGCTTGCAGAAATGCCAATATTCCTGTTCCAGGTACATAGGGTATGGAGATGATACGTTTTAGGGAGGTGAAGATGAACACCCTGGTGATATCTGATAATTGATTCACTGCACCAATAACAAATTGGTTGGTGAGGTTAGCTAATCCGTTAGACACTAGAATGCGTACTTATTTTGAGGCAGTAGGGATACCTCTTCCGAACCCAGCACAACAAGAACCACTTGAACCTGCTATGGTTCCAGCCCCAGAGGTTGTAGAGGAACTTGTAGCTCCACCTGAACCAGCTTCCACCTCACTTAGGGTTAACCTGAAACGCCCTGGGTTATCCGACAAACTCAACCCGTGAGAAAGAGTGAACCTAGTCCAACTAGGAAAGAACCTACCTTATCAACTACACCTGAGAGGAGTGATGAAGGTATTTCGTATGCCCGAGAGACATATTAAATTAATGTGGCTAATATGTTTTGATCCAAGTCAGGTCATACCCAATAACAAGCTTACCGACACCTTATTCGTATTTAATCTTAACGATTGGTTAGTTGATTATAATACACGACACTTGAAATATAAGAAAAATGGTTTTCTTAAATCACTTGATATGTATATATAAATTATGGAATAATTTATATAATGTGGATTTAATTATTTATTGGTTAAATAATTAATTAAGTTATGTTATATTTTATAAAATGGGTTTTATAAATAAAGTATACATAACTAATATATGGCAGGTTATAAAATATATTTTATAAAATCTAATTTTATAAAATCATTTAAATTAAATGGAAGTGGCATTGGAAGTAGGAGTTCTTGTGCCCACGACACCATTTAATTGGCCATTTTGGTTCCCATATCCACTTGCATGCATCTAGTCCTCTTTGTGACCACATACATCAAGTAAATGAAAAAAGCTCTCCTCCCACTACTTCCTTTTTGGCCGAAATTTTTCAAGGGTGTAGGAGGTGTTCTTGAGTTTTTTTTTGTTTTTTTTTTTTTTTTTTTTTTTTTTTTTTTTTTGAGGAAATTTCAAGTGTACAAAATCCTAACCAAAATCAGGAAGGTGTTGGTGCAAAAGCTTGGGGTATAACCACTTGAGGCTTCATCCGTTTGGAGCTTGCTTTCATCATCATTTTCGCCACCCACCTCCTAACTTAGAGAAGGTATAATCTCTTAACCCACTTGTAGTTTGTAAGAATATTTCACAACTTGATCCGATTTGGGATATGACTTTAATTGGTTAAAGTAAAACATGTTTGTAATCGGTTTTACACGCTTCCGCAAAGTTTATTTCTTAAATGGGTTTATATTTTGAAACATGTTAAATCCCAACAATAGTATCTAGAGCCGAGGTTGTTGGAATATGCTTCGAGATGGTTATTAAACCCACTATATTTGCATTCTATGAACATGCATAAAAGTAGAATGCAAAACTTTTCAGTTTTTGGGTTGTGTTGGTTTTGGCCGAAAATTGGGAACCAAAAAATGGGTTTTGGGTTTTTCCATTTTGGTCATACTTGGTTGTATGATGATGTTCACAATCTAAGCCTTGACTTTGTGGTTGGTTGTATGTTTGGTTGATTTGTTATTATTCAATTGGTTTGTAATAATAATTATTCATTTGGTCATGTAATTTATTTTATATTTGGTATGTAAAATAGATTAGGTTGTATTTTTATTTTCTAGAGAAAAATGTATTAGGATATATTTTTTGTAATAAAATGAAGATACAAGATGGAGATAAGGAAGAACACAAAGAGGAAGCATTTGGATGCAAGATTTAGTGGGAGATTTTGGAATCTCCAAATTTGTGTTTGTCCCCATTGACCGGTGACATTTGTTTTCGGCTAAAGAAATGTCCACCAAATTGGATTGATTGTGAACATATTCTTTGCATGCTTGGTTGTTTATTGTTTGATTATGGATTGTATGTTTGTATGCTACAAGTTTATCTTACGTATTAACAACTCGCAAAGAATTAAGCTAAAATTTAATTGGTTAAATTTGAAGAGACTAAAAGGATTAGTAGTAATAAATTTGGTTTTATTACATGACATGAAAAATGGATTTTTACATGTACCACACACTAAATGCATGTTAGTGTTTGGTATAAAAGTTTTCTTGAACTAGAATAAAGAAACCTTAAAAACCCTTTTACATGCAAAGGAAACAACTTTAACGTCATCCTTTTGTGTGACACTTAGGCATATTAGGGAACTCATGATGGGATAAGGTCACCTAACTGTTGTGAGCAAACTAATATGATTAAGGTGAATTTCGCATGCTTGTGGGATAAAGGTCACCTAACCACTTGTATGTTAAATTTACACGTCTACACAAGTAGGACGACTTGATTTGGGAATCATGAACTTAGGGTCACCGAAGCATGAGGAACAAATAGGCGTTGATGGGATAAATATGCCATGCAAAAGGATTACATGATCCCATACCTTAGAAGTTGCAAAGGGTTGCAATTGTCATATAAATGACTACCTAGCTAAATCAAATAACGAGATAAAGGTCACCTAACCGGAATTTGGTTTACCGTTGGATTCTAAAATTTAATATATCAATTGAATTTAAAAGGGTATTGATTGTTAAATTAAAATTGATACTTAAACAAACTTTGTTAAATTTTGTAGATGGCCGCCAATAACAACAAAATTCCTAATGCACCAATCAACTTTAATAACCTATCATTAAGGTCCTTACTCGAAAAGGAAAAAACTCAACCATACGAATTTCATGGATTGGTATCGCAATCTAAGAATTGTCCTCAAGCTCGAGGATAGGGCGTATGTGTTGGAAGACCCCATTCTCGATCAACCTGAGGAGGATGATGTCGAAGGTATGGCATATTGGGAGAAATATTGCGCCGATTCGGTGCAAGTTTCTTGCCTTATGCTTCGGACCATGATCCCCGAGCTCCAAAAGGATTTTGAGCATCATGGGGCATACAAGATGATCACTCAGTTGAAGGAGATGTTCCTTCAACAAGCTCATATTGAGCGCTTCGAAACGGTTCGAGTGCTTCATGCTTGTCGAATGGACGACTCCCAATCCATCTCATCCTATGTTCTTAAAATGAAAAGCCTAATTGATCAATTGCACCATCTAAACTGCAATGTGTCTAATGAATTAGCCACGGACCTTATCCTCAACTCTTTGTCAAAAAGGTTTGACACATTCGTGTTGAATTACAACATGAATGGTTGGGATAAGAGCATTGGCGAATTACATGCCATGCTTAGGACGGCCGAATCAAGCATGGGTAAAAGGGCTTCACCCGAGCTTATGATCAATGAAGGTGGGTCCAAGGACGATTCCACTACTAAGTCAAAGGTGGCTAAGAGGAAAGGACCCGCCTACCAAGGAAAGGGCAAGGGAAAGGGGAAGATGGTTACCCCAACCAACAAAAACAAGAAGCAAAAGGTTGCTGGTAAAGGAAACCCCAAGGAAGATCTGTGCTTTGGTTGCGTTGAAATGGGTCACTGGAAACGCAACTGCCCGATCTACCTAAAGGAGTTGAAAGAAAAGAGGGATGATGGGCATACCTCAGGTAATGTATACATGGTATATGTTGAGTTTAGTATTACTTTTTCTAATACATGGGTATTAGACACGGGATGTGGAACTCATATATATAATTCTTTGCAGGGGTTCAAAAGAAGTAATCAAGATGCGGGAACAACAAGTCTCTTTATGGGAAATGGTGCAAAGGTGCACGCACGTAGAAGCTCATGGAGACTTTGTTTTAAAGCTACAAACTGGTTTGGAGCTTAATTTGAAAAATGTTTTGTATGCTCCTGATTTGACTCGAAACATTATTTCTATATCCCGTTTAAGATAATGTGGTTTTGATCTTAATTTTATTAATGATGATATCCACGTTTCTTTAGATAACGTGTTTTATTTCAAGGCTTCGCCTTTGAATGGTATTTATTAATTGGTTCATGATGAAACATCATATAATAGCTCAATGTTCCTTGCAAACACCAAGAAACTCAAAAGGGATTTGAGTGATTCCTACTTATGGCATTGTCGCCTTGGTCACATAAACAAGAACCGATTGCATACACTTCAAAAGAATGGTCTTTTGAAATCAAGTGAGCTAGGCTCATTTGATGTATGTGAATCTTGTTTACAAGGAAAAATGACTAAAGCATCTTTCAAAGGGACTTAAGAAAGGGCTAAAGACTTATTGGGATTAATACATTCTAATGTATGTGGACCCTTTAAGTCCATGACTAGAAATGGTGAAAGATACTTCGTTACTTTCATTGATGACTTCAGTCGTTTCGGATATGTCTACTTGTTAAAACACAAGGACGAAACTTTTGAAGCATTCAAAGAATATCAAAACAAAGTACAAAATCAACTCAACAAGACAATCAAGGTACTTCGTACCGATAGAGGAGGTGAATACCTAAGCGATGCTTTCCAAGATCATCTTAAAAGTTGTGGGATTATCTCGCAACTTACTCCTCCTGGAACACCCCAACTTAATGGAGTATCCGAAAGGAGGAATCGAACCCTAATGGATATGGTTCGATCTATGATGGTAAGAAGCTCGTTACCTCTATCATTTTGGGGTTATTGTCTATGCTCTGCAGCTCGTATTCTAAATATGGCCCCAACCAAGAAAGTGGACCGAACTCCTCATGAGATGTGGTTTTGAAAAACCTCCTTCTCTATCATACTTGAAAGTATGGGGATGTGAAGCTTATCCTAAGTGTTTCGTTACCAATAAGCGGAATGCTCGATCCATGAAGTGTATTTTCATAGGATATCTCAAGGATGATATGGGATACTTTTCTATGATCCAATCGAGCAAAATGTATTTGTTGTTCGGAAGGCAGAATTCCTTGAAACTAAGTTCTTTATGGAAGATAATAGTGAAAGGAAAGTGGATCTTGAAGAGGTTCAAGATCAGGAAGATGATACACAATTGGTTGACACTAGCACTCAACATCAAAATGTTGGGAATGATCACATGGGTGATCAAAGTATACAACACGTTCATAGATCTGGTAGGATTAGTAAACCTCCTAAGAGATATGGATTTCTCATGGATGGTTGCTATGTGGTTGATTTGGATGAACCAACAAACTGGCAAGATGCTTTATCAAGGACTGATAAAGATAAATGGCAGGAAGCCGTGAACGCTGAGATGCAATCCATATATGACAACCAAGTTTGGGAACTGGTTATAAAACTGACTAGCTCTAAGTTAGTTGATTGTAAATGGCTTTTCAAGAAGAAAACCGACATGCATGGAAACTTGGATACATATAAAGCTAGACTTGTAGCGAAAGGTTTCACTCAAACTCAAGGGGTTGACTATGATGAAACCTTTTCGGCTGTGGCAATGCTAAAGTCTATTAGGATATTATTTGCCATTGCTGCCCATTATGATTACGAGATATGGCAAATGGATGTCAAGATCGCTTTCCTAAATGGATATCTTGAGGAAGATGTCTATATGGTTCAGCCTGAAGGTTTTATTGATCCGAAATATCCTAACAAAGTATGCAAGTTAAAGAAGTCAATCTACGGATTGAAACAAGCATCTAGAATGTGGAATCATCGTTTTAATGAGGAGGCCAAGAAATTTGGCTTCATTAAAAAATGGTGATGAAGCTTGTGTATACAAGAAAGCTAGTGGGAGCACTGTCATGTTCCTTGTACCATATGCGGATGATATATTGTTATTTGGAAATGATATTCCGCAAATGCAAGGTGTCAAAACTTTGCTAAGTAGATGCTTCTCCATTAAGGATTTTGGAGAAGCACAATACGTTTTGGGGATTGGAATCCACAGGGATAGATCCAAGAAATTGATAGGTTTGAATCAAAGTGCATACATGGAAAAGGTCTTGAAAAGGTTCAAGATGGAGAACTCTAAGAAAGGTTTTGTACCTATTCAAAGAGGAACACTTCTCAGTTCATCTCAGTGCCCCACCACGAAAGATGAACAGGAGAGAATGAAGAATGTCCCATACGCGTCTGCTATTGGGTCAATCATGCATGCAATGATATGCACTACACCGGATGTGTCATGTGCTCTTAGCTTGACAAGTAGATACCAGAATAACCCTGGAAATAATCATTGGATTGCTGTTAAAAGTATATTGAAATACCTTAGGAGGACTAAGGATATGTTTCTCATATACGGGTCTGGTGAGGAGTAACTCGCAGTAAAAGGTTACGTGGACGCCAGCTTCCAAACTGATCGAGATGATTCTCGATCACAATACGGGTTTGTCTTCATGTTAAATGGAGGTGCGGTCTCTTGGAAGAGTTCAAAACATGATGTTGTTGCATTATCCACTACAGAGTCAGAGTACATTGCCACCTCATTGGCAGCTCAAGAAGCTACATGGATGAAGAAATTCATTGACGACTTAGGAGTGGTCCCTTCCATTCAGGACCCTCTTGAGATCTTTTGTGACAACAAGGGTGCGATTGCTCAAATCAAGGTGAAGGTATTCCGTATGCCCGAGTAACATATTAAATTAATGTGGCTGATGTGTTATGATCCAAGTCGGGTCATACCCAATAACAAACTTACCGACACCTTATATGTATTTAATCTTAACGATTGGATCGTTGATTAAATACGCGACACTTGAACTTTAAGAAAAACGGTTTTCTGAGATATTACTTGATGTGTACATATATATATATATAAATTATGGAATAACTTATATATATTATGTATTTAATTATTTATAGGTTAAATAATTTATTAAGTTATGTTACATTTTATAAAATTGGTTTTATAAAATATACATAACAAATAATATACAAGTTTATAAAATATGTTTTATAAAATCAAGTTTTGTAAAAACTGATTTTATATATATTCAGTTTTTTAAATGTATATTATAACATGACTTTGGTAGTGGCATTGGAAGTTAAAGACACATGTTGAGATTCCTTCTTGAGTTGCCCATACTTTCCCAATTATCTATTAACATGTTCCTTGACCAAAAGCTACCAAGTACATGCAAACATATCAAGTTTTCCTTGCAATAAAACTGCCTACTGCAGCAGCCTTCAGGCCGTGGCCTTTAAGGGGCAAAAGCAAGTCATTTTTCTTTTTTTGCAAGTAAGATTTCAAGTGTAAATTAATCCTAACAAAGTACTAGGTGTTGGTATAAAGTTTGGGGTATAATCTCTTGAGGTTTCATGCTTTTGGAACTCCATTCATCATCATCTTTTATGGTTGCTGCTGTCCAAAATCAGTGAGCATATTAAAGAGGTCTTCAAGCTTGGTTGGAAGGTGATTAAGTGTCTAAAGTCTATTTAACTCATAAGGTGGTGTTGGTGCATCAAAGGCTTGGAGTTCTTTACACTTGTTCATCATCTTCATCATCAATTAACCTCCTAACTTGGAGTAGGTATATCCCTTGAACTAGCTCTTTTACATTTGAGCATATTATTCTTGACTTGATCTATTTTGGGATTCATGTTTAAATGGTTAAACTTTGTAAAGATTGTTTTAATATGCTTCCGCTTTCTATGTTTATAAAAATGATTTTAGACATATACATATATGGATATGGAAACTTGGTAATCTTTTGAATCCCAACAATGGTATCAAGAGCCAAAGTCATAGAAATATGCTTCTTGTATTCGGCTTGTAAACCCATTTTCTTTACAATCTAGTAACATGCATGAAACTAGAAAGTAAAATTTTGGGTTTTGGGTGGGGGTCCTTTTTTGGCCGAATTTTTGGGGTTCCAAATGGGTTTTGGAGCTTCAAGTTTGGCCAAGATTTGTTGTTGTTTTGGTTCACAATCATGCCTTGACCTTGTGGTTGGATTTGTGTGTGATTTGGTTGTATTTTGATGATTGTAAATTCATTCATTTGGTGATGTAATTTATTTTATTTGGTATGTAAAATAGATTAGGTTGTAATTACCTTTTCTAGAAAAATGTATTAGGTTATATATTTTGTAAAAAGAAAAGTGAAGATTCAAGAAGATTACAAGATGGAGCATAAGGATGCAAGAGTTAGTGGGAGATTTGTTAATCTCCTACTTTGTGGTCTTAACCCTTTAGGTAACACTTGTTTTGGCTAAACAAGTGTTTACCACTTTGGCATGATTGTGGACTTTTATTTTGCATGCTTGTATGGTTTTGTGTATGTGTTTGGTTGTTACAAGATCTCATGAAACAACTTGCAAAAATGACATTATAATTGGTTATAATTAAAACAACAAAAGACACTAATAAATGGTTATTAGGTACTAGATGCAAAATGTATATAAAATAGTTTATATTAAGTAAAATTTGGTTATTTTACTAATGACATGAAATGGGTTTTTCATTATATACCATACATCAAATGCATGTTGGTGTATGGCAAAATGTTGGCTTAAACTAGAATTTAAGAAAGACTTAAAATCCCTTTAAAACTAAAACAAGGAAAACAAGTTAAACGCCATCCTATTGTGGGACACTTGAACATAGTAGTGAACTCATAATGGGATAAAGGTCACCTAACCATTATGAGCAAACTAATATGGTTAAGGTAAAATTCACATGCTTGTGGGATAAAGGTCACCTAACCACTTGCATGTTAATTTTACATGTTTACACAAGTAGGACGACTTGATTTGGGAATCATGAACTTAGGGTCACCGAAGCATGAGGAACAAATAGGCGTTGATGGGATAAATATGCCATGCAAAAGGATTGCATGATCCCATAATTTAGAAGTTGCAACAGGATTGCAATTGTCATATAAATGACTACCTAGCTAAATCAAATAACGGGATAAAGGTCACCTAACCGAAATTTGATTTACCGTTGGATTCTAATATTTAATAAAACAATTATAATATAAAAGGGTATTGTTTATTAAATTTGAAATCAATACTTAAATGAACTTTGTTAATTTTGTAGATGGCCGCTAATAACAACATCAACATGCAAAACGCACCACTTAACCTAAACAACCTATCGTTAAGGTCTCTCCTCGAGAAAGACAAACTCAACCATACGAACTTTATGGATTGGTTCTGTAATCTTAGGATTGTCCTCAAACTCGAGGATAAAGCGTATGTGTTGGAGGACCCCATTCCCGATCAACCCGACATGGATGATACGGAGGGCATGGCTTACTATGACAAATATTGTGCCGATTCGGTGCAAGTTGGTTGCCTAATGCTTGGGACTATGATACCCGAACTCCAAAAGGATTTCGAACATCATAGTGCATATGACATGATAACGCAATTGAAGGAGATGTTCCTTCAATAAGCACGTGTCGAGCGCTTCGAAACGGTTCGAGCGCTACATGCATGTCGTATGGATGACACCCAATCCGTCTCCTCCTATGTCCTCAAAATGAAAAGCCTCATTGATCGCGCAAACCGTCTTAACCTCAACATTTCCAATGAGCTAGCCACCGATCTTATCCTAAACTCCTTGTCAAAGAGGTTTGACCAATTTGTAATTAATTACAATATGAATGGGATGGATAAGACCATCGGTGAGCTTCATGGCATGTTAAGGGCGGCCGAAACAAGCATAGGTAAAAGGGCTTCACCCGTGCTAATGATCAATGATGGCGGGTCAAAAGGTAACAACACCTCTAAGCCTAAGGTGGCTAAGAGAAAAGGACCCGCCTATCAAGGCAAGGGAAAGGTGAAGATGGTTACCCCAACCAAGAACAAGAACAAAAAGCAAAAGGTTGCGGAAAAGGCAAACCCCAAGGAAGACCCATGTTTCGGTTGCGATGAGATGGGTCCTTGGAAACGAAACTGTCCGGTCTACCTTAAAGAGTTAAAGGAAAAGAGGGATGCGGGGCAATCCTCAGGTAATATATATATGGTATATATAGAGCTTAGTATTACTTCTTCTAATACATGGGTATTAGACACTGGATGTGGAACTCACATTTGCAATTCTTTGCAGGGGTTCAAAAGAAGTAACAAGCAAACGGGAACATCAAGTCTCTTCATGGGGAATGGAGCTAAAGTACAAGTGAAAGCTCAAGGAGACTTTGTGTTAAAACTTCCAAGTGGCATGGAACTTATTTTGAATGATGTTTTGTATGCACCCGACTTGTGTCGAAACATTATTTCTGTTTCCCGTTTGAAACAATATGGTTTTAATGTTAATTTTATTAATGATGATATCCATGTTTGTTTAAATAATGTATTCTATTTCAAAGCTTCACCTTCAAATGGAATTTATGAATTGGTTCATAATGACACATCATCTAGTAGCTCAATGTACCATACAAGCACCAAGAAACTCAAAAGGGATTTGAGTGATTCCTACTTATGGCATTGTCGCCTTGGTCACATAAACAAGAACCGAATGCATACACTTCAAAAGAATGGACTTTTAAAATCAAATGAGATGGACTCGTTTGATGTATGTGAATCTTGTTTACAAGGCAAAATGACTAAAGCACCTTTCAAAGGGACCTATGAAAGGGCTAAAGACTTATTGGGATTAATACATTCGGATGTGTGTGGACCCTTTAAGCCCATGACTAGGAATGGTGAAAGATACTTTGTTACATTCATTGATGACTTCAGTCGTTTCGGATATGTCTACTTGTTAAGGCATAAGGATAAAACTTTTGAAGCATTCAAAGAATATCAAAACGAAGTACAAAATCAACTCAACAAGACAATCAAGGTATTGCGTACCGATAGAGGAGGTGAATACCTAAGCGATGCCTTCCAAGATCATCTTAGAAGTTGTGGGATTATCTCACAACTCACTCCTCCTGGAACACCCCAACTGAATGGAGTTTCCGAAAGGAGGAACCGAACCCTAATGGATATGGTTCGATCTATGATGGCTAGAAGCTCGTTACCTCTATCATTTTGGGGTTATTGTCTATGCTCCGCTGCTCGTATTTTAAATATGGCCCCAACCAAGAAAGTGGAACGAACACCTCATGAGATGTGGTTTGGAAAACCTCCATCTCTATCATACTTAAAGGTATGGGGATGTGAAGCTTACCCTAAGCGTTACGTCCCTAATAAGTTGAATGCTCGATCCACGAAGTGTATCTTCATAGGATATCCCAAGAATGATATGGGGTATTATTTCTATGATCCATCCGAGCAGAATGTATTTGTTGCTCGGAAGGCGGAATTCCTTGAAACTAAGTTCCTAATGGAAAGAAATAGTGAAAGGAAGATAGATCTTGAGGAGGTTCAAGATCAAGTAGATGATACACAATTGGTTGACACTAGCACTCAACATGAAAATGTTGAGAATGATCAAATGGATGATCAAAATACACAAGACGTTCGCAGATCTGGTAGGATTAGTAATCCTCCTGAGAGATATGGGTTTCTCATGGATGGTTGCTATGTGGTTGATTTTGATGAACCAATAAACTACCAAGATGCTTTATCAAGGATTGATAAAGATAAATGGCAGGAAGCCATGAACGCTGAGATGCAATCCATGTATGACAACCAAGTTTGGGAACTTGTTACACAACCTGCTGGCTCAAGGCTAGTTGATTGTAAATGGCTTTTCAAAATGAAAACCGACATACATGGAAACTTGGATACATATAAAGCTAGACTTGTAGCAAAAGGTTTCACTCAAACTCAAGGGGTTGACTATGATGAAACTTTTTCGCCTGTGGCAATGCTAAAGTCTATTAGGATATTACTTGCCATTGCTGCTCATTATGATTATGAAATATGGCAAATGGATGTCAAGACCGCTTTCCTAAATGGACATCTTGAGGAAGATGTCTATATGGTTCAGCCTGAGGGTTTTGTTGATCCGAAATATCCTAAAAAGGTATGCAAGTTAAAGAAGTCAATCTACGGATTGAAACAAGCATCTAGAATGTGGAATCATCGTTTTAATAAGGAGGCCAAGAAATTTGGCTTCATTAAAAATGGTGATGAAGCTTGTGTAAACAAGAAAGCTAGTGGGAGCACTATCATGTTTCTTGTACTATATGTGGATGATATATTGTTATTTGGAAATGATATTCCGGCAATGCAAGGTGTTAAAACTTGGTTAAGCAAATGCTTCTCCATTAAGGATCTTGGAGAAGCACAATACGTTTTGGGGATTGGGATCTACAGGGATAGATCCAAGAAACTGATAGGTTTAAATCAAAGTGCATACATTGAAAAGATCTTGAAAAGGTTCAAGATGGAGAACTCTAAGAAAGGTTTGGTACCTATTCAAAAGGGAACACTTCTCAGTTCATCTCAGTGCCCCACCACGAAAGATGAACAGGAGAGAATGAAGAAAGTCCCATATGCTTCTGCCATTGGGTCAATCATGTATGCAATGATATGCACTAGACCGGATGTGTCATACGCTCTTAGCTTGACAAGTAGATACCAGAATAACCCAGGAAACGGTCATTGGATTGCTGTTAAAAGTATATTGAAATACCTTAGGAGGACTAAGGATATGTTTCTGATATATGGGTCTGGTGAGGAGGAACTCGCTGTAAAAGGTTACGTGGATGCGAGTTTCCAAACTGATCGTGATGATTCTCGATCACAATCTGGTTATGTCTTCACATTAAATGGAGGTGCAGTCTCTTGGAAGAGTTCAAAACAGGATGTTGTTGCTCTATCCACTACAGAGTCGGAGTACATCGCCGCATCATTAGCAGCTCAGGAAGCTGCATGGATGAAGAAATTCATCGACGACTTAGGAGTAGTCCCTTCCATTCAGGACCCTCTTGAGATCTTTTGTGACAATGAGGGTGCGATTGCTCAAATCAAGGAACCTCGTGCTCATCAAAAGACCCGTCACATTGAGCGGAGATTCAACTACATAAGGGATGAAGTTGAAAAGGGAAAGATATGTATTCGCAAAGTTCACACAGATCTTAATATAGCGGATCCTCTCACGAAGTTCTTACATGGATCAAAACATGCAGGACATGTTTGTGCATTAGGGCTTCGATATTCTAGTGATTGGTCATGATCTGTTTTAAGTATTGTAATGGAACGAAATTGTTCAAACTCATTAATATAATTATGGTTTAATTTATTTTGAGTTAAGTTCCTATTTTGCATATTTTATCCATGAATAAGCAATTATTCTAAATTCCGTAGTTGATCACATTTGTGGGAACAAGTGTGAGGTTTAGACTATTATGAACTTGGATTGGTATACATTCACGGACTGAATGTGGGGCAAGGTTGAACTAAGGTTCATAGATATTTGTGGGATACAAATATTGGAAGACCCGCCCTCAAGATTTACTAAATAGAGCCTTTGTGGTTGATCGCATGTAATCTTGAGTAAAGGCGAATATCATTGTATCCTCTGACCTGAGATACATATTGGGTTCGGATATTTACCAAGTATTGTGCCTTGATTCTTTCCTTCGCTATTCTGAAATATGGTAGTTCATATGGAAGAACTCAGGTATAATGCAAGGTATATATTTAGGACGTGTGTAGTCAAGATGGAATTTGTCCCTCTTATTCGTTGAGAGTCAGATGTCTAAGGCCTAATAAAGTTAAATCTAGAAGAGAGTGATCACTCTGTGTCTCTTGGATTTAACATGACATCTAGGACAAAAGGATGTGATGAAAGATTCACCTATTCATATTCGAGATGGGAACTCGAAAGGGATGATGTTATTGAATGGCACAAAGTCATAACATATTGGGGGTGATGGACGGTCGTTAGGTGGTATCCATCACTTGCATTAATTTCTTATGTTTCTTGTGCAAGTGGGAGATTGAAGGTATTCCGTATGCCCGAGAAACATATTAAATTAATGTGGCTGATGTGTTATGATCCAAGTCGGGTCATACCCAATAACAAACTTACCGACACCTTATATGTATTTAATCTTAACGATTGGATCGTTGATTAAATACGCGACACTTGAACTTTAAGAAAAATAGTTTTCTGAGATATTACTTGATGTGTACATATATATATATAAATTATGGAATAACTTATATATATTATGTATTTAATTATTTATAGGTTAAATAATTTATTAAGTTATGTTACATTTTATAAAATTGGTTTTATAAAATATACATAACAAATAATATACAAGTTTATAAAATATGTTTTATAAAATCAAGTTATATGTTTTATAAAAACTGATTTTATATATATTCAGTTTTTTAAATGTATATTATAACATGACTTTGGTAGTGGCATTGGAAGTTAAAGACACATGTTGAGATTCCTTCTTGAGTTGCCCATACTTTCCCAATTATCTATTAACATGTTCCTTGACCAAAAGCTACCAAGTACATGCAAACATATCAAGTTTTCCTTGCAATAAAACTGCCTACTGCAGCAGCCTTCAGGCCGTGGCCTTTAAGGGGCAAAAGCAAGTCATTTTTCTTTTTTTGCAAGTAAGATTTCAAGTGTAAATTAATCCTAACAAAGTACTAGGTGTTGGTATAAAGTTTGGGGTATAATCTCTTGAGCTTTCATGCTTTTGGAACTCCATTCATCTTTGGGTATTTCATTCTTCAATTTTCCCTCTTATAAAATTCCCTGTTGCGCCTCCTTTATTTGAGTAGCAAGGTTATTAAGAATAATTATATTCATAGCTTTTACCCGCATAGGTTCTCTGTCCTTTCTACTCAAAGCGTCGGCTACCACATTCGCCTTTCCCGGGTGGTAACGAATCTCAAAATCATAATAATTCGACAATTCAATCCACCTACGATGCCTCATGTTCAGCTGTTTTTGATCAAATATATGTTGGAGACTTTTGTGGTCGGTATATATAATAATTTTGATCCCATATAAGTAGTGCCTCGAAGTCTTTAATGCAAAAACAATAGCGCCCAATTCCAAATCTTGAGTCGTATAATTTTGCTCTTGAATCTTCAATTGTCTGGACGCATAGGCAATTACCTTCGTTCGTTGCATAAATACACATCCGAGGCCTTGCTTTGAGGTGTCACAATATATCACAAAATCATCATTCCCTTCAGGAAATGACAATATAGGTGTTGTAGTTAGCTTTTTCTTCAATAATCGAAACGCTTTCTCTTGTTCATCCTTCCATTCAAATTTCTTCCCTTTATGCGTCAATGCAGTCAAGGGTTTTGCTATTTTGGAAAAATCTCGGATGAATCTTCTTTAGTAACCAGCCAATCCTAAAAATTGGCGTATATGATTCGGAGTTTTCGGGGTTTCCCACTTTTTAACGGTTTCAATTTTTGCCGGATCAACCTGAATACCTTCTTTGTTCACTATATGACCGAGGAATTGAACTTCTTCCAACCAAAATGCACACTTTGAAAACTTAGCGTACAATTTTTCTTTCCTCAACAACTCTAGCACTTTTCTCAAACGTTCTTCGTGCTCTTGATCATTCTTTGAGTAAATAAGTATGTCATCGATGAAGACAATGACAAACTTGTCAAGATATGGTGCACACACGCGGTTCGTGAGGTCCATGAACACAGCTGGTGCGTTAGTCAGTCCAAACGGCATAACCATAAACTCATAATGACCTTAACGCGTCCTAAAAATAGTCTTTGGAATATCATCCTCCTTCACCCGCATTTGATGATACCCGGAAAATAAATTGATCTTCGAATAAATTGACGAACCTTGTAATTGGTCAAATAAGTCGTCGATTCTCGGTAGTGGATAACGGTTCTTGATGGTAAGTTTGTTCAACTCTCGGTAGTCGATACATAACCTGAATGTACCATCCTTCTTTTTGATAAACAACACCGGAGCTCCCCACGGTGATGTACTTTGTCGAATGAAACCACACTCTAAAAGTTCCTGTAATTGGCTCTGGAGTTCCTTCATTTCGCTGGGTGTGAGTCTGTATGGAGCACGAGCTATTGGTGCAGTTCTGGTACAAGGTCTATTTGAAATTCAACGGATCGGTGTGGAGGTAGTCCCGGTAATTCTTTCGAAAATACATCGGGAAAATCTTTTGCGACGGGAACATCATTGATGTTCTTTTCTTCAGTTTGTACTTTCTCGACATTTGCTAGAGCAGCATAGCAACCTTTTCTTATTAGCTTTTACGCCTTCAAATTACTAATAAGATTTAGCTTCGCGTTGCTCTTTTCTCCGTACACCATTAAGGGTTTTCCTTTTTCTCGTACAATGCGAATTGCATTTTTGTAACATACGATCTCTGATCCCTCCTTTTTCAATCAGTCCATGCCAATTATCACATCAAAAATCCCTAACTCTACTGGTATCAAATCAATCTTAAACGTTTCGCTAACCAGTTTAATTTCTCGATTCTGACATATTTTATCTGCTGTAATTAATTTACCGTTTGCTAATTAGAGTAAAAACTTATTATCCAGTGGCGTTAATGGGCAACTTAATTTAGCACAAAAATCTCTACTCATATAGCTTCTATCCGCACCCGAATCAAATAAACCATATGCAGGTTTATCGTCAATAAGAAACGTACCCGTAACAAGCTCTGGATCTTCCTGCGCTTCTGCCGCATTGATATTGAATACTCCTCTACGGCTTTGCCCATTATTGTTTTCCTGGTTTGGGCACATAGTTTTGTAATGGCCCTTCTTTCCGCATCCGAAACAAGTAATGTTGGCATTTTTTGTTCTTCTATTCCCTGGTCCATAAACTTCACACTTTGCCGCACTATGCCCCATTCATTTACACTTGGTACATGATACTGAACAGTAAGTATTCGGATGGTACCCTTCACACCTTTTGCACGGAATTTTCTGGTTTATGTTGCATTATTGTTATTGAAATTGTTGTTGGGATCGTTGTTGGGACGATTGTTGTAGTTGTTGGGATGGTTTTTGTTGCGTTTGTTGTTGCGAAAAATGGTGCGATTGTGGTTGTCATTGTGGTGTTGATTGTTGAAGCGATAGTTACTGTTGTTGGGTTGGTGACTTTTGTCACTGTTTTCTTCCCACTTCCTCTTAACTTGTTTCATTTTGGCCTCCTTGGCCGCCTGCTCTTTAATCCTTCCCTCAATCTGGTTTATAAGTTTGTGAGCCATTTGGCTTGCCTTTTGCATTGAAGTGGGCGCGCTCGCACTCACATCCTCCTGAATTCTCTCTCGTAACCCCTTTACAAACGCATTGATATGCTCTTCTTCATCTTCGAACACTCTTGGACACAATAAACACAACTCGGTCAATCGTCGTTCGTATGTGGTGATATTGAATCCCTGCGTTCGTAATTCTCTAAGCTCTGTCTTGAGCTTATTGACTTCGTTTCTGGGACGGTACTGCTCGTTCATCCAGTCTTTGAATGCTAACCACAGTAGTGCGTAAGTAGCATCTTGTCCCACTTGTTCGAGATAGGTGTTCCACCATGTTAACGCAGTACCTGTGAAGGTATGCGTGGCGTACTTTACCTTGTCTTCTTCCGTACATTTGCTTATAGCAAACACATATTCGACCTTCTCGGCCCATCATTTCAGTCCGACTGGTCCTTCAGTTCCATCGAATTCCAGAGGTTTACAGGCAGTGAAAGCCTTGTAGGAGCATCCTACACGGTTTCCTGTGGAGTTAACTCCACCGCTAGACCCTGAGTTATTGTTGTTATTTTGCATTGCAGCCTGTACTGGGCTATATTTGCTGCAAATAATGCACGGAAGTCTTTGGAAAAGAATCCAAAAGAATTAAGTTAATCATATAGAATATTAAGAGTAGTCAAAGAATTAAGTTGATGATGAAAAATTCCATTATCAGTCTGTTCAACTTGCAAACCAAGAAAGTAGCGTAAGAGACCCAATTTACTCATTTCGAATTCATCTTTCATAACCTGCTCGAACTCATCGACGAGTTCCTGCTTAGTAGCACCAAAAATAATGTTGTCTACATATATCTGGACCAAAATAATATCACCATCTTTAACCTTCGTGACCAGAGTACAATCTACCGTGCCCATTTGATAACCTTTTTCAATCAGATAACTTGACAAATGTCCATACCAAGCTCTTGGAGCTTGATGTAAACCATATAGGGCTCTTCATAACCGGTAAACTTTATCAGGATGAAGATGATCTTCAAAACCCGGTGGTTGATTGACATATACTCTTTCATTTAGCTTGCCATAAATAAATGCACTCTTAACATCCATTTGAAACACTTTGAACTTCATAAATGAAGCAAAATTCAGGAAAATGTGAATTGCTTCCAATCTGACAACAGGAGCAAAAAACTTCATCATAATCAAATTCAGGATCTTGCTGATAACCTTTAGCAACTAATCTTGCTTTGTTACGGATAACATTGCCATCTTGGTCAAACTTTCACTTCCAAACCCATTTGAGATCAATTACTTTAGCAACATGCGGCTTAGTAACTAGCTTCCAAATATCTAAACGATGGAATTGCTGAATCTCTTCTTGCATAGCCATGACCCAGTCAACATGCTTCAAGGCTTCCTTTGTTGTCTTTGGCTCAATTCTCGAAATATGACAAGAGTACTCGTAGTATGCAGCAGCAGCTGTCATATGAGTATCAACTTGACCATCAAACTGAACTTGCCTTCTTGTTCTAACACATGCATTTGGATCTCCAATAATATTCTCTCTTGGATAAGCGACTGTAGTTCTGAGAACTGGTTGTGCGGGAACAGGTATCTCATGATGTAGATTCATAGTATCACCAATATCTTCATGATTATCAGAACTTTCACTTGAAATATCAGATCCACAGGTATCGTACACTGGATCAATCTTGATCTGAATCTTGAACTGGTTCAATGACAGTGGGTAATGGAGTTGGAGTTGATGTAGGTGCAGAAACTTCTGGTTCATTCTGTCGAACAGCATTTGTAACTCAACTTCATTCTCCGTCTGATCTGGAGCAAGATTGAATGAATCAATCAGCTCATCACAGTTATAAATCTAAGGATCACTCTTAGAAGCACTCTTCGTATGATTCCTCTGGACCTCAACTTCAGACCATTCTTCAACACATCTTGTCTCATTGTTGAAAACTCGCTTGTTAGGAGAACTATACCCAAGAAATACTCCCGTAACTACTTTTGAATCAAACTTAATTCTTGGTTTTCTTTTCAAGATGGTATACGGTGCACCAAATGGTTCTAGATGCTTTAAAGATGGTTTTCTCCCATGCAATAGCTCATAGCAAGTTTTACCCAGTCGTTTAACAGTCAGAACTCAATTCATGGTGTAACATGCATTTGCAACAGCTTCACTCCAAAAATGAACATGTAACGATGAATCTGCTAGCTGTGTTCTAGCTGTCTCTATCAACACTCAATTCTTTCTTTCAGCAACACCATTCATCTGAGGAGCGTATGCAGAACTGAATTGCATATTGATACCTTTTTCAATACAGAAACCTGCAAGATACTGATTCTTGAATTCTGTACCGTTGTCGCAACAAATCTTTCTTACCTTTAAATTGAAACCTGTCTCTAATCGATTGATCAGCACTTTCAAGTTTTCAAACGTATCGGACTTCTCTTTCAAAAACATTACCCAAGAGGATCTTGAATAATCATCAGTTACAACCAGACAATACTTACTTCCATCAATGCTTTCAAAACGAATTGGACCAAAAAGATCCATATGTAACAATTCAAGTAGAGCAGAGATTGGATTATACTTCACCAACTTATGAGCTTTCTTGCTCTGCTTACCCTTCTTACATGGAACACATGTTCCTGGAATATGAAAAGATCGAAGATAAACACCTTCTACAAGAATATTGTGAACCAGATGGTTCATCTTCCGAAAAATTAAATGACACATGCGTTTGTGCCACGTAATAGAATCTTGTTCAGTCGCTTTAGAAACAAAAGCTTGATGATGTTCAGCAGTTGAAGTAGAAACATTCATATCTAGCATATATAAATCAGATTGTCTAGGAGCCTTCATCAAAATCATTTCAGGAGGAATCACAAATTCTGGCTTCAAAATGTAGCTGAATTCGTCATCAAATGCTACCTTGAAAGATTTTTCACATATTTGTGAAACCGACAACAAATTGTTTGCAAGCTCTTGACAATAGTTCACTTTGTCGAAACTAACTTTGTCATTCTTCAATAAATCTTGAGCTGAAATGTGACCTCCTTTATCTCTGGCAAAAGCTACATAACCTCCCTTAATTGGGTGTACATCCGAAAGAAGAGATAGCTGTCCAGTCATATGTCTCGAAGCGCCGCTATCCACTATCCAGGTGTTGTTTGCAGGTACCCTGGTTCCCAGCACATCACATTAAGAAAATTAATTAATAATGGGAACCCACGCCCGGACGGCAGTAGGTTGTCCATTAACACTCATAGCTTGAACTTCCATCCATTTCCCATTTGAGTCCGGTGGAATCTCATCATTAGAAACCGTAAACTTAGACAGTTTAGAAGTAGCAATATTGCTCTTCTAGTTTTTCACATTTTGCTCGTTTTCAGAGCGATTCGCTCGTGGTTTGGTATGAGAAAAGTATTTTCGACGACTAGCTTTTTGCGAAGGCAGTCGTGCTTTTGGTTCAAAAGCTCTACTATGATCACTTGATTTGGCAACTCTTGCCTCAGTATCCTGTTTAGGAACCTTAATCTTCACAGGAGAAATTGACCTATTGAAGTACTTTCTCTTATACTCTCCATAGACAACCTTTGTAGTATGATTTTTAACACGAACTTCATCATTAACAGGTGAACCTGTTTTATGAGCATAAGATGATCTGCGATCATCATATGTGAGATTAATCTTCTTTCTTGGTGATCTATATCTTCTAGGACAATTAGCAGCAATGTGCCCAAAAATAGCATAACTAAAACATTGACGAAACTCCCTATGTCCTCTAAATTTATACAAGTTATTAGAATTTGAAGATGACGGATCTTGTGTTCTTATAAATGCAGGAGAATCATTTGTTTTATTTCTTAGAACAAGTGTAGGTGTAACAGGAGGAACCGGTCTATTAGCAAATCTAGGATTTCTCATAATTTTAACAGGACCTTTCGGTGTTCTAACTCTACTTGTCTTAGAGTTATCTCCTAACCCAGTTTTCCTACCTTCCTCATGATCTAGAGCACCTTCAGCAGTATCATCAGAAGTTGTATTCTTAGTTAAACTACTTTTTTATTCTTTTCAACATAATCTTCATAACTAGGAGGGATACAATCTTCTGGTCGACCGTCAACTACGTTTGCATTAACAAATGTGTTTTGAAAAGGAGGAGATGCAGAACTATATCCTATACCCTTTCCCTTGGTGTCATTAAGTTCCACCATTAATGCATTCCATTATGACGCACTTGCCCAACATTTCATTTTGATTGAAATTGCCTCTAAATCAGCTTTAACGCATTCATTTTCTTTCTTTAGTTCATTAATTGTGTCAACACTTTTAATTAAAGCTTGATTTATGTCAAAGTTATAACATTTAAGATCGTGAAGTTGTTTTTTATAAACTTTGATCTGTACTTTCAATTCATTTTCAACCTTAGTGGTCACATGGTCAGCATGCCATTTTTCTTTCATCTCCGCATATGCCTTTGTTAAATTATCTATTGTTACCTTTAGATTCAGCACATTTAATACATTCAATAACAGCAGATGGATCAGAAGATACATGTTGAGCGTTATTTGATGAGGAAGTCTCAGCCATAAATGCAAAGTAATCTGTCTTCTTCCCATCATCGAGCTCATCTTCTGATTCTGATGAGTCTGTAAGGAACTCTGATGTATCAGCATCTTTACTCAAATGAATCTGCTCAAGTCTGTTCCAAATATCCTTAGCTCTTGTTAAACCGGAAACCTTCTCAAGATCACTTTCTGATAAGCACATCTTCAGTAAGTCTACTGCTTACTTGTTCAATGCTTCGAAATCAGATTGATCTACTCCAGTATGATCAATTTTATCTTCAACCTCTGATTCTAACTTCTTGTCCGAATCATCAACATCTGAACTTACACTCTCAAGATCTGAACCTTCACCCATAAGAACTAACATTTCCAATTCAGCAACAAACATTTTACTCAATTTGTCTAGTTCCTTATCAGCATCAACCAATGTCTCTTCACTCTGATTAGTCTCTAGACTTTCTTCAAACACTAAGATATCACCATAGTTATCCTTCCAACTGTTGAAGTAGTAGTCCTCTAACGATGTTGGTGAAATACTTCCAGATTCAGGTGTACGAGGAACTGAATCACGTGCCTTCTTGAATTTATCTTTAACCATCTTCTGAATCTTCTCTCTCCGAATGGTTCGTGATAACTCTTCAGCTCTTTCAGCACGAGAAGTCAGCTTCTCAATTATACTTTGACCAATGACACAATCTTCTTTTACTTCAGTAATCTTGGCCATGTTAACTTTAGGTTGTTGATCATCAACATTCAATTTGATAGACCAATCATCATTGTCTCCATGAATGTCAACTAAAGCTTTGTTCGGACTTTCAGCTGTTTCAACTTCATTTACTTTATCATTAATGTAAATCTCACACTTTGTAGTTTGACTCTGAGAACTGTAGTTCTGATTCTTGAACGGATTACGATTACCCTGCTTCTTCTGTTTTGTGCACTGTCCTGAAAAATGACCTAATTCTCCACAGTTGTAACAAGTAACAGTATTCATATCAAAACCCAGTTTGGTATCTTTGGTCAGACTGATCGGTTTTCCAGTTCACTCTTCGTAATCTCTAGCTCGTCTCACAAGATTTTCCATACCCCACATAATATCCATCTTTTATGCTTCATCTTTATCAAGTTGATGATAATCTTCTATTGTTAGATGAATGTTACCCGCACGACCATCAAGATAACTATCATAAGAATTAACAAGGCTTGACAACAAAGCTATATCTTCACTAATCTTTTCTTTCCCAGCTTTTCTCAAGTTATCAATCTTAAGTGCAGAAAGAACATTTGATGCAGTGGGTGTAGAGGACTCTGTAGTATTGGAAGTAGGCTGTGACTGAGTATTGAGAGAACATGGTGAAACTTGTGGTGGATACGAAGGTTGTTGAAAAGGTGCACTGCTAACATTCAAACCATACATATTTTGATTGTTCGTAACAAAAGTAGTTTGAAATGGTGCATGAGCTGACTTAGGCGGTGTGTAACCATTTGGATAATACATTTTCGTGTCTTGAACTTGTTTAGACCTCTTGACTTTATATAACAACTCTAGTTCTTCTTCCTGAAGTCTTGCAATAAACGAGTTCACTGTAGCAGTAGCTAGTTCTCCACTGGTTTTCATAGTTAATATGAAACCATTCCATTCTAACGGTAATGCTCCAGCTAGACATGTAACTTTGTCTTTTTCAGCAATGGTCACATCATGCTTGTGTAGTTCAGCTAGCAAATGACGATATCTTTCAACCAATGCCAGTGAAAATGATCAAACTCAACTTTCAATTCTAAACCTTTTCTAGTTCTGTAAGATGTATTTCTTTCGTTAAAAGTACGAAGTGCTTCCCATATCTTGAATGAGTTATCATGACACAGAAATTGATGGAAAATCGGACCATCAAGAGCACTAGTCAAGTTACAGTACATCTTCTTTTCCAAGTTATACTCTTCACATTCTTCCGAAGGCATGATATGTAATGTATACAATTCATTTGTAACAGGTGAACGTGGCCATTGAAATTCGGTTTCAATGTACTTCCAAAGCTTCGTGTCCTGACCATCAGACCAAATCTTAAATCTCGACTTCCAAGTAGAATAGTTATCCATATTCATTAACCTCAGACATTTCGTACCACTTCCTGATTCACTCTCAGCAAGGAGTAATCATTGAGTCATATTCGTAATGCTCTGAACTAACAATGCAGCCAACGCGTAATCGTTTGAATTAAACATTTTGAAAATTTTACCAAAGGTAAACCGTACGGTTCAGGATATCAATCGTACGAGTGATAGTATCAACCGTACGTGTCACAACTTCAAGCGTACGTGTCACTACTTAAGCGTACGTGTGATAAATCAAGCAAAAGAACCAAACACTAAGTCTCGGACGTGCGAGTGATGATCACCCGTGTAATTACTCGTACGTGTCACAGTCAACCGCTTGATCACCCGTGTGATCAGACTAGTCACTTAACCTCAAAAGGTTATGCTCACCCGTGCTTGTGAGTTCACGAGTGACAATCAACCGTCTGGTCAACCGCGCGTGTGATCAAAATTTTTGACCCACTCGTGTGAGTTGTTGTTCAGCTGGAATCACCCAAAAACCCTAGAAATTGATGCTAAACCTTAATTTCTTCATCCACGAGCTGGATTAGCACTAAACTAACATAAACACACTCTCTAAAAACAATTACACACGTAAAAATTATTCCTTTTTGATCAAAATCACTTTTAACTCAAAAACCCAAAATAATAAACTCATTAATCACCAAAAATCACTAGATGAAGTTGAAATCACAACCAACGCTTTGATACTATTGATGAAACATGACTAGGAACTTCGAAATCAATAGGTTTAATTCACACAAAGGTGGAATTAGTGAATCAAACCATAACTAGAGAATATTAGGAGCTTTTTGGGATTAAATTAGTCAAACCACAACAAGGATTGTGTGATTAGATTAATGCCTAGAGCTATTATTCACTACTGGAGTGATTTGGGTTGAGAGAGAAACGGATTAGGGTTACCAGATCTGAGTGATGTGTGTGTGTGAGAGAGGCTTAACCTAAAATGAAGAACATAACACATTATATACCCCTGCTGTTGCATCAACCGTGCGTGCCAGCTATCACCCGTACGAGTGATCAGCCTTAGCCATACAGGTGATCACTCACTCGTGTATGTTTAGTCAGATTAGATTTATGACTCAGCTCAGCTCAGCCGTGTGTATGAGCTTGTCAGCCGTACGAGTGAGACTTTACTCGTACGTATGACAGAGTCTAGCAATGTCAACTTATCCTTTTCGCGTTCCTGCAGTACCCGTAACCACATATAAACACATATAGAATAATAACGAGCGATCATGGTAGCCCATAAGCTGAAGTATCTGCAATGGACGTGGGTTAGATGTCTAGGGACTTACATAAAATGCATTAACAGTTTTACTTGTACATCTTTGATTTATTTGTATTTCTTCTTATATATATATAAAATAAAAACTTACATCATAAAAAAATAAAACAATTATATAATTATCACAAGTTATGACGTTCGTGAATCATCAGGCAAACGGGGTGATCAATTGTCTACATAAACTCATTTCAATTAATCAAGTCTTAACAAGTTTGATTGCTTAACATGTTGGAAACATTTAATCATGTAAATATAGTTTTCATTTAATATATAAACATGGAAAAGTTCAGGTCACTACAACATACACATGCAAATACACATATCAAGTAAATGAAAAAGGCTCTCCTCCCACTACTTCCTTTTTGGCAGAAATTTTTCAAGGGTGTAGGAGGTGTTCTTGAGTTTTTTTTTTTTTTAGGAAATTTCAAGTGTACAAAATCCTAACCAAAATCAAGAAGGTGTTCGTGCAAAAGCTTGGGGTATAACTACTTGAGACTTCATCCATTTGGAGCTTGCTTTCATCATCATTTTCGCCACCCACCTCCTAACTTGGAGAAGGTATAATCTCTTAATCCACTAGTAGTTTGTAAGCATATTTCATAACTTGATCCAATTTGGGATTTGACTTTAATTGGTTAAAGAAAAACATGTTTGTAATCGGTTTTTAGATGCTTTCGCGAAGTTTATTTCTTAAATGGGTTTAAGTATTTTGAAACATGTTAAATCCCAACAAGTGACACCGATTCGTTAGAAACTGAGTCATAACTAACGAAGAAGAGGACATGATATAATCCTGATGAGATGATTCAGACTCTGCCAACCCAACGCGTAACTAGATCTAGGACTTCGACTCCTATCGTTCGCCCAACAGCTACTACAACCATTGGTGATACGGATCAAGACTTAGAGCCAACTAGGTCACCTTAACCCATCTCCATATCACATCCAATAATAATAGTAAGCCCTACTCTGGATGGTAAAAAGTCCAATCAGCCCAACCAACTTAATCAGGATTTAAGAATAAATCCCATCGGCAAAGATGCTTCGGCATCTCAAAAGGAAGTAAAGTTTTCCTCTGCAGTAAAATCTGCATTGACTCAATCGATTAAGGAAACTCAGTCATTGAAGTCCAGAACGATCGAAGGGGAGCTGAAAAACCTTGAAAAGGCACCCTGCGTATCGGCTGGAAATCCTCTTGATATACTTCATCCTAGTGATGTTGTATTGCCTCAATGTCCAACAGGGCCTGAAGGTCCGACTTATGTTGATGAGGAAGATCTGCAGCGTCCCATGGAAATGAGTTAACATGACATTTCTTCGAAAAATTTATCAGACTTCCAGCAGACTGTTCCTTTAGTTCAAGAAATTTATCCATTGGTTCAAACCACTTCTCATCCGGATCTTGAAACTCAGGGTCTGGGTGATGAGTCTTTAACTGAAAGAGATGTGCCACCTCATGGTACATTGATGACTTCAGGAATCGGGGATGAAATCTCCGCGAGAGCTAAAATGACGGGTAGGTCTTCTACTCTGTCAGAGTCCCATGAGACTAATATCATGGGGGCGAGCAACTTGAAAAGGTCTTCGCTAGTTACAACTCCAGTTTTAACCCAACCTCCATCAGAAGGGGACAATTTGACTAGTAGTACATATCACCCTACATATAAGAATAATACCGCACTCTTATCCTCACCTGCCTTCATGGCAACTCTAACACTTCCATCGACAACACCGACATCATCTGCGGCGGCACCTGGTTACACTGTTGTTTCACCAAATTGGTCACCTTCTCGGACTTTCAACATATATGGTTTTCAATATCTCTCTGATAATGAGGTAAAGGAACTATACCTTGCTGAATTTTCTAAACGGACTGATCTTGATGAAGTTCGTGATACGATGATGCTTTATCTTGAACAAACAAGGGTAGTGTTTCCTATATCACCATGCAAGTCACCTGGACCAATTTAAATGTCTGACCATGACGATTTCGATCCTGACAATCTTCATGAGGGGGAGAATAGACATTGTTATGCGTCTGGTGCTTATCAACATTCAAATTATGAAGCTGGTTCGTCTAGTTAACAATGGGGAAATGATGATGTGGTTAAAATTTCCGATTCTAAAAGTGATAAAGTTGAGGAGTCCAACGTGATAGTTTTCTAGATGAATCAGTTACTCAGAGAGAAGGTAACTCAGGAATGTTATTGATTTTAGATTCAAAAGATCAAACGAAGGAGGATACCTTAGCACCCTGGATAATCATAATTTTGACAACATTGAGGACATTCTGAAGGGGAAGAGTGTTGTAAATGAATTCAATGAACATCAGTTCATCAACATTACAGCTCCAACCAAGGAATTTAGAATACATTTTGAGAAGGAGAATTTTTTAAATGGTGCAGTAGATACTACGACACCTCCTAATCTTGATGTTTCGTTTCAAATCTCAGAGATTGTTCTTAATCGGGATGCTGACTATCAACTAAATGATGATGAAGAGAAGCTGATTATTCGTTCACTATTCGTAGAACTACAAGCTTACAAGATTTATGGTGAATCTGATCTCGTCCTTGCATCTTTAATGTGTGTTCTTGGTGCTTGAAAATATCATAAGAAACCAGAATACCTCAAAGCTTATACGAAGGTTCGAAATAAGTTCAAGCTAAAAATGAAGAAAAAACTTCAAGATCAACGAAACTCGGAGATCAAAACCATTAATAAGATCTTGATGATAAACAAGGATGGAGTGAAGATGCCACTTTTCAACGTAAGAAGAATGGATAATGAGGACTATCAGTTCTCAGCGGTGGACTTTGACCAGCTAAGGATGAACGACATTATCTTTATCTACAACTACTTGACTGATCTAAATGAATTTGCAACAATATATCATGCTACTGCAATGAAGGCGGTCTACGGATTTATTCTTGACTCAATGAGATGGATGTCCGTTCATGACTTTCAGATGGGGTTAGAATCTGGACATAAGAAGATTGGAATCAAACCACTGAATCAGAGTCTCAGATTTCATGAGATACTTAGACGGAACGTTGGGATATGCTCTTAAATATTTAATATGGAGACTAAACAACAAATGCTATTCAGCAGAAGATGGTGAGATAGTTAAATACATCTTGATAAGATTGAAGAGTCGTCTCAACACAAGAATGAATATGAGAAGATATGAGAGACTCAAAGGATTCAAATCAAAGATTCATTTCAGAGGAACAAAGTTCCTTTAGATGTTTCAAATAGGATTACATTGTAATTTTCACATTTAACACTAAGGGGGAGATTGTTACGACCCCGAAAGTTGTATAGTGTTAATGTGAAATAATCTTAATAGATGGTTCTTTAGAAGGGACTATATAAGGAACCTAAGTAGTCCTAATTAGATAGTCATTGCATTGTAAACTAGTTCAAGAAGCCGTGAAATGTAATTTTACTGATTCTCTCTAATACCGATTCTGTTATTACCTTACCGAGTCTCACTCAATTCTATCACATCTTCAATTCTAACTATGATCTGACCTATCAAAAACCTAAGATATATTTTTTTTTTATAAAAATTGTTAAGAAAATACTAATAAAATGAGGTTTTTATGATTTAAAAATCACATTTGATTTTATTTGTCCTACATTATAAAAAATATTTGTTGCTTTTTGGTTAATAATTCATACCCTAAAAAGTAATTAGTTTTTGACTCCCTATATGGTGAAATTTTTAAATTTTGAGATGGAATAAATTATAAAGAAATATAAAACACCTAAAATTAAGGTAACGTAAATGATAAAGAAATATCTAGAATTTTATTTTTGTCAGCTTTTTTTAAAAAACCAATTTTCAACCAGTTTACCCAGGTCGTGAGTAGGGATGCCAATGGTCACCCGATCTGGTGGATATCCACCCGATTCACCCGCTTCGTGATGGATATGGATGAATCTAAATGGATATGGATGAACCTAAATGGATATGGATATGGACATGGATGAAAATATTCATCTATGGATATATCAATTACCACCCGAAATACGTATACAAATACATAAATATAGATATATTCTTATATATTTACTATTACAAGCTCATTTACCATTAGATATTCATTTGGCTTTCAACCCTATAATAAAATAACTATAATATATTACAATAAAACATGTATATCTAACAAAATAAACTTACAAATTTCATATTTAATTTTTTATAATCAATGTTTTATAATAAGTTTAGTAAATTTTGTTATATCTTCGACAAAGTTACACATTTTTATGGATAGAATTTTTAATGCCATGTCATATATATTTTTGTTGTACTATGTTTACATTTTAATTGCATATTAAAAAATACTATAAGATTTGTTTTGATATTCATGGATATACATTAACCCGCTTAATCCATTGGATATGGATATGGACGGATGATCTTAAACTATATGGATATGGATATGGATATGGATATGGATATGGATATGGATGAACAAAAACTAAATGGATATGGATATGGATACGGCATCACCCGATCCATATCCGATCCATTACCCTAGTCGTGAGTACTCGGTATAGAGTATGAACATTTCAACTAGTTACCCTTAGAAACTTTAGCCTTAAGTTAAAACCCCTTATGAAACCAATTCCCATTCCTAACCCTATATTTTTGGAAGTATAAAATTCTTAGTCAAACTTATGTCTTTTCATTAATCTAATCTTAAGGCTAATAGAACTACTCTCAACTTCGAGATCGGACTACTTGTTTAAGATAGAAAGTAAACGCCAAATATTGTGAAACGATTGCAAAATTATAGCCACTACCATATGACATAATAAGCATGGACCACTGAGGCATCAAAAGAGTCCCAATGAGGGCCAACTTAGAAAATTGCCAAATGTAAAGCTAATGCTAAGAATGAAAGTAAAAGAAATGAAAAGTAAAAGAGGCCAATAAGAGTGATGAAAGCGAGAGAAAAATGTTCCAATGAGAACCACACACTTTTAAAAAGCTCTATTTAAAAAATAAAAGAGTTCAATGATGACCAACTGTTGTATAAATCTAATTTAATAAACATTAGGATCACTTGTACTCCTTGGTCTGGTTCAGAATAGTTCTTATAATTATAACTAAACTTTAATGATTAGACATCTTTTTAATTTTGCATTTTGCTTCTGCTTTTAAACCAATTTTATCCGTGTCATGACCACCCTGATAAACCAAATTCCGATATAAACTACCCATTTAATATTTCTTTTGATACATTACGTAGGAGAAATTCATGATTAAGTGTTAATCTTTCAAAAGATTTTGAAGATAATTTTCGATTGAAAACACAAGATTAACCAAAGTATTGTCAAAACATCTCATTAAGTACTATATTTCATAAAAATACCTAAGGGAGTATACTTTTAAAAGTTTAAACTTTATTTCCTTGAGGACAAGCAAAGCTTAAGTATGGGGGATTTGATAACTCCAAAATTATACATATTTTTAGACACATTTTAAGGAGTTATCTTGATATTTTAAAGACAAATTTAATACTTAAACACACAAAAATGGGTAAAAACGAGAAAAATGTATTTTTAATGTTTTGTTGAGATATGTATTAAAAAGGATAAAAACAGATAAAAGTTGTAGAAAAGGCTATTTTAACGCTCTAAAAATGATAATTTTTTTTTTAAATAGAGGTGACCACCCATCCCAGTAATATGCCGCGGCGCGGCTGAAATGTCTCGTTCATATTGATCATAAACATTTCATATTAATTGATTTCGTTGCGAGGTTTTGACCTCTATATGAGACGTTTTTCAAAGACTGCATTCTTTTTTTTTAAACAAACCATAACCTTTATTCTATCGATAAAGGTTTAATAGACATAACATAGATTATCAAGTAATGATAATCTAAAATTCAGCTTTTACACACGACCATTTTATAATGGTTTACAATAATATTTTACAACAATTTATTTTCCCAATGCAGTTTTTAAACAATATCATACAAGCATGCTGACTCCAATTTCTTGTCTTTAATTAGCATGCAACAGCGAAAGCTCTTAATAATCACCTGAGAATAAACATGCTTTAAACGTCAACAAAAATGTTGGTGAGTTATAGGTTTAATCTATATATATCAATTGTATTTTTATTTTTTATTTTTTTTAAAAAAAATGCTTTTTCCTACTTAAGGCCGGAGGTCCTCTCGGAAGCAATCTCTTTATTCGTCGAATAAAGAGAGGGATTACTTTCTCTACTCTTGAGAGTGTTTTACTCTGGGTGGAGAAATGACTTATCTTTATTCTCGGATAAGGGAAGGATTGCCTACATCTCACCTCCCCCATACACCACTCATGTGGTATTGGGCTTTGTTGTTGTTGTTGTTGTAGACCACATGATTTCATTTTCCATAAACATCCATCTCATATCAGGCATTTCGCAAACTGCATAGAGATAAAAATCATTCATATGATGAACACCTGGTAACCGACATTAACAAGATGCATATAGAATATCCCCAAAACAGAATCCTCTCGTCTGTATAATAATAAATCGAAGTACTAAAGCATCCGTACCTCAGATGGGTTTTGTAAGGCCCATAGATCTATCTTTAGGATTCGCATCAATTAGGGGTACTGTTCCCTAATTCTTAGGTTACCAAGCTAAAAAGGGCAATATTCTATTTCGATAATCCAACATAGAATGTAGTTTCAAGTACTTGCATCTATTTCGTAAAACATTTATAAAACTGCATGTATTCTCATCCCAAAAATATTAGATAGTAAAAATGGGACTATAACTCACTTTCACAGATTACCAATTTTTTACGAATTAGACTTGACCACAGGTTGATTCACGAACCTATAACAAATATATACATATATATCAAAGTATGATCGAAATATATTCACAACATTTTTATTACGTGTTGTCAATTTAAGTTGTTAAGTTAGCATTCCAACGTTAGTAGCCCACAATTAGTAGTCCACAGTTAGTAGTACATAAATAAATCAATATATTATCTCGAATCAATCCACGACCCAGTGTATACAAGTCTCAGACTCGATCACAACTCAAGGTATATATATTATTTTAGAATCAACCTCAACCCTGTATAGCTAACTCGAGCATTACCGCATATAGAGTGTCTATGGTTATTCCAAATAATATATATAGATGACGTCGATATGATATGTCAAAACATTGTATACGTGTCTATGGTCTATCAAGATTACATAATATATGTTAGAATACATGTAATACAATATAAGTTAGTTAAGTTATGGTTAGTATAGATTTGTTACAAAATTTCACGTAGCTAAAACAAGCAAAAATATCCAATTTTGTTTTACCCATCATTTCTTCGTTATAAATCCGTTTTGAGTGAATCAAGTTGCTATGGTTTCATAATGAACTGAAATTTATGAAACAAAACAGAAAAAGTATAAGTTTATAGTCAGAAATATAGGTTACAAGTCATTTTTGAAAGAGCTAGTTATTTTCGTCGAAAGAACGACATCTTGATGACCATTTTGAAGAACATACTTCCACTTTGAGTTTAACCATGATTTTTGGATATAGTTTCATGTTCATAAAAAAAATTATTTTCCAAGAAAAACAACTTTTAAATCAAAGTTTATCATAGTTTTTAATTATCTAACCCAAAACAGCCCCCGGTTTCACTATGACGGTGTATGTCCTGTTTTACGGTGTTCTTCGCGTTTTCAGGTTTTAAATCATTAAGTTAACATATCATATAGATATAGAACATGTGTTTAGTTTATTTTAAAAGTTAAGTTAGAAGGATTAAATTTGTTTACGAACAAGTTTAAAATTCACTAAACTATGTTCTAGTGATTACAATTTATAATTCGAATAAGATAGTTATATATATATGAATTGAATAATGTTATGAACATCATCACTACCTCAAGTATAGTAGGTAAACCTAATGGAAATGAAAAGAAATAATCTTGAGCTTGAATGGATCTTTGATGGCTTGGAAGTTCTTGAAGTAGAATCATGACACGAAAATAATTTCAAGTAAGATTACTACTCGAATTAAGATAGTTATAGTTATAGAAATCGAATCTAAGTTTGAATATGAATATTACCTTGAATAAGAAAGATAAACTACTGTAAATAACAAAGGTTTCTTGATCTTAGATGATTTATTGGAATGGATTAGAAAGCTTGGAAGTAGACTTACAAACTTGAAAGTGTTCTTGAAGTTTTCTTGAGTAGTTGTTTTGTAAGTTGATTTATGTATGGATTTATGAGCTAGATTGATGTAGATTTTGATGAAGATGATGAAGAACACTTAGAACATCAAGAGAGAACTTGAGAGAGATAATTTTAATGCATGGAAGTTGATTGAAAATGTAACGACCCGAATTTTTTCGACTACTTGATTATACTATTTACATGATTTAATAATTCTGACTTGATAAACAATGAATTTTAATAAGTCTTGAACCTCCGGAAAGAGTTTTACACAAGCTTTTGGTCACCCTTTTATTCCGACGATTCACGAACGTCATAACTTGATTTAATTGTTTAATTGTTTAATTATAGTGTACATATATGGATTTATTTATATTTAACTTGAAAATATGATAATTAAATATCTCATTAAGTATATTAACAAAGTATTATATATATATATATATATATATATATATATATATATATATATATATATATATATATATATATATATATATATATATATATATATATATATATATATATATATATATATATATATATATATATATTCATACTACTAATTTAAAGAGTTTTTGAACAATATATATGTTACTATTTAAACGACGTAATTAACTTATGTTAAAATGTATTTACATATAATGTATTACGAGTGTAAATACATCCTTACAAGTATTGAATACACTTTATAATATACCAATACATATAAAGGATAGCTATACTCGTATTTTCGTTCAATTTTCTCAAGAATTCTACTCGCATTTATACGGTATTTTTACCCGTAATATACACAGCTTCTAGAAGCATTTACTATTGGTATATACCAATAGAAATCTGCAATTATTTGTGAAATATGTCATCCATGACCTAATCAATTTAATATGTCATCCATGACATATTACATTTTAACTTATCTTAGATATTTTCACTAAAAACTAAATTTTCAAGCCTATAAATAAGCACCATTTCTAACTCATTTTTACACATTTAATTTCCAAATTTTACTTCCAATTTTCACACACACTTGCAAGAACTCTCTCAAGTTTTATTCTACTACTTTTTTCCAGCAACTTTACATTCTAAACTTGAGGTAAAAACTCTACTTCAACTCTTGTACAATTCATATGTTTATAGCTATCTATATAAGAGTTTATAAACTAAAACATAGTTTATTTGATTCTAAACTTGTTTAAAGAACTAATCAAATCTTTCTAACTTAACTCTAATAACAATTATTTATATGTATTATGATGTTATATTAAGTTAATATAAGAACTTATAACTTGTGCATATGAAGAACACCTTGAAACTTAACATATATCGTTTAATCTCCATTCGTTAAAAAGCGGGCTGTTTTGGGTTGGGAATTAAAAACCTATCTTAGACTTTGAGTTTGAGGCTAAGACTTTGGAAATATGTTAATATATGTAAATAAGACTTCCAATATTTTTTTCATGATTTTAGACAAAGTGGAAGTATTTTATCAAAAATCATATATTGGGTGGATGCCGGGATTTTTCCAAATCTGTCCACCGATATAAAAAGAGGGTAAAGCTCTAAAAATTACTACTTGGGCTGAACTTTTCGAGTTGGTTTTGTAAAATTTACTTCTTAAGGAACCTATAGCAATTTGATTCACTTTAAATGGAGTTGTAATGAATATTTGGCGAGCAAAACAAAATCTGCTAAAATTAACGTTGTATGGACGAAATTTATATTATAAAAACTATATTAACCATATCCTTGTTAAAATTTCCTATATTCTATATATATATTTGGACATGTTATCAGTAGTATAACAAAATATTATAATCTTGGTTAATTCTGTGATTGTATATATGTATAATAATATTCTTAGTGCGTCCTAACACAATAAGTATACAATACGTTTTGATAAATCCTAAGACAATACGTACACAATACGTCTTGGTTAATTCTAAGACAATACATATACAATACGTCTCTGGGTTGATGCAAAGATAATACATATAAAATATGTCGTGGGGTAATTCTAAGATTATATATATATACCGATTATTGGATTGTTGGACTTTTCGGACTATTTTGGACTACTAGCAAAGGACTACTAATAATGGATTACTAACATAAAATGTTAAAAATTATAATATAAGTATTCTATGAACTTGCTTTATTTTATTCTTATGTCGTATTATTATCTGAATCGTTATTATTGTTATAGGTTCGTGAATCCAAGGACGACGGTCATATTTTAATAAGTTGAAAACTTATTATTAATATACTTTTACTACTGTGAGTATATAGTCCCATTTTTAAACTCTAAAAATATTTTGGGATGAGAATGCATGCATTTTATGTTTTACACCATGGACACAAGTACTTGAAATATATTCTACGTTAAGTTGTACCACCTTGCATATCTTCGTTATTAGCTTGGTAACTAATATTTACATGTTGTAAGAACATGTAAGCGCGAATCCTATTGAGAGATCTATCGGGTTTGACAACCCCAACCGGACTAGTTGCTCTAGTATCGTAAACGGTTGCATAGTACTTCGTTTTATATTGTTTTTTTTAACATATCGCTTTAACATATCACTTTTTTTTATATTGTTTTTCTAAAAATATATATAAATATATTTATACAAAAATAAATTAAAAATATAGAGTTACGCCGACTTCCCCGGCAGCGGCGCCAAAAACTTGATGTTAAAGCGAAGGGGTACGAAATAGTATTATATTTTTGATACGAAAAGCGATATAGATTACACAAGTTTTAATTATTTATTTACAAATGGGATATACCTAAACCTTGCTACAACACTATAGGCAGTGTATCTAATCGTAGAGTAGTATAGTTTTTAGTAAGTCCGGTTCGTTCCACAGGGAGCGGGCTTATTTAACACTATATTTTTAAACAACTATATTTGTACAAAATATATATAATTATATATAATAATATATAAAAGGGGGTTTACCGTTTAATGACCGATTTGTCGATTTTATATTTTAAGTTACAATTAAAACCTAATGTAAAATATAAATGACGATAATTAAAGTAGCGAAAAATAAATGACAATAAATAAATGACGTTAAATAAAATAGCGAGTAAATAAAAGTACGATGAAAAATACAATAAAACAATTATGCTTATTTAAACTTCCGTAATCATGATGTTTGACGTGTTGATTTTGGTTTTATGCCCATGGGTTAATTGTCCTTTGTCCTGGATTATTTAATATGTCCGTCTGGTTTTTGTCCATAACAGTCAATCGGTCATAAATTTAAAGTGCGAGTGTCCCTGTCAAATTATCCTTATACCCGAAGTCAAATATTCCAACTAATTGGGGACTTAAACTGTAACAAGGTTTTAATACTTTGTTTAATAATTACACCAGGATATCGACTGCGTGTAATCCAAGGTTTTAATACTTTGTTATCAATTATGCCAAGTGTCCTTGTACATAATTACACCCCTGTTTTAATAATTCCATAGACTATTAATCCATTCCCGTGTCCGGTTAAATGAACGATTATTCGTACAAATAAATATCCCGCCCATCGTGTCCGATCGAGTGTATATGGTTATTTATAGGTACGTCCAATTGTAAATCTTTATATTAAAATTAACAAACTAGCATTTAGTTAAACAAATAGAAAGCCCATTAATAGCCCATAGTCTAATTTCTACAAGTGTCGTTCTTTTGTCCAAACCCCAATTATGGTACAAAGCCCAATTACCCCATCTTTAATATTTAGCCCAACATCATGATTACTTCGATTTAAATAAGCATAATAATAATTTAGTTACGAGACATTAATTTAAAAAGGAGAACATAACTTACATTGAGTATTTATCGCGTAGTGTTACACGGACAGAATTTCGACTTCAAAACCCGTAAATTAACCTTTACATAACCCGAACTAATCTAATATAACACTAATCTATACTATATATATATATATATATATATATATATATATATATATATATATATATATATATATATATTTATTTATTTATTTATATTATACTACGGAGTATTATTATTATTATTGTATATATTTTTCTTAAAACTGCAGAAGCTCGTGGCCTTTTATAGGCATTTTGGAATCTGGTTGCTCCGCGAGTCGCGGCGTTTTTGGCCTTCAAACTCCGCGAGTCGTGGAGTTTGAAAATCCAGCTCACACAATTTTGGAACCTTGCTTGTCGACATAATTTATATATAAATATAAAATATGGATAATTAATATAATTATTTATATATTATATTATATTATTGTGCATAGTAGACTTGTAATTTTTGGTCCATTGCGTCGGGCGTTGATATTTGGCTCGGGTACCGGTTCCGGATTTTCGAACGTCCTTGCGTACAATTTAATATCTTGTACTTTGCGTTTTGTAACTTGTACTCTTGTCATTTTTAGACATTTTTCATCAATAAATTGAACCTTTTGATTTGTATCTTGTACATTTGAGCTTTTTGGACGTTTGTGTCTTCAAATCTTCGTTTTCGCCTTTTGTCTTCGCACTTATTTATTTAAACAATTACAATGAAAATATAATACAATTACATATGAAAACCTATTATTTAGGAGGGATATTGCTATGAAATATATGTTCCTTTTTAGCCTTATCAAATATCCCCACACTTGAGCGTTGCTTGTCCTCAAGCAATACAGAACTTGAAATAAAAACATACATGAATCACTTTTTTATTCATCACACTTTGTACATCAGTGATTTTGATATGGTGGTATAAATAATGATAGTAACGATAGAACCATGGTTAAAGGTGGGTGTGTCATCCACAGTTGCCTCGGGTTTAGGTCAACGACACTTGCAATCAAATAGCCGATTTACTTTCGGTTTCCAAAGCAAAGTGCACATTTGAAAGGCGGTTTACAGTCCCACATGACTATGAAAATTTAGATCCGTTAGGAAATTGGATCTTTATGAAAACATTTGATCTTTTGAAAATTCAATCTAGCTTTTACCCTAGACAAGTTTTCCGGAATAACCCTTCACCGGTTTTTGCAAAATATTTTTGTGGGTTTTGTGGGTTTCAGATTTGAAAATTTTAGCTCAACACTTGCGGTTTTGTGTCACCTACTTGCTAACCTTGTATTAGGAAAGCAACACGTCCAGTTTACTTGTCCCGTATATTACCTTTCGGCAAACTACCGTCCGGTTGTAAAGGAAAGCGTTGAACAAGCAACTGTTAAGGCAATGTCCCCTGACATGCTTTTAATTATGGTCTATAACGTGTCGGACGCAATTACTATCCTTTGTAGGAGCAATAGTAAAGCTCACCCTTATAATTTTTAGGTCTGGCATAAGGTCTTGTCTTTGACCATATTATGCAACCACCGTTCTTACGGTTGACACCCGATTTGGTTTAGGTGACCTAATGAATTCTAGGTGAATTCCTAGGATTTTACGTTCAATGGTAATGAACGCATTGAAATGGGTTTTCAGAAAACAAATGGGTTTTAATTTGATCAAAATATTTTCTCGTTCAAGCTCGAGTTTAGATATCATTGAATTCCATGAGTTTGAATTCTCAATCTTTAAGGTCAATCTCAAGGATTGAGTAATATCAGTCTTAAAAGCTGATTTTTGATCTTTTAAGGAGATTATCCTTTCTGGGGGTCTGATTCATTAGTCTTATCAAGCTAATTTGCACGGCGCCCTCCCCATTTTACAAGACAGATCCTCTCATGGTTAGGATAAGTCTGACCACTTGGCGACCCTGTTTGATGCTGAGGTCCGTGGATTTCCTGCTGATTTTAGTGATGACTTTTCTAGATTTTTCGTCAACCTACAGCTGGTCTGGACGACAACTTCTTGACCTAAATCAAGAAGCGCGTGTCTTTTTCGGAAGACTTTACTTCCTTTTAATGATGGAATTAATTCATCGTGTAGATCCATCTTTCTTTCAAATATATTATAGTAAATCGGGTAAAACTGATTAGTATCGTCCAAAGCAAAAGTACCTGCAATAACTTTACAGAAACATGTGATAGATAGTTTTTAATTGAATAACTTGGTACATTCTCCCCACACTTAGTTTCTTTCTTTGCCTTTTTATTCTCCTTTAACCCATTTTAAACGAATTCTAGCGTTTTAGGTTGTTTCTCAATTTATGTCTATTTCGAGGTAACGATAATTTCGGCATTAACACCTAGTTTTCATCGTTCATAAATATGTATAAACATGATTTTGAATTCATCTAGTTGAAAATTTTTCTAATTTTCACAAAATTTGGCAAATAAAACCAAGTGTAAACCCGAGAGAATTTATAACCCTTCCCCACACTTAAGATCATGCAATGCCCTGATTTGCATGAAATCAGACTATAATTATTAATTCATGAGGGTGATTAGTGTAGAAAGTAGTTAAAGATACCATAAAATTGCAGGATGATAGATGGTGCACCTCATTGTTCATTCCTTTTTGTTTTATCACACATGTTTTTCTTCAAAAACGGTTGCTTTTCTGAACTGTTTGATAATTTTTGAAAATGCGTCTTTTACCCTAATCGTGCATTTTTATTAACGGGTTATGTACTAACCCGAACCCCTAATTTAACGTTAAGTGGGGTTAGACTTCCCCACACTTAGCTGACGACATGTGAAGTCGGTAGAATAAGTTCCACGAATTAGAGTAGTGAGCCAGTTATTTACATCTCGGGTGGTGTATAATATATCAATGGGTTTAAAGTTTAGACTCGCCCGATTGTCACTACTTAATTCTTTTTTAAGTGTAGCTTTTAGTAAATGGATATATCTCTTTTCTGGTTCTTGGTCAAATGGATCGATATACACCGACATACATATTATAGGGTGGACAATTCCTAACATTTCCTTCCGTTCATTCTCGGGATCAAAGTTTTCACCTCTATTACCCATTTGGGTGAAATCCGAGGTGTCATTATCTATTAAAGCTCGTAGTTCATCTTCGGTAGATGACTCGTCTATTGAGAATATTGGGTTGGAAGGTTGTTGAATAGTGAATTTCGGGATCGAAGTAAATTCTTCTTCATTAACGGTCCTTATCAGTCCCTCCATTTTGGTCTCGGGGGTAAAATCTTCAACGTTATCGTTTTCCCATGAGTACCAATTTGTCACCCTTACTTCTTCTTCATTCATTGATTGATCGATGATTTCGTCGGTAGAGGCTAATGTGTCGATATGTTGTGAAATTGGTAAGACTGAATAAAAAGTATCATCGGGATAGTTGGTGATTTCGGAGCTCTCGAATTCATCAAAATTCGATGATATGATATTTTCTTGCACAATACTCCTCAGATCAACAGGTGTGTAGTCTGATAGAGTTTCAGCTTGCCGGTTTACAAACTCTCTCATTTGTTCATTTTGAGCATTGAGTTCTTCGAGTTTGATTTTTATATAATCTAAAGAATTTTCAGCCACATAATTTTCCTCATTTTCTGGTTGTTGAGTTTAGATATATTCTTGGGAATAATCCCAATTAGAATTGTATTCTTCATAATCATTCTATTCAGGTTCTATGGGTGCATAATTTTCCATAGGAACGTAATAATAACATTCCCATGTTGAGTGATAATCTCCACAGATTTCACAACCAGTTATTGTTTCGTCGTTCGTGATCCAAGATTGACTGAGCGAATTGTCATCAACACTCGGTTGAGAGTATTGATTTCGTATTTCATAAAGAGTTTCCAAAATATCTTCGAGACTTTTCATAATGCGCTTATTACCAAATTTTAGCTACAATGTGGAACATTTACTTAATTATCCTATTAGTTATAAAAATAAAAATTATATAAGTTATCAAATTAATAGACTTTTCTGCTTTTGCCCACGTTTCGAATAGCCAATAGATGCAGCAGGGAGCCAGAACCCTTTAAATCGGAAGCTCACAACTCATCCACTAACAAATCCAACTATTACTACGAAGCAAAAAATTTGTCAATGTCCATTAATTTAACCACTTAAATAATTTTTCTTTCGTTTGAGATATTAGATAAGAAATAGAGAAAATTTCTAAGTCCTAAAAACTAAAGCGTCGAGAAATAAGAAAGAAAAAGAAGCGCGTCGAAAAACGTCGAAAAATAAAAGTAAGAAAGATAGCGCGAAAAACGGCGTCGCAAAATTCTAAAGCACCTAAATCTTAGTCTAAGGAATAAGCACTTAAGGGATTTTACGGTAAAGCCTAAAAATCTAGAAATAAAAAAAATAAGCTACGGCAAAATACTAAGCTTAAAACTAGATATGAACGATAAAAATACAAATATTATGATTAAATAATTAAAGAGATACAAAAATGATAAAATTACTAATTTTATAAATATTATTTTTATATTATTATTTATAAAAGTACTAATTTATATATTAAAAATATAAATTAAATTAAAACTAAACTAAATATTAATTAAATTAAACTAACTAGGGTTTAAAATAATAATAATAATAATTAAATACTCCGTAATAAATGCTGGTTTAGGGTTTCAGGCGCATCAGACAGAGCGGCTCCGCGAGTCGCGTTGCCACGTGCCCTAAAATTCCGCAAGTCGCGGAGTTTGCATTTTCGGTTTTTTTTTTATATTATTTTTATAAAAATATATATAAATATATTTATACAAAAATAAATTAAAAATATAGAGTTTCACCGACTTCCCCGGCAGCGGCACCAAAAACTTGATGTTAAAGTGAAGGGGTACGAAATAGTATTATATTTTTGATACGAAAAGCGATACATATTACACAAGTTTTTATTATTTATTTACAAATGGGATATACCTAAACCTTGCTACAACACTATAGGCAGTGTACCTAATCGTAGAGTAGTATAGTTTTTAGTAAGTCCGGTTCGTTCCACAGGGAGCGAGCTTATTTAACACTATATTTTTAAACAACTATATTTGTACAAAATATATATAATTATATATAATAATATATAAAAGGGGTTTACCGTTTAATGACCGGTTTGTCAATTTTATATTTTAAGTTACAATTAAAACCTAATGCAAAATATAAATGACGATAATTAAAGTAGGGAAAAATAAATGACAATAAATAAATGACGTTAAATAAAATAGCGAGTAAATAAAAGTACGATGAAAAATACAATAAAACAATTATGCTTATTTAAACTTCCGTAATCATGATGTTTGACATGTTGATTTTGGTTTTATGCCCATGGGTTAATTGTCCTTTGTCCTGGATTATTTAATATGTCCGTCTGGTTTTTGTCCATAACAGTCCATCGGTCATAAATTTAAAGTGCGAGTGTCCTCGTCAAATTATCCTTATACTCGAAGTCAAATATTCCAACTAATTGGGGACTTAAGCTGTAACAAGGTTTTAATACTTTGTTTAATAATTACACCAGGATATAGACTGCGTGTAACCCAAGGTTTTAATACTTTGTTATCAATTATGCCAAGTGTCCTTGTACATAATTTCACCCCTGTTTTAATAATTCCATAGACTATTAATACATTCCCGTGTCCGGTTAAATGAACGATTATTCGTACATATAAATATCCCGCCCATCGTGTCCGATTGAGTGTATATGGTTATTTATAGGTACGTCCAATTGTAAATCTTTATATTAAAATTAACAAACTATCATTTAGTTAAACAAATATAAAGCCCATTAATAGCCCATAGTCTAATTTCTACAAGTGTCATTCTTTTGTCCAAACCCCAATTATGGTACAAAGCCCAATTACCCCATCTTTAATATTTAGCCCAACATCATGATTACTTCGATTTAAATAAGCATAATAATAATTTAGTTACGAGACATTAATTTAAAAAGGAGAACATAACTTACATTGAGTATTTATCGCGTAGTGTTACACGGACAGAATTTCGACTTCAAAACCCGTAAATTAACCTTTACATAACCCGAACTAATCTAATATAACACTAATCTATACTATATATATATATATATATATATATATATATATATATATATATATATATATATATATATATATATATATATATTATATATGTATATATATATATTTATTTATATTATACTACGGAGTATTATTATTATTATTGTATATATTTTTCTTAAAACTGCAGAAGCTCGTGGCCTTTTACAGGCATTTTGGAATCTGGTTGCTCCGCGAGTCGCGGCGTTTTTGGCCTTCAAACTCAGCGAGTCGTGGAGTTTGAAAATTCAGCTCACACAATTTTGGAACCTTGCTTGTCGACATAATTTATATATAAATATAAAATATAAATAATTAATATAATTATTTATATATTATATTATATTCTTGTACATAGTAGACTTGTAATTTTTGGTCCATTGCGTCGGGCGTTGATAGTTGGCTCGGGTACCGGTTCCGGATTTTTGAACGTCCTTGCGTACAATTTAATATCTTGTACTTTGCGTTTTGTAACTTGTACTCTTGTCATTTTTAGACGTTTTTCATCAATAAATTGAACCTTTTGATTTGTATCTTGTACATTTGAGCTTTTTGGACATTTGTGTCTTCAAATCTTCGTTTTCGCCTTTTGTCTTCGCACTTATTTATTTAAACAATTACAATGAAAATATAATACAATTACATATGAAAACCTATTATGTAGGAGGGATATTGCTATGAAATATATGTTCCTTTTTAGCCTTATTAGTTGAATAGTACTTCGTTTTTACTACACTTGTTACAGTGTAGGGAGATTTCATAATAAAGGGAATATGCTACATTAATGGTTAAGTATGGTTACCGAAGCGCTCAACAACTTATAGAATACTTTTATACACTTGTGAGTGTACATATATTTATAACTATGAAATCTTGTTGTCTATATTTATAGCGATGCTAAACCTATATATCTCACCAACCTTTGTGTTGACTGTTTAAGCATGTTTATTCTCAGGTCCTTAAAAAAGTCTTCCGCTGCTGCATTATCTGAGCAAGCTGTGCATGGAGTCTCATGTTTTTGTTTAAATGAAGTGTTGCATTCAATAAAACCTTCGTCATGTATTGTATTCAACTTTTATGTCACGTGTATAGTATTTGGAAACCGATGTATTATGGAGATTATTTCTTAAATAATCGTCCACTTGTTTAAAACATGCATTATGTATAATAATGATGTGATTTTTATGAAACGAATGTAATAATTTCTAAAACGTATCATATAGAGGTCAAATACCTCGCTATGAGACCAATGAATAACGTACTGCATTTATAGTGATATGAACGGGTTGTTTCAGTTGGTATCAGAGCGGTGGTCTTAGCGAACCAGGTCTTGCATTAGTGTGTCTAACTGATAGTTGTTAGGATGCATTAGTGAGGCTGGACTTCGGCTATGTCTACATGTCAAAAGTTTTGCCTATCATTTCTTGTCGGAAATTACCTGTTTATCATCTTAAGTCTTGACGTGTCTTACTGCAATTATTGCATAGATAGTGTATAGACAAAATTCATATCTTAATATATCTACTAAATCATATCTTAGCTTATCTGTTACTGTAAACTTTGCCTGACATATTTCGTAAATTCCTTCGTAATCTACGAAATCTTTTGTTATATATATATATATATATATATATATATATATATATATATATATATATATATATATATATATATATATATATATATATATATATATATATATATATATTCTATGTAATTAGAATACCATCTGATAGCCGTAAATCATTTCATATCGAAAAATCCTTTATTCAATCGTACGAAATGGAACTCGCCACTAGTTCAAGTCCCTCGGATTCCGATATGGAGTTTCACTCGAGCTCCGAAATCAGTGTGACTGGAATGGATCAACCAATTAGCCATCATCTATTCTGGATGAATTGGGGATGGGTTCGCAGTCTACTTAATCATTGGAGACAAGAGGAAGGTGATCCCTTCCATCCACCACATTTCCCTCTTGGCGAAGAACCTGAAGCACTTACCGGCGAATCTATCCGAAACACCATTTTCTCTCTCATTTCCAGAGTATCTCGTTATGATTATATACTATCTCACATTCTATATCTTATTCATCCGTTCATCCGAACCGACAATCATCCCAGTGTAATAGAAGAAGTCAACGAGCTTCGCACTCAGGTAGTGGCTTTGGAGAATATGGTGCAAAGGTTACAAGCACCAGCAGCATCACTAGCATCAACAGTACCACCATCACCAATATCAACAGTACCATTACCACCATCAACAACAACATCCGCATCCCACACCTCAATGTCACAATCTTTACCTTGAGCATCAACGTCATACGCACCATAGATACCAAGGAGTACTAATAAAAATCAACAATGAAGTATTGATTCATAACTTCATTGGAGAAAAATTCTGCAGAGATTATGTAATCTCTAAAGTCTTAGAGATTATCTATTCCAACCTTAACCATAAATCAGATGAGTGGACCGAAATGATAGAAGGAAGAGTAGAAACCCTTACAAGAATGGTGCGTGGTTTACAAGCTAGACTTATTATACAAGCACCACCGGTAGTACCACCAGCATCACCATCAGTATCACCAACATTGGCAAAACCTGTAGCACTACGAGCTCCACCAATTCCATAATCATCAACATCATCACAAATCAACAACGCGTATATTGTATCAACGAGTTATGAAGTATTAACTCATTTCCCATTAAGAAATTATATGTATATTTTATACATATATGAATTTTGAGATCAAAATATATCTTTCCGTACTAAGCTATTATGTATGAATTAAATAAGGGTAGATACTACTAGGTTAAATTCATATTACTAATATGCTATGATGTACATCCTTCCTTAACAACTTAACCATCATTAACTACGACCTCTGTTTAAACTCCATGAATTCCGTTTCATAATAAACTAAGTGTATTATTCAATTACATGTTTGATTTTACATTTAGATATACTTGAAGCTTTCTAGAAAACATCATTCATATCTTATGAAGTTCGCAAGAATTCACAAGCATCAACATCCGTCACCAAGGAATGTCAATAAGAATAAATAATAAAGTATTGATTACATTAGTGAAATACTCCGCGAAGATTATGTAATCTCTATTGTTTTAGAGATTATTCATTTCTAATTCCAGCCAAAAATCAAATGAGCTTAATTTAATATTAACTCATCAAATCTGTATTACATCTAAAGAAAATATACATATATTTTCATAAAGACTGTAATAAAAATTCTCATGTACCAAAATATTACTTGTGAAACTTTTAACAGGTAGGTAATACTCGAGAGATATGTAAATTCACAATTAGTATATTACATTCTTCGAATATGATTCAGCAATCATCAACTATACTCACTACTTTCACAACGATATACATTCTTTCATAGAAATCAAAACAACCGTTCTCATCCATATTCAATTTCATATTCTAATTTTGACAGATCAGAATCCAAGTCAAGACTCAACGGGAGACATCACTCTTAAATCTCTACATCTCTCAAAGCCATACTTTGACTTCAAAACTGTGCTAAAACATCACTTCTATTCATTAAACCCATAAAACAATTTTCGTGTTATTCAAAAATTCATTACAATCTACATTTAAACCCTTCATGATTCTTGAAAACACCTCAATTAAGAAAAAATCGAGATGATGATCCAACCACATGTTATCCAAAATCATGCATCTGGAAAACTCCCGAAACCTAAGTAGAAGTTTAACACAAATCCGTGAGCCATTAGCGTTGTTGTTGTCGAAAATAACCATGCAATTCCTTTTCAAAGTAGCCAGTTTTGTCACGGCTCCAGCAAGTCAACTTCAACTTTTTAGTCAGATTAGCTGTATTATAACCTCAATATATACGTTTCCCTTTCGCCATCGTTACTGGAGCACCTTTTATATTCCACTATATTATCAGCAGATGTACCAGCAACTTCGGCTTTAGTCTCTCTGAAAAATATCTATATTATTCATGAAACCCCATCATGTACTCATCTACATCCTGTAATAATAATTGCCATACCAATTATCGGGAATCATCAATCATCAATCTCAAATCTCGCAGCGTTTTCACTTCAATTATATGTATACATATAATGTGTAACTCCTGGAAATTTTGATCTTCAATTCTGAATTTCTGAAAAACACCCAGTCTATGAATCAATACCCTGAATTTTGAAAAAGCTGAATGAAGCAGCAGAAACTGTAGACAACCGTAACAGTCAAACGTTTGATGATAAAGAATAGTGTGTTGGCAAAGCTCAGAAAAAGAAAAGGTTTGGAATTGGAAAACGGATTGAGCAAACCATGAAGGAGGCTGTGGACAAATAATAAAGACTTAATCTGCCTTCAAAGAATCTAAATGATTCAGTGTCTGCTGAATTCTTTAGCGAATACACTGCTCCTTAATCTCAACTCTTGCGAATAATATTCTTCATCATCCTCTGATCTTAGATATTCTAAGATATCATCATATCTTTCATTATAAATATCTTCGATGTTTCTGATGATATCTTGATAACTATTGTTATCCGAAATCATTTACCTCTTCGTGCTATCTGTGTTACATCATAAAAGAAACTATTTTAGTTTCTAAATTCTGAAACCTTCGAGTTTAAAATATGAATGTTTTTGAATTAGTGTTGGGAACTGAAGCATGAGTTAGTATAATATAATGACACTTGATCAACGTGATTATATTACAGTAAGTCATGCTGAGTTTCTAAATAGAATGTGATGATTCACAGATCATAACGTCATCATGTGCCATATTACACGACTCTTGAATTCTATTTAACCTATAAAAAATATCTAGAAAATATTTTCTTGATGAGTCGGTCTTTTCCGGATATTCTGGTAATTTGACAAATCAAATCATGCTACTACCTTTTCTTTCTACTTTGTATATTATGATAATTCGAAACTCCATACCTACGAATTATGGACCATTACTTGCGAAAAGAAAACAAAAGCATGAAGCTCTGAAATAGAAAGGGGGTATAAATCGCAGCAAACAGAAAAGACCATTAACCGTAGATTTCAATGATTATGGAAAAACAGGAGCAGGGACTCCGAAAAATAAGGAAAGATATAAGGCCCAACGACAATACATAAATTACAAACCGTGTATATCAATATGTATTGCAATGAAAAGACACGGGAGAACTAAAAACACTATAAAATCAAGAGTATAGTAGAAGTTAATAGATTCTTCTGGCGGCAGATGAATAAGAAGAATGACGGATATAAAAGTTAGGAGTATATCAAGGATTAGAACCGGCTGGAGCATATTGACGAATGTTTTAGAAGTATGAATTAAGGAAGAAAGTATAGAAGATGAGGGATGTGAAAATAAGGAAACGAAGGAGGTGTTAATTTATAGCGATATATCAGACATAGCAATCGAGGCAGATTACGCACCTAATCGAAGAAAATTCTAATTTCCTTAATTACCGAAGAATCAAATCTTATTAAGATTACAAAGATTTTCTTTAATCCAAAAATCAACCGTGATGACGTCAAAAGTTAAGACGAATCTTTACTTTCCTCATTTCACTATTTTGCGATAGCTTTACTCATACACTTCACATAATTGAATTGTTTTATCCATATTACTCACTGATGATAAAACTCTAAATTTTCAACTCGTATTCGTCATGAAAACATACTTATTGTCAGCCATGACGATCTCGGTCAAATTTCGGGACGAAATTTCTTTAACGGGTAGGTACTGTAACGACCCGAATTTTTCCGACTGCTTGATTATACTATTTACATGATTTAATAATTCTAACTTGATAAACAATGAATTTTAATAAGTCTTGAACCTCCGGAAAGAGTTTTACACAAGCTTTTGGTCACCCTTTTATTCCGACGATTCACGAACGTCATAACTTGATTTAATTGTTTAATTGTTTAATTATTGTGCACATATATGGATTTATTTATATTTAACTTGAAAATATGATAATTAAATATCTCATTAAGTATATTAACAAAGTATTATATATATTTTTTCATACTACTAATTTAAAGAGTTTTTGAACAATATATATGTTACTATTTAAACGACGTAATTAACTTATGTTAAAATGTATTTACATATAATATATTACGAGTGTAAATACATTCTTACAAGTATTGAATACACTTTATAATATACCAATACATATAAAGGATAGATATACTCGTATTTTCATTCAATTTCCTCAAGAATTCTACTCGCATTTATACGGTATTTTTACCCGTAATATACACAGCTTCTAGAAGTATTTACTATTGGTATATACCAATAGACATCTGTAATTATTTGTGTAATATGTCATCCATTACCTACTCAATTTAATATGTCATCCATGACATATTACATTTTAACTTATCTTAGATATTTTCACTAAAAACCAAATTTTCAAGCCTATAAATAAGCACCATTTCTAACTCATTTTTACACATTTATTTTCCAAATGTTACTTCCAATTTTCACACACTTGCAAGAAATCTCTCAAGTTTTGTTCTACTACTTCTTTCCAGCAACTTTACATTCTAAACTTGAGGTAAAAACTCTACTTCAACTCTTGTTCAATTCATATGTTTATAGCTATATATATAAGAGTTTATAAACTAGAACATAGTTTAGTTGATTCTAAACTTGTTTAAAGAACAAATCTAATCTTTCTAACTTAACTCTAATAACACTTTCTTATATGTATTATGATGTTATATTAAGTTAATATAAGAACTTATAACTTGTACATATGAAGAACACCTTGAAACTTAACATATATCGTTTAATCTCCATTCGGTAAAAAGCGGGATGTTTTGGGTTGAGAATTAAAAACCTATCTTAGACTTTGAGTTCAAGGCTAAGACTTTGGAAATATGTTAATATATGTAAATAAGACTTCCAGTATTTTTTCATGATTTTAGACAAAGTGGAAGTATTTTATCAAAAATCATATATTGGGTGGATGCCGAGATTTTTCCAAATCTGTCCACTGATACAAAAAGAGGGTAAAGCTCTAAAAATTACTACTTAGGCTAAAATTTTCGAGTTGGTTTTGTAAAATTTACTTCTTAAGGAATCTATAGCAATTTGATTCACTTTAAATGGAGTTGTAATGAATATTTGGCGAGCAAAACAAAATCTGCTAAAATTAACGTTGTATGGACGAAATTTATATTATAAAAACTATATTAACCATATCCTTGTTAACTTTTCCTATATCCTATATATATATTTGGACATGTTATAAGTAGTATAACAAAATATTATAATCTTGGTTAATTCTGTGATTGTATATATGTATAATAATATTCTTGGTACGTCCTAACACAATAAGTATACAATACGTTTTGATAAATCCTAAGACAATACGTACACAATACGTCTTAGTTAATTCTAAGACAATACGTATACAATACGTCTCTGGGTTGATGCAAAGACAATACGTATACAATACATCGTGGGGTAATTAAAAGATTATATATATTTATACCGATTATTGGACTGCTGGACTTTTCTGACTATTTTGGACTACTAACAAAGGACTACTAACAATGGACTACTAACATAAAATGTTAAAAATTATTATATAAGTATTCTATGAACTTGCTTTATTTTATTCATATGTCATATTATTATCTGAATCGTTATTATTGTTATAGGTTCGTGAATCCAAGGACGACGGTCATATTTTTAATAAGTTGAAAACTTATTATTAATATACTTTTACTACTGTGAGTATATAGTCCCATTTTTAAACTATAAAAATATTTTGGGATGAGAATACATGCATTTTATGTTTTACGCCATGGACACAAGTACTTAAAATATATTCTACGTTAAGTTGTACCACCTTGCATATCTTCCCTATTAGCTTGGTAACTAATATTTACATGTTGTAAAAACATGTAAGCGTGAATCCTATTGATAGATCTATAGGGTTTGACAACCCCAACCGGGCTAGTCGCTCTAGTATCGTAAACGGTTGCATAGTACTTCATTTTTACTACACTTGGTACAGTGTAGGAAGATTTCATAATAAAGGGAATATGCTACATTAATGGTTAAGTATGGTTATCAAAGCGCTCAACAACTTATAGAATACTTTTATACACTTGCGAGTGTACATATATTTATAACTATGAAATCTTGTGGTCTATATTTATATTGATGCTAAACCTATATATCTCACCAACCTTTGTGTTGACTGTTTAAGCATGTTTATTCTCAGGTCCTTAAGAAAGTCTTCCGCTGTTGCATTATCTGAGCAAGCTGTACATGGAGTCTCATATTTTTGTTTAAATGAAGTGTTTCATTCAATAAAACCTTCGTCATGTATTATATTCAACTTTTATATCATGTGTATAGTATTTGGAAACCGATGTATTATGGGGATTATTTCTTAAATAATCGCCCACTTGTTTAAAACATGCATTATGTATAATAATGATGTGTTTTTTATAAAACGAATGCAATAATTTCTAAAACGTATCATATAGAGGTCAAATACCTCGCTATGGGACCAATGAATAACGTACTGCGTTTATAGTGATATGAACGGGTCGTTTCAGAAAATGTGTGTGTGTGTGTGTGTGTGTATGTGTATTCATCATTCACGTGAATGTATGCATGTGTATATAGGCTCCATTAGTTTATTTTTAGTGTAATCATTCATGCTAGTTGCAAAATAATAGTTCTCACATGTTTGATGACTCATTAAGGCTGCTAAGGAGCTGATCATTGAGTCTATATACCAATAGTATATACGTCTATAAGCTGGGTATTGTACGAGTACGAATATGGATTGAATACGAGTAAATAGTAGTACTATAGCAAATAGTGTTCACTGTAGCAAATAGTGTTCACTGTAGCAAATAGTATTTTTACTGCAGCAAATAGTATTTTACTGCAGCAAATAGTTTTTTACTGTAGCAAAGCAAAAATTTACTACAGCAAATAGTGTTTTACTGTAGCAAAGCGAAAATTTACTGTAGCAAATAGTGTTTTACTGTACATCTTTGATTTAATTGTATTTCTTCTTATATATATATATATATATATATATATATATATATATATATATATATATATATATAAAATAAAAACTTACATCATAAAATAAATAAAACGATTATATAATTATCACAAGTTATGACGTTCGTGAATCATCAGGCAACTGGGTGGTCAAACGTTAACACTAAATCCGTTTCAGTTAATCAAGTCTTAACAAGTTTGATTGCTTAACATGTTGGAAACATTTATTCATGTAAATATTAATCTCATATAATATATAATCATGGAAAAGTTCGGGTCACTACAGCGGCTAGTCTGGGTGCGGCACAGCCAGACAAAGGATTTCAGATCAGTTTTACATTTCTCCTGTTACCAAAACACACACAAGGGCGCGGCGCGGCCCCGTGCTATCACTGGTACTGAACTTTAACTTGCTTTAAAAATCACAATTCCACCATTTCTTTCTCACCGAACACCATTTTTAACAACATAACACAAAAAAAAACTTAGATAAACAGTTTCTTACATCATCAAACTTTACGAAAATCATTTAGTCATGAACGATACATTTACACATCTTAAACATAACATTTGGTCCCAAATCTCAAAAGAAACATAGTTTATGAGTACAAAAGTCTTAGCGTCGATAAGCGGTATCAATAGAGCTAGATTCAAAATAGGTCTTGCACTTCCACTTACTATAAGACCGATGCTCCCCTATCCGCAAATAGGCTCCTTACCTTCACGATGTCCCTTCGTTCCTATTAAAACATAAACATAACATAGGGGTAAGCTTTCATGCTTAGTGAGTTATAGGCGAATAAAAGAACGCAAAACATTAAACGTAAACAATACATCACTTAACCCTTCCAACCCGAAGGTTACCTACTTGCTATCGGATCCGATTCCGTTTCTTATCATAGACACAACTTACTAAGGTCAACCTAGTAATTGTGCCAAAGCTAAACATGACCACAGGCATACACATATGCCTAAGCTAACCTTATTGGAATGCATACATACATAGACATCCGAAGTGTCTAAGCTAAGTCATACCATAGAAGAGATCATTAAGCAAGCTCAATGACCTTGCCTAAGCTAATCACCAACCATAGATACAATTATTAGGCATGCCTAATAATCCTATCTAAGCTAACCATCTAGTGCACTTAGTCGTCACCCTCTTGCACGGATGCAATTCGGGAACACTAAGTCACTCTTGACCCGCCCAATTTACCCCCTATAAACTAACCTTGGTCAAATGTACTTCCTTGATCGTTTGAAGTCCCCCTTGTCTTGATTAACACCTATACATGAGCTAATCTCGTCATTAACATAATTCAAGCTAACACAAGACATTTAAACAATTTTAAATCTTTCAATCATTTATTTCATTGCATACACTTACACTTTTGGTCTTAATCCTTCTTAACCCTTTTTTACCTCATCATTCACATGAACATTCATATACTTAAAATTCTTAATTTTTCTTTTCACTTTTCCATTATAACAAACATTATCATACAAACATCATTTTCCTCAATACACAATTTCTCTAGTTTATCCCTTACAAACATGGACTTATCATTCTCTCAAGCATTTCATCAAACACTTGGTGTGCATAAACCCATTTTAACTACTAGCAACCTTAAAATCATCATATATCAAAACATCATTACTTGTAACAATTTCATACATGAAATTGCACCTAAACATCACTTGAATTCATTTTATACTTGCATTATGCACAATCACAACTCATAACAACTTATTAAGTTATTCCTCTCATAAAATACAACCAATTTTGTGATAATTCAAGTTAGAAGTTCATATCTTATTTTTAGAGTTTAAGAACCCTAATTGTGCATAAATGAAGAAGAGATTGAAGGATTGCAACTTGCTATGATGATCAAGGCACACTAGATTACATGAATTTCTACTTTCATGTGTTTAATTCTTCTAATTAAGGATTTCTCCCTTCCTCTTGATGCTAGTCGACACACACATACACAAACACTAGTACTCTGGACTTTGTTTTGCAACTGATACAATTTCCAGCATTTTACAAGTTTTATTTAATTATCTTTGCCTTATTTGCACTTTCTACCCTCCCCACCAAAACCATAATATGGGAGGTCCTTAAACTAACTTTGCATCTCTAGTCCCTTTTTAACTTAACTAACAAACTTAAATATTATCCATTTTTATTATACAAAATAACACTTACATAAAATGTAACAATAATAATTATAAAATAATACCTTAATTAGTTGGGGTGTTACAGTTATGAAGCCACCAGCATGAAACAATGGAAGCTGCCGGCTTGGTGTTAAAGTGAAGAAATTCGAGAATATTTCAGAAAAGTGCCAAAAATCAAAGAACTTGGAAAAGGATAAGAAGCCGCCAGCTTAAGAAATAAGATCGTCGGCTTGATCAACTGAAGTCGCCGGCTATCCCATCCCAAGCCACCGGATACGAAGCCGTTTATATAACCAACTTGGCGACCAAGTAATTCGTAGAAAGCTGCAGATTTGGTATTTTGGCCATAATTTACTCATACGATCTCTGATTAAGGCATTCCAAGTGTCCAGACGTCCGTATGACATAGCTCTACAACTATCGTTTTATAAGTGTTGTCTAATTCGGCCCGGTTCGGAAGCTAGAAGGCAATATATGGATGCTGAAATTTAAATACGGGATTTTTATGTTTTTTTTTTTACTTGTTTTTCTTGTCCCACATTGGTAGAAAATAAATGTACAAGGCCTCTCATTCACCTATAAAAGGATGCCTTCACCCTTTAGATTTTCATGTACTCTTTTGTTTTCTTTTATCTCTTTTGAGAATTGAATCCTCCTCCCCATATGAGGTTTGTGGAGTTAAGATGTGGAGTTAAGATGTGTACATTAGTTTAACATTTTTATGCTATGACGTCGAGGTTCTGCCCAAACGTTTTCAGTCTATTTTGTAAGTGTTTCTCATTTTAATTTAATTATTTCTTTTCTTTTATTTATTGTCTTTTATTTTATGTCTTTTGTTTATTGTCTTTTATTTATTGTCTTTTATTTTATGTCTTTATTTATGTTCAATTACTTATATTCGTTTTCCACTACGAAGTAAACGTTCATAGTGATTACGTGGACCAAATTAACTTCGTCTGGGAATCAGATGAAGCCGTCGGTTTCACCAGTCCAAGCCGCCGACTTGACTGGAACAAAGCTGCCGGCTTCGTGCTTACTTTTGTGCAGATTCTGGTTTTTCCAAATCTGTATAAACTGAGTTTCTATGATTATTTTTTAAACTGTTTTGAATCTGCTATGTTTTAATATGCTTGCTTGCCATGCTTAATGATTAAATAACTTGATTTTAGGATTGTTTAGCACTTAATCCAACAATCTATTATGCAATTCATGCTACTTGTTTAGATCTAGTCAATCAAACTTGTTAAATTAGATTGCATGCAATTAGGTTAAATAACTTATGTTGTGATAAATCTGTTAAATTTGAATTACACTTATATAGTAGAGTTTAATATTGTTAGGATTCGTCAAAGATGCTTTGTTTCGATGAGTTTGGTTAATGATTGCATGAAACTGGGTAAAGACTAGCTTTCAGCTATTAACTTGAGTTGATGTACTTGATGTTTAATAGTTTATATTATTTGTCAATCTATTTGCATGTCAATCCTCATCATAAGATTGATATGTATCATGTAGTTGAATTGAACACTAAGAATTGAGATGTTGGCCATGAACATCACGTGTCTAGCATATGCTTGAAGTCCTGCATATTGAATGATATGCAACACTTATCTTAACCTGCTTAGGGATAATATGAAACTTGCCTAATATGATTCCCGTATAAGTTATACGTTCATGTAACTACTTTTATTTTATAATTGTTTAATCTTAATCTTTGTTTCTTTCTTAATATTTTATTATTCAATTCATTAATAACGTACCTTCAATTATTACTTTCCTAAGAGATAATATTCCAAATCTAAACAACAACCAAAAGCATAAATATATATTTCTAATTCTTTAATAAGAATTAGACTAAAGAATAAAAGAACAACTCGTATCCGCTTTCACGCTCTCTTGGGACAATAACCTAAAATACTATATCTGACCGGGTTTTGTTGCCCGTTAGGGTGTTAAAAGTGAATTAAAAGGCTATATAAATTTAAAAGTTTGAAAGGCAAATTAAGCACTGCCAACCATTAAACCCTTTAGTAACAAATGCCTCATTACCACCTAGGTGCTCAATATGATCTCTAAATAGGTAGCAACACAAACAAAATTCCCTATCCGCCTTAACACTATACTCTATCCAATTACAATATTTATCGAACCAAGCTTTGACAAAACGCCTACCATTTGTTTTCGGAAAATCATGACCACGTGGTAGACAAAACACTCTAAGCCAATACTATCTCGTTATCACGTCTCTTTGATTAAGGTTATATTGTGTAATTGTTGGTGCATAATGTTAGTCCCAAGTTCATTATAAGCGTCATATTGTGGTTTATATACGGTGTATAATAGTATACGAGTTAATATACATTTAATGTTTAATTTACACACTGTATGTGCAACTGCACGGATGCAGAGTGCATTCGTACGGGTTCAATGGGCAACTGCACGGTTGCATGTGTTGGTATTATTTAATGTTCAATTCGAGTTCATTGTTAAGGTTACGAACTCTAAACCCTTTTAATCTGTGTATCCAATATTCAGAGGTACTAGCACTCTTGTGGTTCGATCTAACAAGTCCTAAAGTCATAATAACGAGTTTAGATCTTTGTTTTAAGGGTTTGTTTGATATAAAATCCAATATCGAGTTATTCTGCACTCGATATTTGATATATTGATCATTTAATCATGTTTACAATGGCGGTTGTCATATAAATATCTTTTCAAAAAAAGATCTTTTCAAATAATTGTTTTCATCACTTCAAATTTTGTTGAGTTTATTTACCTTTTGTAATTCCTTTTCCAACAATTTTAATTTGTCACAACTTCTAGTATAAACAAATTTTACCACTTTGTTCTCATCTAGCAAATCTTCATAATTAGAAGGATAGAATACATGTACCTCATCACTTTGAACGCTTGAGCGCCTTCTACTTCTTGATATCACTATTCAACCTCATCTTCACTACGAGCATCTTGACTTGGAGACTATCTTGAACCCATGAGACAAAAGTCTTCATCTCCATCTTGATCAACCAACCAATTCCCACCAAGACATTTAAGTCTTGTTACCTTTTCTTTAAACCCATTCTTCATTGAGAAACTAGAGGCTCATTCAACTTGAGGACATAGTGTATCCCAACATTCCTTTGCACTTTCACATGAAAGCATTTTAACCCTTTCTTCACTAGGAAGAACTCTATGAAGTAGTGATATAGCATCAATTTGCTTTTGTAGTTTGATCACTACTTCATTATTTTGGAATCTTGATTTCACCATGTTTGAAGATTCTTGAAAAACAAGGTTTCCTTCCTTGATGGTTCTCCACAAGTCATAATCTTTTGATTTGAAATAGATCTCGAATCTTATCTTCCACACATAGACATCCCCTCTATCAAAGTTTGGTGCTTCATTAGCCAATCTTTCAAGGTATGCCATCGTTTGAGTTGATCCTAAGACGTTTGACTTGGGTTTTTGCCTAAATGATTTTTGACTCAATAAAAAATGTTTATAGAGCAAATGTACGAGGAACTGCTCTGATACCAACTGTAAGTAACTAGAGGGGGATAAATACTTACTTAATATGATTTTTAAAACTTTTTCGATGATCAATAAGATTTGAAAAATACTTGATCATGTCAAAACTCAAACCAATGTGTGGTGTGTTTCTGTTTGTAATAATGCGGAAAGTAAAGTAAAGAACATAAACACAAGGATTTATAGTGGTTCGGGTGGATGTTAACTAATCCACTTTAATCCACTCCCCAATTCACTAATCGGGATTTTTGCTTCACTAAGCACCTTTCTCCAAATCCGATGGAGATCCGATTTACAAGCTTTGTACTTCTCCTTAGACAACAAACCTAATCCTTCTATCCATTTGAAGGATTACCTCCAAATTAGATCAATTTGTCTTCACCATGGAAAAGTATTAATCCCGAATGAGATTAATCAACTCCCTAGTTCCCTTTAAGGAAGATGATAGCTAAGCTAACATATGCGTCTAATTCCAAATTACAAAGACTCTCCCTTTTCAGTGATGACAATCCTAAGACAATTCTAAGGAACTTGTTTATGTATATAAAAATTTGAAGAACTTAATTAAAGCATTGTGTTATAAATTTACAAATATATTTTATTGTTTCAAAAAGGAAAAAGTATTACTAAATAATAATTTCGAAACGAATTTAAATTATATAATGAACTTTGAAATATAATTAGTTTTGAAAAACTATATATTATATTGTTAAATAAATATTTCAAATTTATATTTCGAAATGAAAGTATATATATATATTTTACAATGTAATAAGATTTAATATTAATTTAGTTGTAAAATGTTTCATTTAAATAATACTATTATATACATATACATATGTAAATATAACGAGATGATGAATTAAAGAAGCTAATGACCACAACACTCAAATATATAAGTTACATTTCTTATAATATAATTTATCGATGATTAAGTCTAATTTTTGATAAAGGTACACATCGCGAAACGTAAAGTGCAAGTTTTCTAAGCGTACGAAACGTCGTTCGAAAAACCGGAACTGAGACATTAGTCGGGTGTCAATGTACAAGTCATTGGAACAAAAATTACAAGTCAACTATGCACGTAAATATTATATAATATATTATTAATTATATAAATTAAATATATTATATATTAAATAATAATTTATAAAACATCGGCAAGACTTTTGGTACATAAGTGAGCTGTATATGGGACTCATGCACTCGCATGAGATCTCTCTCACAAACTCATGTGAGTGCATGAGGGGTAGGTGAGGCTCAATTCCCTTTATAAGTCGAACGAATTTCCGTTTGTGATTCAGTTTTCATTTTAACACTACGTATAATAATAAGATTAATAATAATAATAACAATCTTAATAAAAATAATAATAATTATATATATATATATATATATATATATAAATATTATTATTTTTATTTTTATTAAGATTGTTATTATTATTATTAATCTTATTATTATTATTAGTTTTAATATTAGTATTATTAGTATTATTATACATAAAATACTTCGACGAGGTCATGAATGAGTTACTTCAAAACGAGTTTTTCGAGTGGGATAGAGCTAAGGAAATTATGGATTATAGTTATGGAGGTTATGGGTAATGTTCGGGGGTATGCTCATGAGTCAAACCTAGTGTTTATCATCTCCGTTGCGTCTACGTACTTTTCTGCAATATTGAATCACAATATTGATACGTGATCATTCATATCTTATCTTATATATATTAATAGTGTATCCCTAACTAGTGCTCGAGTATATATGATTATGCATGCTTGTATACTTAATTTCTCGTTGAATAGTTTATGATAAGTCATGAATTTATTACATATGCTACTGAGATAAGGTATATGATATGCATGTGGTTGGAAAGCTGGCAAAAAATTAATAACTTTTCATTTAGACAGCGTATGGTTTCGATGAACGGATTAGAAGATATAGTCAACTGAATTATCTTTATTAATTATTATTATTACTATCATCGTTATTATCGTCGTTATTATTATTATCTAATAATTATTATTATTATTATCATTATCATTATCATTATCATTATTAATTATTAATATAAGTATTATCATTTAAAAATTGTTATTATTATTATTATTACTATCGTTATTAAGGTTATTATTAATATTATCATCATCATCATTATTATTATTATTATTATTATTATTATTATTATTATTATTATTATTATTAAAATTAATATTAGTATCATCTAATTATTATGATTACTATTATTATCATTATGAATGCGATATAAAAGATGACTACAAGCTATTAAACAAATCGATTAGGAAATAATGAGTATAAGTATCATGATGAAATTAAAATATTGTAAGATATTGATTTTGATAAAAATATCATTTTCATTATTTTTATCATTATTATTATTAAAGGTATCATTAATATTAAAACTATCATTTTTATTAAAATTATAATTTTTAATAGAAATATCATTGTTATTATAAAATATCATTATTATTATCATTTTAGCATTATTATTATTATTATTATTAAAAATTACCATTTTAAATAGAATTATTATTTTTATATAATAATATTATTATTATTATTATAGTTAATATTAAAAATTATCGTTATAATTAAAATTATCATGATTAGAATTATCATTTTATTATAATTAATATCATCATTAGTAAATAAATATTGTTATTATTAGTATTAGTAGAATAATAATTATTATTATTATTATCACAAAATAATACAACTTTTACTCATTATTATTATTATCAATATTATTTTATCAAATAAATAAGTGATACAAAGATATTTTTTTATCACACGTAATATAATTACATTAATAATACATACCACTATATTTTTATGATATTGAGTGAACTGTATAAATTTTATTTTTTGAGATGTATAAAAGAATATTTTCATCATATATAAATTTTAATATAAATTTTTAATTATTAATAAATGACTTGTATTATTTACTTTAATTAAATCTAATAAATATATTTAAATATATAAAATGACTATATTTAAGTTATATAATAAACATGTATAGATTTTGGAAGTCAAGTTGACTTTTGTTGACTTTTGCATATCGGTCTCGAGCATTAGGATTGTGATACACTACGACTTGACCTAAGTTATTAGACAGATATTGACCAACATATGAATATATATAATTAATATAGGTTCGTAAATCTGAGGGCAACCTTGCACTTGTTCAATGCCGTCATATGTGTTTTTACTACAAAATACAGTATAGTGAGTTTCATTTGCTCTCTTTTTAAATGCTTTTGCAATATATATTTTTGGGACTGAGAATACATGCGCTGCTTTTATAAATGTTTTACGAAATAGACACAAGTACTTAAAACTACATTTTATGGTTGGATTATTATACCGAATATAGCCCCTTAACTTGGTAACCTAAGAATTAGGGAAATGGCCCCTAATTGACGCGAATCCTAAAGGTAGATCTACGGGCACTGACCAGCCCCAGTCAGAGAATTTGAACTGCTTTAGTACTTCGATTGAAATGGTGATTGCGATTGCCGGTATATGGCATACTTGCGAGTATTCGGGGGATATTCTATATGCATTATGTTAATGTCGGTTACCAGGTGTTCATCATACGAATGATTTTTATACACTTGCGAGTGTAGAATTGTTATGAAAATGAAATCTTGTGGTCTATTAAAATTATGGATATGATCGATTATGATAAACTAATGAACTCACCAACCTTTTGGTTGACACTTTTAAGCATGCTATTTCTCAGGTATTAAAGAAATCTTTCGCTGTGCATTTGCTCATTTTAAAGATATTATTTGGAGTCATTCATGGCATATTTCAAAAGACGCTGCATTCAAGTCGTTGAATTCAATAAAGATTATTATTAAGTAAATGACAGATTAAGTCTTTTATAGTTTGGATATATTATGAAATGGTATGCATGCCTATCAACTTTCAATGTAATGAGAGTTTGTCTTTTAAAAATGAATGCAATGTTTGTAAAATGTATCATATAGAAGTCAAATACCTTGCGATGTAACCATATGTTATTGTATTCGTCCTTATAAATTAGGACGGGTCACTTCACCACCTCTAGTTACTACTAGGGCATCAAACTCGGTACACTCTGTTTTAACTTTAGTGATTAATCGTATAAGAGTAAGCTGAAAATTGGTTATTAACTCTTCAAAAGTCTTTATCAAAGTATCAAACTTATTTTGACATTCTATGACTTGAAGGTTTATCATGTATTTTTTTTCATAAAGTCGACTAAAGTTTTCTTAAAGTGGAGAGTAGGTTGGTGTAGTGGGAAAATTATATTAGAGTCTGAGCTATTTTGTTATTTATATGCCCATCTAGGGTCAGGATACCTTAGACAGGTTCTAGTAGTATCGGAACTTTTAGGAATTGGTAAACTTTGAAGTGTGAGGGTGAGATCTTGTAACCTGGTTTCCAGCACTTTTATCGTTTGAGTGAAGATGTCATCCTTCTCAGCATCTTCATTGCTCCAATCTTCTTGTTGTGCATCTATTGTTTCTAAGAGATTCCATGCTTCGTCTGTTGTTCGTGACAAGAAATTGCCTTGCGAGGCCATGTCTTTAAGAGACTTATCATCCTTAGTCAAACCATTGTAAAGCGTGAAGATTATGTCTGCCCGACTTAACGAATGATTCGGATATCTTTTAAGCATTACCTTTACTCTATTCCATGCTAGACACAATGACTCGTTTTCTTTTTGAAAAAAGTTTGTGATGTCATTTCTTAAACAGTTTTGTAGGGAAGGTGGATAAAATTTGTTTAAAAACTTTGTAGCTAATTCTTCCCATGAATGTATTGAATTTGGTTTATGTTACAACCCCCATCTCGATTTCCCAAGACGTGGTGTGAACTTTAACATAGTGTCCCAGGTTATAGTCAACGTAGCAGCGGAAACATAAATATTATTACATCACGGTCTCTATTTTTAATTTCGGTACATCGTGGTTACAGAAGTACAATACAAACAAAGTACAAATATAATACATCATAATCTAGCCTATGAATACTAGATTTAACAAAAGACGTTTTTAAACTCCACGATGCCCGACCTGAAAATGCTCCAAAAGCTAAGTACCTGAGATAAATACTTAAAAACGTCAATATAAATATTGGTGAGTTCATAGGTTTAGTTATAGTGCATAAGTTAATGGACCTCAAGATTTCATGTATAAAAACAGTTGAAAAGTTATTCTAGTTTATGAGCTTTCGATATCGAACGTTAACGTAATAGTACCCGAAAACAAGCGTCACTTAAGGTCTAAGTGCATAAGTCGAAGGTTATGAATCCAATATCCTAGAAGGCCTATCCTGATGTGAGGATTCACCCTCAAATAGATCTATCTATAGTATTCGCGTTCACCAAACCGGTAATTAACGATATCAAAATCGGGCTTTCTAAATTGACCTTTGTTACTCAACATAGAATATAGTTATAAGTACTCGAGTCCAATATGTAAAATAGTAAACAAGTATTATCTCATCCCAAATATATAAAAGATTGATTAAAAATAAGACTACGAACTCACAATTGATGCGGTGCAAAGCGTACACGGTAGTCGGTCAGATTGTGTTCGGTGTTCCGGGCTTGAGACCTAATGAAATTTTATAAGTTCAAAGGTCAAACTATCTAATATAGTATTTAGATTAGGTCTAGGATCAATTTCTTAAGTAATCTTACATGTCCGTTTCGATTTTCGGTCTCAAATGTTACATAGTTCATAGTTTTAAGTTTTGACTGTTTTGACTAATTTTACCATAATATTAGTTTGGATGTTTCTATTAATTTATTAGCCATTTAAGGTGATATTACCATCTCTGGAAATCTCTTTGAGTAAAGTTTCCAACCATGTAAGGTTAGCCTCTATACTCAAAATAGAAGTTGGTCAAAAGTTCACTCTTTTACAAGTGTGCAAAATAGTTCAGATTTACACTATTAGTTCCTAGGCAAGTTTAAAAATAGAAAATTTCATTTGTTTGACTCAAGATTTTTACATAAGTCTTAGGACATATAAAAGTACTTATTCTCAAAAGGAATAACCTCCAGGTCTTCATTAACTCTATTTTTAGAGATAAGGTTTTAGACCAAATTCTGACTTCAACAAAATCTTATGCCAACTTGACGAGACTATATCTCAATGATTACTTATTGGTTTTCGGTGTTTTAACTATCCATAGTTTCCTTATTATGTTTATTTTTCAAATCAAAAGCCTTTATTTCAAGATCTATCTTATATTTTGATTTATACATGATTCTTGGACACTTGGTCAGATTGCTTCAAATCTGAACTTGTCTCACCAAAGAAAAATGAAAAATGAGTTTTTCTTTGAGATAAATCATGAAAACTTTACTAGAAGTCTCAAACACATATATGAACATCATACTAATTTATGAGTTCCTGAGATCAAACATAAGTTGGTGTTTAGGTCATGAACTTCAAGTAAAATTTTGGACTGCTCAAAGACAAAATAGTTTTATGTAGTTAACCACTTTAGTTCTTAGTTTAGCTTCATTTTAAGACATAGAAAATGTAGAGATCTTAAGTTTACTGATCTAACATCAAGATCATGGTTAGCTATATAGTCATCATTGAGTGATTAAACACTCTAGATCAAGCTTTTACACCATGAATGTTCTTGAAAATGACTAGAATTGATGAATAGAATTAGATAGTTTGTTATACCTTGAAGAGTTTTGATCTTAGGGCTTCAAGAATATGAACAAGAGAGTGTTTTGAATCTTAAATTGGAAGTGTATATGTGTGTGAGAGTAAGTGAGAGTGAGTGAGGAGGTGAAAGATGAGCAAGATGTGGCTTATATAGTGGTGGTGGTGGTTAACGTGGCAAGGAGAGAAGGAAGGGAGGAAGTGACTCACCATCTAGCCATTAATTATCCTCATGATGATGTTTTGCATGAATCTAGCTTAGGGATTAAGTGTTAGTTAATGTATTATGATGATATGGATGATGATGATGATGATGATGTTAGGCGATTTTGATGATGATGGTGGAAGTGTTCTTGTCAATTTTTGGTTTGCAAATGTACATGTACTTGTGTAGTTTTTCTAATGTATAATCTAAGGTGTTTTCTTTGTATGTTTAGGGTTTAGGAAGTAAGCTAATATTAGGTTCTAATCAAGATAGATCAAGGTTTTTTAAGTGAAAGAAATGGCTAAGTACAAAGTGATCAACACTAGTTGTGAAAATGATTAAGTGTAGAGAAAGTCTTAACTTATGATTTAATATCCAAGTGAATTAGTTACAAGTCTTTAATCTAAATACTTGGTTAATAAGTTTAATTATTAAGTTATTATAAATAAAGGTATAATTACAAGTCTAGGGTTTATGGTGATGAGCTAGGGTTTATAATGGTAAGCTAGGGTTTTTGGGACATTGTGCAAAATGTATGAGGTAACACTTAATCAAGTAAAACCTAAAATACATCCTTAGAGTTATACAAACCCTAAAATAAACCAAGACATAGATCATTAAATTTACTCGTCAAGTCGGAAATTGTAACTTATAGAAGTTAAACTAGACAACTTAAGTTGAAAAGCTAGAGTTGTGACAGTTTAAGCTCATCAAACCATGATAAAGTGCGTGTAGATAAAGAATATCGAAAGAGGTGAAGTTTTAAAAAACATATCTCGTTTTCTTCCTTCTTAAAAGAGTCAACCAGACTGATAAATTTATCTGAGTGAAAGTTTGGATCGTCAGTCAAAAATCCTTGAAATTAACAGTTCATGCTTGCCAGGTTGATCATATGTGAACTAATTCCAGGAATTCCTTCGGTTCCTAAGGTGATTGGTCCTCCTCTTTCTTTTAAGCATGACTTTTGCATAGAAGCAAGGGTACTTTGTTGTTCCATTTTTTTAGGTTTTCTATTTAAAAGACTATAAAAAGTGACTTTTAGAAAATATTAATTAAAAAACAACTCACTATCCAAATGAAAGACGATCGATTATCTACCCAAGAAGATAGAGAGTCCCACATACGAGAAAAGGTCACAAAAGGATCGATAATTTAATTAAAACAATTATTCTTGAAATTTGGTCGCTAACCTTATTGAATATTTTAATTGATAGAATTTTCTTACAGATTACTTTGTACCTAAGTGGGGCCAGATCGACTACGGAGAGGCAAGATCCTTTTGGTTCCAATATAATTGGAGACTGTTCGGAAAACCCAACAACCAAGTTCGTGTATAATTGTCTTTCTTAGACACCACCAAATAATACTTTTTCTGTTTAAAATCTTTCTCAATCAAAATATTCGATCCCCGGTAGTGGCACCAAAAATTTTATTCTTACTATGATATGACAGAAACGGACGGTTTTATTTATGCTGTATCGTTAGGCTGCAAGGCATCAGAATCAGCTAATCGAGAGGGAGAACAGTGGTTTATTATTTATATGTTGTGGGGCCTAAACTTACTTTTTACGTTCTTAAGGTAGAAGGTGTAAATTAACCTAGGGTTGTATTTTTGAATGGTTTAATGATTTGAAGATTAAGTGGATAATTATCTTTGGTTAAATTACCTAGATAAAAGTTAGTAGTTACTTTTAAGCTAATAATCCTAATTACGGAAAAGTAAAGGTAATGGAGGGATATCCGGAGTATGCAGATCAGGGAAATGTTGACTAAGATATCAGTTTGGGCTAGGGAAAGGTTATTATGTTTATGTTAAAGCTATTATTAGAATTGTGTAGATCTGGTTGGATGAGCCAATTACACAGACCTACTTACCTCTAGACTCTCGGAGTTCTCGTTGAGTAGTGAAAAATATGTCACTTGATTGTATAATAGAAAGGTAACTATACCTCGGAGGTTATCCTCAGTAAAGCACTAGGTTTATTATTGAGTTGAGTTCTAATCTTAACCCTCGTTCTTAGTTTGGATAACTGAATAACAATGTGTCGTGTTGAGTGAACACTGATCACAAACGGAAGGAGTCCGTCGGGTCAAGTTGACAAAACCTTAATGTAAACTAACAACCATTTCAACATACTAATGAGATCATACCAATCTAAATGTTATACAGCATTATAGTTGATATACTGATAGTAAAGCAGATAGAAACCTAATAGATACCTAAACAGTTAATATGACTTAATCATATGGCAACAATCAAACAAGAACATGCAATAGGTTTGGGTCACACAGTTAAGGCATTAACTAGATCTTAATAGCTCCTAAGAGGTCTCTTTGGAACAATCAATAGGCATACTAGGTCATTCATGTCTCAATTCCTAAGTTCCCTGTCCTAAAAGCGTATTAGATGCCTCTCGGGAACTCCGACCATACCGACTTCATAGAATCTTCAGGTACAGTATAACCAGGGTTCTTAATCCTATGAAGTAGCTAAGTTCATATAGGTGGACAAGTCCTTATCACAACCTAGGTTGGTCAATCCTTAAGATGCTAACATACAAATCTATCGAGGTCACAATTTCAGCATAACAACAGTAGTCATACTAATTTAACATAATTACGCTAACCCAAACTTCTATCACGGCAACATACAGATTAAGTAAGCTAACATGGAAATATCGGAACGCATTATTAAACATAAATGATAACAATACATGTTTAATTAATAAGACAAGCGTTTCGGATAAAAACCTGAAAAGGTCAAAGAAATCTACCCGAGATAGCAGGGACTCGCTAGGATATCCTCCGGAAAATAAAAGCTAAGCTAGCTACCACTAAAAACTAACTACAATACTTAAAAATCTGAATTAAATTACAAATTGAGTGTGTGTAAAAATGAATGCAAATGGCCCCTTAAATAGGCACATTTTTACAGGCATACGGCTGGCAGGCCATATGGTGGGCCATATGCCAGGCAAGCAGTTTGTTGTGCCCGGATGATGGTAGGCCGTATCTCTTAGTGGCAAGCCATATGGCAGGCCGTAACTTAATTTCCTGGTTCGTAACTTGTCTTTCACTATTTTCGCTCTAGAATCTTTGTTTTAACTCCGTTTTACTTGATTCTTTTTGCATCGCCTTCATAATTACTTAATCTACAAAATTAACCAAAAAAGGCAATTATTTTGCCGACAAAGTTTGAAACTTTATGGATTTAGAGCTTAATATCGGGGGTAAAAACGTGACTTTTTGGCCGATATCAAAGACAGTAGCTTCCTTGATCCATGTAGTGAACTTTCAACCAACCAATCCCAAACCAGAAAAAGGTTTTAGGTGGTTAGCTGATCTAGCACCCCATATGATCTAATTGCCTGAATCTCAGAGATTACAGCTTTAAGCTTAGCTTTCAACTCTCTTTTTTTTCACTCTTTTTTTCTCTCACTTTTTTTAATTACTTGTCTCATGTAAGTATTTCCTCATAATATAATGTAATGAATGTATTGGATGTGAGTGGTGGTGGGATTTGTGACATAAAAGTAATTTCTTTTGACCTTTGCATAAGAAAGAGTAAACTCTACAAGTGTTGCACTAGTAACGATTATTATTATTATGCACCTTAATATTAATGAGTAAATGAAACCTAAGAAACCACTTTGAGTCAAAACAATTGAAAAACCACAAACACTATGATATGATAACAAGTTATATTTGAAATTCTAATTTAAACCAATAATTTCTAAGCATAAATGAATTGCATTGTCACCTACTGTTATTAAATCTAAACAGGATAAAGTACGATCAAAATTTGACACCAATAACAAAAAATAAGGGTAGGAATGAGAATTAGGTTTCATATGGTTTTACTTCTAAAGGCTAAGGCTTCTAATGATATCTAATTGGAATGTTAGCACCCTACCGAATACTAACGACCTAGGTAGACTGGCTAAAAGTGGTTTTAAAATAAAAAGGCTAAAACTCTAATGACCCGTCCTAATCCAAATGGACGAATACATTACATTTGGTTACATCGCGAGGTACTTGACCTCTATATGATACATTTTACAAACATTGCATTCGTTTTTAAAAGACAAACTTTCTTTACATCGAAAGTTGACGGCATGCATACCACTTCATAATATATCCAACTATAATTGACTAATTATTAATCTTGATGAACTCAATGACTCGAATGCAACGTCTTTTGAAATATGTCATGAATGACTCCGAGTAATATCTATAGAATGAGCAAATGCACAGCGAAAGATTTCTTTCATACATGAGAATAAACATGCTTTCAAGTGTCAACCAAAAGGTTGGTGAGTTCATTAGTTTATCATAAACGATCATTTTTATCATTTTAATAGACCACAAGATTTTCATTTCTCATAAATACACATCTCATATCAGGCATTTCGCAAACTACATAGAGATAAAAATCATTCATATGGATTGAACACCTGGTAACCGACGTTATCTTAATGCATAGAATATCCCCAAAATAGAACCTCTCGTCTGTATAATAATCTCGAAGTACTAAAGCATTCGTACCCCGAATGGGACTTGTCAAGGTCCATAGATCTATCTTTAGGATTCGCGTCAATCAAGGGCCATTTCCCTAAATTCTTAGGTTACCAGACTTGAATGGCGATATTCGGTTAATAATCCAACCATAGAATGTAATTTTAAATACTTATGTCTATTTCGTAAAACATTTATAAAAGCAACGCATGTATTCTCAGTCTCAAAAATATATATTGCAAAAGCATTTAAAAAGGGAGCAAATGAAACTCACAATACTGTATTTTGTAGTAAAAATACATATGACGACATTGAACAATGCAGGGTTGGCCTCGGATTCACGAACCTATATCAGTTATATTTATTAAAACATATAATAACATTTAAACAAGTTTATATATATATTATTATTTATTAATAAATAACTTAATTATATCTATTTATATATTTTACATAAATACCTAATATTTATATATTAAATTCTTATTAAAGTGTTTAATTTAATGTATGTCATTTATGATAATTATTATATATTAATGATTAAAAATATCATATAATGTATTAAAATTAATACTTATATATATATATATATATATATATATATATATATATATATGTATATATATGTATATATATGTATATATATATATATATATATATGATTATATTAGGATATAGATTATATGTAACTTAATCAATATTATATAATAATAACCTTTTATTTAAAAAATAGTATTTAATATCATTATATATATGATATATGTAATAAATACAGTTATTAAAAAAAATTTATTAATTTGTTATTATAATAATAATATAGTAATGATAATAATAATATTAGTAATTCATTAAATTGTAACTTAATTGTTGATTTAATCATTTTCATGATAATATTTGTATCAAAATCTATATATTTTTATATTCATAATAATAATAATATTGTAAAAAAATAATAATAATAATTCTAATAATAATAATTTTTCTAATGATGATAACAATAATAATAATACCTATTATAATAAAGATAAAGATAGTAATAATAATAATAATAATAATAATAATAATAATAACAAATAAACTACCTTTAAAGCTTTTCCTAGAAAAAAAATGCCACAGACCAAGTTTGAACCCATAACCTCTCAATCCACACAAACATGCTAAACCACTTCTCTATCAATCCATATCCGTTCTGATTATAGCATTAAATTATTATAACCCGTATTATTTATGTTTTCTTCATCTTCTAAAAACAAAACCCAATTAACATCATCATCTAATTATCTTCCTAAGCTAAATCATCATCATCGTCATTAACCTTAATCACATAAAGTCATAACCGAAATCATTAATCAGCATCATCATCGTGAACTTCCTTCTTCATCATCTATCATGTATGCTTATCATCATACTCGTGATATCATCATCTTTGATTTCACGATCCATCATCATCCGATCATCATCACAGCTATAACATCGAACATTATCATCATCATTCGTTAGATGATGTTTATTTGTGTTGTTGCCGGAAAGGAACCAGAAGAAAGAAGGAAAAAAAAATACGTTGGGCTTGCAAGTTGTGGCCCAAGTAAATAATCCTTGTATAGTTTAAATGGCCCAACCACTTGTTTAGTCCAATAGCTAAAAATTTTACAAGTCATCGTTAAGTTAAGATCCCACCATTAGAAACCCTCGTCTGTTATTTCACCGACCCTATCCGCCAGTTCACTATTACGCTGCCACCACCTTCGATTCATATTACACAATCATCATCTTATTGTTTTTAATCACCATACGTTCTTCCATCATGGTATCACTTTTATTAATCGATATTATTACTATAATCATCATGCTAGAACTAGTAAAATGTCCCTGTACGTGACCCACATACAAATACACTTGTCTTTTTGATGTGCAATTATCGTCCATTCACTTTGCACCGACATAAAAGCAACCCATTATTGGGTTTTGCTTTTCATACAATAATATATTAATTACTTATATAAATATCTCTTTAAATGGGTCATAATCGATGTCTTATTTCGATCAGCTGAAATAGTAACAATAAAAGGTGTTTGGTATGTTTTGCGGTGGTCTTGAGGTTGGAGAGTAACATGAAATCATGGTGGTGGTGTTTGGTTGCTTAAATAGAAAAACGAAAGGAAGAGAAAGACCAAGATGGTTTTTGACGTTTGCAAACAGAAGTAGTAACGTATGATTTGGTTTGTTTGGTTTTTCGATTATTGTGATCAAAACATAAAAATATTGGTTGATGGTGGTTATGGTGATTGTGCTCTTGGTGGTCCGGTGGAAGGTGGCGGTTTAGTAGGGATATTACGGTGGTGGTGAGGTGATACTCTTGGTGTTATGTAGATGATGTTTAATCGAAGTAAAGAAATAGGGAAAATAAAGATGGTACATATGGTATGTTTATGTCAACAGGAGCAGATGTAGCTTCAATATTGATTCGATGGAAGTGTTGGTTTGGTCTCGGTTCAGAAATAAAACCAAAGCAATTAGCAGGCAATTTGTGCTAGAAAACCAAGGATGATGGTGTCGTGGGTGTTCTTGGTCTCAGTTTAATAACAACAAGTGGGTGGTCAAGGTGGTTCGAAGAAACAGAAAACATAGTAGTAAAAACAACAACAAGAGACATGGTTTGGTTTTCTTTATTAGCAGAGGTTCGAAACAGAAGGGTTGCGATTTGAGTTGTTGTTTGTAATATATATATATATATATATATATATATATATATATATATATATATATATATATATATATATATATGGGCAGGATCAATGGGGAAGTAACCAATCGGGGGGAAGCGGGTGGAAGCAAAATTTTTTTTTTTCGATTTTTTTGAATTTTTTTTTTCCGGCATCAAGATCACACGAAAATATGAACATTTAGAAGAGACACTTCGTGATGAATGTTATTATTTAGGCAAGAAAACGATCGACAAAAATAACATTCAAGATAATATTGTTCGTGAAGAATATGAACGTTTTTTTTCATGTTTTGTGAAGTAAAATTTAGCCCGATTTAGAGTTTAGGGTTTAGGGTTTAGGGTTTGGTGTTTTGGGTTTATTCCATAAACCCAAAACACCAAACCCTAAACCCTAAACTCTAAACCGTTCGTGTTAAAAACTCAATCTAAACCCTAATATATAAACCCTATAAACTCTAATATCTAAACCCCAATAGCTAAATCCTCAAAATACGCTCGAAAAACATGATAATTATTATATATTCCTTCTTCGAGCGTTTTCCAGTCAAAATAAAAACATTTATCACAAAGTGTCTCTACTAAATGTTCATATTTTTATCTCATCTATAATGTTCGTGAACAAAGTTTTTTCAAAAAAACGAAAAAAAAAAGTTTTTGCTTCCCCCGCTTCCCCCCGAATGGTTACTTCCCTCTTGATCCTACCAATATATATATATATATATATATATATATATATATATATATATATATATATATATATAGAGTAGCGTGCCAGTGTATTTTTAATTTGGAAGTAATGGTGGTATTGTGGTGGTATTGAAAGTGGTGGCTTGCTCGGTGATCATGGGTGGTGTGGAGGATTGTGATGGTTGCCGGTTGCAAGAAGAATAATAGAAGAAGAAGAAGTGTAGTTCTTGAATGCTATATATTAATATGTATGCTATGTATATATATTATATATATACATATATAGAATAGGATGCAGTTTTCAAAAATGAAATAGTAATAAACAGTAATATCATCATTCAATTCAATTCTCAATTATATTAGGTGGATGTTTGTGTTGATTGAAGACAGGTAACAGAATACAATATAATAATAAATTAATATATGATTGTAAAGAAACGTCTAAATGGATTGATACAGCAAAGCAGCCTTCTCAATTGTTGTTTCCTTGTGGTAGTTTTCACAGACTACTATTTCGTATCCCGTTTGATAATTAGTGGCGGATAAAAGTGTTCAGAAAAATATCATATTTTGAAATTAACTATATTTATTTATTTTGGTCATTATGGTATAAAATTCGATCATTAACTATTAAGTAACAATTACATTAATTATTCACTCCCAACCCCTAAGTAAAATATAAAAAGTTTTAAAATTTGACAAACAACTTTATTAATAAGCCTAAAATTTATAAAACTCATTTTCGGATCACCGTTTATTTTAAAATCATATTAGTTCGAATTAAACTTCTCTAATATCAATCGGAACATCGAACGAGTATTACAATCATTTAATATTTATTTTTAATATACTTTTATGTATATATAGATATGTTTTAACTAATAATTATTATAATATCCTATTTTTATTTTACTTTACATAATTAATTTTAATAACAACATCATATAATATTCCAAATTATAAATATGAGTAACAACATATAATATACACATATCTATTTACAAATAGTTGTTCGTGAATCGTCGAAACTGGTCGAGGTTAAATGAATGAAACAGTTCAAAATTTTCGAGACTCAACATTACAGACTTTGCTTATCGTGTCGGAAACATATAAAGATCAAGTTTAAATTTGGTCGAAAATTTCCGGGTCGTCACAAAAACAACAATCCTAACTATTTCTTCATCATTTACAATACCTCTCACTAGGTGATTTTATTCTAACTTTACATTATATTACATTTCATCTCAAAAAAATATCTCAAAAGTCGAATTTATTTTTTACAAAATTTAACCACCTAGGGAATCAAAAACTAGTTACCTTAAAAACATATATCATTTAAACATCATGCAACAGTTTTCATGCGATTAAACAAACAAAGACAAGTGTTCAAAAAACCATAAAATCCCAGTTTTCATGCAACAGTTTTCATCACAAAACTATCTCGGCAGCGGCGCTAAAAACTCGATGTGTGAAATCAGGTTATATAATTTAATAATGAGAAAATACCGATAAAAGATTATCACACAACTACATGAAGTGTACCCGATCATGCAATAGAATAGTTTCGTAAAATCCAGGTATCATTCAACGGAAAATATGGATGTAATTCAAAAAAGTAAACTAAAATGCGTTTAACTAACTAAAACTATTTAGAAAGCAAGTAACCACGGGGGTTTTCCGTTTAATGACCGGAATGTCAACGGAAGTAGTTTCAAACTAAAAACCAACAACAAAACACTAAAAGAGAGTAAACAATCAAATCACACGAATATGTCCACCTAGACTTTATTCACATGTATGTTGGATTTTAAGATTGAGACCTAGTCGATTCTTTATTACGCGTGAAGTCTCCTAGATAAGTCTAGTCGTACGGTCGTGGTCTAGAGAACTAAGCTAGTCAACAATCATCAAACTTATTGACTTGAACCTATGATGCATTATGGTCGCGGTCACCACTAATTGCGCTAACTGGTCATCTCATACAATTCACTTCTACCTAGCTTCTCAATTGAACTTAACTCGTCCCCTTGGTCTGGATAAACGCACAAATTATTTCACTAATTGTAAATAACTAAACCTAATTATTGAGTTATCAATTCAAAAAATCGAGTAATGTAACCTATTAAGTTGAATCAATACTAATAGTGCATAAGTGGTTCTTTTATCCAAACATTAAATCATGTAATATAAAGATAACCAATACAAAATTAATCCAAACATTCAAGTATCTTGTGTAGGCAAACATAAATTAACTATCCAATAATCATAATATTCATCAAAATCAAACCAAGATTGAAAGACAAATTGTTCATAGATAAAGAATTCAACCTAAAACTTTCACTTGAATCCTTGATAATAACTTGTTTCTTGATGATTAGAGGGTGTTAAAGAGCTTGAAAATCCTCCAAGAACTCTCCAAAATCGCCTAGGGAGTGGCCCCAAATGGTCTAAGATGGAACATAACGAATTAGGGTAGAGAAGTGGGTTTAAATAGGCTTTTACGTGTATCTGTCATGTCTAACGGGCCGCACAAGCGTCTCTTGCCCTCTCCAAGTGTCGCTTACTTTACAAGTCAGAAAATGTGTTATTCAGTATCGAAGCGGCTCTTGCACCTTGAAAGCGGCGCTTTCCTCTGAGAACTCAGCAAACTCAAAAAATTAAAGTTGTAGAGGTCTGAGTTACAGACGCATGGGATTTTGATTCACCTCAATCCGATTTCGTACGACTGAGTTATGCCTAATTTGGTGAAAGCGCACAAACCAGAATTTGAACTTCATTCAGCAAGCATCATTTTAGCTCTGAAACTTCATCTTTTCTATCAAACACCTGAAATCAATTCCAACATAATTGATTATCGGAAGTTCATGGAATTAACTCAAACATACACAAAATAACAATGGTAGTGCCTATAAAAGATATATGAAAACATGTATAAAATAGGCACTATCCATACTTAAACTGTTAAACACTGTTAATTAACAAAAAGAATTATACTTACCCCCCTTTACAAACTTCATGTTGTTAATCGGGACCAACAACTGGTATTTGAGCTTCAGTCTTGATAAGTTGATATCTTGGATCTGAATTCTCTACTGGCCGCTTAAAATAATGCATCCTATCTCGAAAATGGTTCTACAAGTAGATCATCCAAGTTTGATGAATATGAGTATGAAATTTGAAGATATAGATACATATTTCACCTTGAGTGAATTAACCCACTCATTCCTAGCATTGCAAACAACGGCTCATATGTTCCCATGGACACTATTGATGCTAGACCTGCAATTGCAGATTCTCTTACTATTGAAGCTAGAGCAGTCATTATTCCTCCATCTAGATGGAAGGATGAAGACAAGCGTCATGTTAGACTTGACCAAAAATCATAACTATGATAGCCATAACTTTACCTAATCATGTGTTTAAAATGATTAAAAGAAGTCCAACTGCAAAGGCTATCTTAGACTATCTTGACATCACTTATGATGGGAAAGAAGAGGTTAGGAAAAAAATCATTGCTTTGAAAAGGGAATATGAGCTCTTCTTTGCTACAAAAATGAGACCTTGAAACAAACCTTTATCAAATTTAATTCTTTAGTAACTGACTTAGACTGCCTGAAAGTCACTTACACTGACTTTGAATAGGATAACAAATTCATTGACTCATTATCTGCCAAGTGAAAACATGTCACTAACCCTCTTAGGACAACCCAAACCTTAAAAGAATTTTGACGTGTCCTCTCTTTATGGGACTCTTTACAACCATGAGAGGGCAGAAGCAAACTTGAGTTAAACCTAAAAGAACATGTTAAGTTTTCCCCTACCACCTCAAAGTCTTCTAAGTAGAGGATGCTGCTCTTATTGCTGCTTCCAAAAAGAAGGCAAAAAAGCCTTACTGGTTCAGAGGTTGTTGGCAGAAGAAGAGGCAGCAGAGGATGATGAAATGAGTATGATTGAGACAGAGGAAAGCAGTGATGGTGATGATGTGGAAGGGCTTGCTGAAGGTGTGGCATTACTGGCTAGGCGTTTCAAAAAATTTAATCGTGGTAAAACCAGTAAGCCATATAGAATTAGCAAGGAGCCCAGTACTAGGTATTCGAGAAAACCAGCAGCTGGACGTAAATCTAAGTGTTACAACTGTGCTTTGCACCTGAGTGCATGTCTAGAAAACCTTCCACACATGCCAGCTCATTTTCAAAAGCTGATAAGTACAAGAACAAGTACAAAACTATGAAGACCCAGCTGAAGGAGAACTTAAAGGTTGAAAAGAAGGATAAAAAACCAGAAAAGTTCTTAGTTGTAGAACATCATGATTGGGATAAAACCAGTTCATCATCTTAATCTTCAGACAGTGAAAGTGATGAGAATTGCATCGGTTATTCATCTGGCACAAATTTGTGTTTGTTGGCCAAAGATATTGATGCGTAAGTTAATGAGGAAGATACTGGTAGTACATTTCTAGCTGATATGAGGGAAGCATATCACAAAATAGATTCACCTCAATGGAAATATGAGGTTGAAAATTTTGAACTTATACTGATGATGAAAAAGTTGAAATGTTTGACTATCTGAGATTTTATCTCTGCAGAGGCAGCACACGTGAAAAAGTTTTTAAAACTGAAATCAAATCTTTAAATGAAAAACTTAAAAGAAAATTTGATGAAATTGAAACCTTAAGTGGTGAAATTTCCAAACTTGAATATCAAAATTATGCTTTACAATCTCTTCACTCAGAAGCAGCAGAAGTCAAAAACTAGTTGCCTGATCTAAAAAAGGTTGCTGCTAAGTGTGCCAATGAGCAAGTGTATGCCCAAGTAGAAGCTTTCTTTTTTAGTGACTATGCTGCTGCTACTGCTCATGCAGAAGTTGCATTCATGGACCCAGTTCTTGAAATTGATCATGGAGAATGAAGTTAAAGCTAGAGAAGCCAGTATCTCAAATGATGAGAATACTAACCCCTCCAGTATCTACTATATGTCTCTAAAAGCACTTAAGATTAAGAGGGAGATTACTAAAAATAATAAGGGAAACTTTAAATAACGTTAATTCCCCAATTTCTCTAAGTTCTACATCTGCTGCGCCTGCTACTGTAACCCTACTGGTCGACTAGTATCACTAGATTAAGAAGCTAATAACTCATCTGTTGGGTCAAATGAGTCTTTCCATACTAGTAAATGAAAAGACAAAGGCACAACAGTAATCAAAACCACAATGATAGTGCCGGTTCCAAACAGAAAGTTGCCCTTAAGCAAAAAGCTAAAATGACTAAGAGTAAGGAGTCATCTATTGAGTCATCCATGACTCAGTTGCTGGCTGTAAAGCTAGAGCAGCTGCTACTGGTTGTTAATCATAACAACCAGCAGCAGAACTAGACTCCTAGCTCATCTTCCCCCAGCCAGCAACCTAAGTCAAAAGTGAGAAAATGCTACAATTGTGGTAGTAAGAATCACTTGTCCAACCAATGTCCAGAGTACAAGCAGGAGCAAAAGGCTTATCATGAAAAGAAAGCCAAAATACCATATTTGACTGCTGCTCAAGCCTTGACCACATCTTCTGCTGCTTCTTTATGTAAACTAACAGAAAGGAAGAGATCAATTAAAATGATACTTCCAGAACACATCCTCGGATGGGTTCCCACAAAGAACTGATCTCATTGTTACTGTACATGGCATTCAAAACAAGCAAATTTGGTTTATTGATAGTGGTTGTGTAAGATATATGACAGGATGTAAGTCTCTGCTGATGGAATATCAAGAAAAAGATGGTCCAGTTATTACATATGGAGTTAATTGATGTGGTTACACCAAGAGTTTTTGTAACAACCCGACTTTTTCCGTTTACTATTGTTACTTGTCCGTTAAATATTTAACGGTGATTACTTAGACTTTGTTTATTTAACAAAATTAAATGCATACTTGATCCTAGTGGATTACTTGAATCAATATGTTATATTAATTTATTAACTTATTTCGGGTAGCGAAATAACTAGAAAATGTTACGATTAAGTTAATCGCCTAGAAAGCTTTTCAGTTTACGAAACTCAGAAAAACGACGAAATAATTATTTTTAATAGTTATTGATTTTACGAAGAACTTATTTAAATTATTATTTATTTAATGAATTAAATCCGGTGATTGCGTTTCAATGACTAGTTAACGTTTCGGAGACCCGGTACGGTTAACAGCACTCGAAACGAACCACGCGCATACAAGCAATTAAGCAAAACAGGCTCAGGAACACCCTTATAGGTCCATTCGGACGAATACCCCCCATGGACCCCTTTTGGACTTGTTTTGGGTTAAGTGGCGAGCTAGTGGACTAATTAGGGGCCCTAAACCTAAATATAAATAGAGAAGTAAACCATAAACCCTCACAACTCACACATAGAAGTCGACGTTCATCCCCTCTCCCCCTCTCTTTGGCTGTCGGCCTTCAACACACACAAACACACACATTCAAACTCAAAATTAGGAGAAAGCTTGTGCACGAACGTTGATCCCCTTGTCGTTCTCTACGCGATTGTGTAAGCAATTTGATATTCTAAGGTATAACTCAAAACCCTAATTATTATAAATCAGTTTTTTTGTCAATTACATAGTGTAATCAAGTCTAGTGCTCAATTAATGATGTTTTGTGTTGTCATTTATCGTGTAATTGATCGATTATGTTGTTTGCATGAAAAACGAATTTGTATTTAATGAATCTGATAAAATTGACTTGTGGGCTGATCTTTTAATGTGTTTAGATGAAAAGTTATTGAAGAACTATTGAATTTGGACTTTGATTTCGCTTGATTTCGTTATCGTATGCTCAAGTTATGTGTAATCGAAGTTTTCGCTAGGGTTTACATGATGTACGAATTTTATGAGTTGTGTGCTTTATGATTTGGCTAATTAATTGTATACCATTAGAATCTTTGTGAAAAATCATGCATGTTAGACTTAAGATTCCCGTCAAAAGCTTTTGTAATGTTTCCGTTATGTCAAAACAAAGATTCGTGTTTTAAAGTGTGATGAATCTGTTTTCAAAGTTAAATAAAAATTGCTAGAGTGAACTAGAAATTGATTGAGGATTTTATCTTCTGGAATATGTTAGTTTATATGTTTCTTGATATATTTCAATTGTATGCTAACTTCTAAAAACGTGAATTGCCATGAGTTATAAGCTTGACCAAATGATATGTCTGTTTGTTGACTAAAAGTGAAGGGTCTGAAAAGATTGGCTAATCTGTACAAATTAGCTAAATGAATGTCTTTGATTAATTTTTCACTAAAACTTGGTGATGTCCTAAGTTATCTCCAATTGGCCAATCGTCAAAATCTATTTTTATATTTTTTGAGAAATGTTCTAAAACTGACACGCGGGCAGAAACTAATTTGGTAAACCGTAAATAGACCTTTTCTGAAACCCAACTTGTAGATATCGTATGAGGCTCGGGTTAGACTTTTTAGAATCAATTTTGAGTCTAGTTGTGATCTGTAGTTTTCCATCTTTATATGAATTATGTGCTAAGAGTTATACTCGTGTCTTTCTAAGATGCGCGTATTTTAAGGACATGCGATGAACTGCGAATGTGCAAATTGCTAAACTATGAACTATAACACGTTATATGACCTAGGTTTGACATGTTGACCATGATTGCATGACCTACTAAGATGTTTGACTTTAGTTGGACACTTTGACCGAGTTGACTTTTGGTTTGACTTTGGTTAACTTTTGTTGACTTGCTTGGAGTAGTTGACTTTTAACTGCTTATTGAGTCAGTCTGAGCACTAGGGATTTTCGTACACTATGGGTTGAAGTAGTGTGACCTATGTGTATACTTAAGGTGACCTGTTTAACTAGGTTGCATTGTTCAGTCGTGATTGTTCGACTACTGTACGGTTTTACTAAGAGATTTCAGTGCTTTTGCTAAGGTGAGTCTACAGTCCCTACTACATTTTTCAGGGATGAGATAACATACTTTTTACAAATATTTTACATATTAGGTACAAGTAACTTAAACTCTATACATATGAGTTCAGATCAAAAATCCCTTAGCTTGATTATATTAATTACTTTAAGTAAGCTCAACTTATAGGGACGGTACCGTTAGGTTTGACAAACCTCGCCTAAACATAACAGGTGCTAATTTTATTGTTACTTGTACACTTGATCGGTGTATGCTTAGAAAGGGTAAAAGGAAGACATGTAGCTTAGCTATCCGCAGGTTAAAGTTTTATAATCAAGTGCTCATGATAATGTATGCTTGTCTTACGATGTTTTCCAGAAATCTTTTGGCCTAACTTACGAAATGCTTTACTAAACCTGTAGATTCACTCAACGTTTTTCGTTACGTTGTGCATGTTTTATCTCAGGTCCATAGAGGTATAGCTTCCGCTTTACAGAGTTGTCATGCATGTTGGCTACTAGACCTGGAATGTTATCCAGTATGTTTTCTGTCATGTCTTACTTAAAGAACAAATATTCTCATTGAAACTATTTACTTTATAGTAATGTTTTGGGTTTAATTACGTTGGTCGTTTATGTAAAATACTTTTCAGTTGCATTTTCTTTAGTAAATGACTTTTCTTTGGTATTTAATGCGAATACTTTTCGGAAACGTCTCATATAGAGGGCGTGACCGCTAAACTGTGGGACCGGAGTTAATACACCGTTAGTGAATTCTGACAGGGTATTACAGTTTTGGTACTTTGACAAATGGAAATGTTACATTCTTACATGAAGCATATGTCGTTGGACTTAAACACAATTTACTCAGCATAAGCTAACTGACAAACAAAAGAAAAATAGTCCAATTCATAAGAAAATTTGGCACTATTTTGACAAGACAGGGAAGCCTCTGCTGAATGCTAAGCGACGTGAGAACATCTATCAAATTGACATGAAAACAGCAGAAAACCTTAAGTGGTTATGGCATAAGATACTCTCATATCTCAACTTTAAAGATAATCACAAACTATCAAGCAAAAGTTTAGTGCTTGGAATACCCACCATGTCTTATGTGAAGGACATATTATGTCCTGGTTGTGAAAAGAGAAAGCATCACCATGCTTCATTCAAGTCAAAGCAGATTTCATCTATTGAAAAGACATTTTACCTGCTACATTGGAAGATATCTACACTGGTTATTGTTGATGAGTACTCTAGATACACTTGGGTATTTCCTCTTGAAGCAAATGAGCGAAGCTGCTGATTAAATTATTTGTTTTATCAAAAGAATGGAGTTATTGAATGGGAAATTGGTGAAGCAATTTAGAAGTGATCATGGTACAGAATTTAGAAATTCCACACTTGAAGAATTCTGTGCTGATAAGGGCATCTCACAAAACTTTTCTACTGTGAGAATACCACAACAAAATGGTATTTGCAGAAAGAAGAAACGGAACTCTCATAGTAGTAAGATCTATGTTAGTTGAGTCTGGGCTGCCAAATTCATACTAGGCAGAAGCTGTGAGTCTGGGCTGCAAAATTCATACTAAACATAAGCTGTGAGTGTGGGATGCAAAATTCATACTGGGCAGAAGCTGTGAATACTGCTTGTTTTACCCTGTATAGATCTTTAATTGTAAAAAAGACATCAAAAGACTGCTTAGGAAGTTCTTAAAGGAATAAGACATATATGTCTTTTACATGAATTTGGCATTCCCTGTTTCATATTGAACAATAAAGACCAGCTTGGCAAATTTGATGCTGAAGCTGATGAAGGTATATTTCATGGATATTCTAATATTTCAAAGACATATAGGGTCTATAAAAAAAGAAAGGGATATTTTAAAGAATTAATAAATGTTGCATTTAATGAAAATGTCCCAATCTTATCTTCTAGTCTAGAAGATGAGGAGTTAATCTTTGAAGAGCCTACTCAGCAATCTTTTGATGATGAAGAACCGGTACCATTACCCTCACCAGTCCATGCTGCTTTGAAGATGAATTAGAATTTTCTATCCCATATGTTTATAAACGAATTGGACAAACTGGCTATACTAAAGTATTACAAATTGTGCAGAGGTCTACTAGTTCAGAAATATTACAGTTTGGTACAGGTTCCACTTAAGTACAACAACCTCCTATTGATGTGCATACTGATGTGCCTACTGATGATTCTGATGTTGTGTGTTCTACAACCAGCTCACTAGTTCATAACACCAAATGGACTAAAGAGAATCATATTGAGCAGATTATTGGTAATCTGGTTAGTGGAGTGAAGACTAGTAGGCATGCAACCAGTAATTTTTGTATGCATGTGAATTTTGTGTCTACCATTGAACCCATTAATGTTGAAGAAACATTGAAAGATCTTAGTTGGGCAGGAGCTATGCAAGATATTCTCTCTCAGTTTGATAGTTTGATAGGAATAAAGTATGAAAGTTGGTACAGAACCTGAAGATGATGAAAAGAAAGCCATATGTACGAAGTGGGTGTTCAAAAGCAAAATGGATGAAGATGGAGTTATCATAAGGAACAAGGCTAGATTGGTAGCCCAAGGGTTTAGGCAGGAAGAAGGGGTTGGATTATGGAGAGACATATCCACCAGTAGCAAGGATGGGAGAAATCATAATATTTTAGCCTTTGCTGCTCACGTGAACTTTGGAGTATTTTAGATGAATATCAAATCCGCTTTTCTTAATGAGAAGTTGCAGGAAGAAGTCTGTGTTAAATAGTCTTCAGGTTTTGTAATCAGTAAATATCCAAACAATGTCGATAACTTAGACAAAGCTCTTTATGGCCTGAAAAAAGCACCTAGAACATGGTATGAGACACTTCATGTGTCTAAATTTTATAGTTGGAACAATTGATACCACTCTATTCTTAAAGTAGATAGATGGTGATCTCTTGCTGGTACAGATATATGTGAATGATATTATTTATGGTTCTACAAAATGAAAAACATTGTCAAGATTTTTCAAAACTTATGTCTGAGAGATATGAAATGAGTTTACAAAGATATTTGGAATGATTTCTTGGTTTACAAATCAAACAACTTGATTATGGCATTTTTATAAGTCAAGATAAATATATCAATGATATGATATAGAAATTTAGTCTGACCTGTTTAAAAGATATAGGGACACCTATGTCAGCAGCCATCAAAATGGATGCTCATCAACATGGTAAATTAGTTAATATCATTGAATATAGATGTATGATTGGCTCCCTATTATATCTTACAGTCAATAGACCAGATATCATGTTTGTCACGTGTTTATGTGCCGGATATTAAGCTGATCCTAAGGAGTCACACTATCTTGCAATCAAAAGAATATTTGGATATCTAAAAGGTAGTCCCAAATGTGGTCTTTTGTATCCTAAAGACCAAGATTTTAATCTAATCGGTTATTCAGATGCAGACCTTGCAGATTGTAAGATAGAGAGGAAAAGTACAACGGATGGTTTCTAGTTGTTAGGTGGAAGGCTAGTCAGTCCGACCAACAAGAAGAAAATACTGTGTCATCATTTATAGCTAAGGCTGAGTATGTCTCTTCAGATGCACACATTCAAAATCACTGAATATAGAGGTATGATTGACTCACTGATATACCTTACAGCAAGCATACCAGATATCACGTTTTCCACATGTCTATGTGCCAGATATTAAGATGATCCATCAAGCGTCGATTTATTGGCGACTTGACTGACTCTTAGAGCCTAAATTAAATTTTAGGCAGGATTTAAAACCCAAGAAAATTTGATTTTACCATTTTCATGGTGTCTCAATTTTATTTAATTTTATTTTTAAAAACTTTTTCCTACTTATTGACCGGAGGTCCACTCGGAAGCAATCTCTCTATCCGTCGAATAGAGAGAGAGATGACTTTATCTACTTTTAAGGGTGTTTTCACTCTGGGTGGAGAAATGATTTGTCTTTATTCTCGAATAGGGGAAGGATTATCTACATCTCACCTCCCCCATACACCACTTATGTGGTATTGGGTTTTGTTGTTATTGTTGTTGTTGTTGCTAACGAGTCAAACCTGTTAGTAGTCAGTAGGATATTTAGATATCTATAGGGTACTCCCAAATGAATCTGGTATTACAGAGACCAAGATTTCAATTGAATGGGGTATTCAAATACAGACTTTGCAGGTTGTAACATAAACAAGAAAAGTACAACTGGAGGTTGTAAATTGCTGGGTGATAAGCTAGTTAGTTGGACCAACAAAAAGCATAATACTGTGTCAACATCTATTGTTGAGGCTGAGTATGTCTCCGCTTATACATGTACTGATCAAGTACTATGGATGCTAAGCCAACTGATGGTCTATGGTATACACTTAACAAAGACACCAGTCTACTGTGATAATACCAGTGTCATTTCCATCACCAACAATACTGTAATGCACTCAAGGACCAAGCACATAGATATACGTTACCATTTCATTAGAGATCATGTACGAAAAGGAGATGTCAAGCTACACTTCATTTCAAATGATCAACAATTAGGAGATCTATTCACCAAACCACTAGATGAGAAACAATTCAACTATCGTATTTCTGAGCTAGGTATGCTTGAACTCTATCAGTATGAAGAAAACTTTGTTGTTGTGCTGGTTCTACAGCTTAAAGGATAAACCAATAGTATATACTTGAGTGTTTACCGCATGTGCATTTGTAGTGACCAACAAGCACTACAAGGTCTTCTACTTAGTAAAATCTGCTTAAATGAAAATTAAATAGCTAACACAATTATAATGATCTCAAATTAATGGATCTCATTTATTCCCAATGATTTCAATTCACTTCAAAACAAATTAAATGTGAAAAATGATTTTGTATTTACTACATAATACATTTTATGGTTTTAACACAAATTTGAATTAGATACCTACTGCATTTAATGATTAATGGGAATAATGAGTGTTTAATCCATTTACTCGTCCATCAACCATCTGCTACACCTTGAAAATATGTAGAAACGTCACGTCTACCCACTTTCCTGCAGATGTCAGAAATTCTTTTTCTCTCCTTCACTTTTCTAGCAAATCCGCATCATTTAAATTGTAGATTTACCATTTTTAAATCTTCACATTTTCAAGACCTAAATTCTACACTTTTCTCTCATTCTTCAATCTTCAATCTTCATGTTCTTCAAACAATCTCAATGGCTAATCAATAGAATCTACAACATACTAAACAATAGTAGGAAGAACAACAAGATCAACAAGCTCAGGCACTGGCATCACTTTTTACCCTTCATGAACATCTTGTCAGAGCTCTGGGTGCACCTGCACATCACTCTATTCGCCTATCTAAAGGAAATGCTCCTCATACCCTTGTCATCCCAGACAACAGGGCTGATTATGGCTATGAACCTGTGGACAATTACCTTCGACACTCACCGATTGCTTTTTCAATCTCCGGCACTCCTTCATCTGGTTACCCAGCATTTCTAGTTCGGTTTTGGTATACTTGCAGACTCAATACAATGCCCAAGGGCAATGAATGAATCTCTAGCATAGTAACTGAAGAGGATGACTGCTCAATCACTCCTGGAATCACCCATGCAGCTCTTCGTCTACCCAGAATTCCATTCATCAAATCCTTCACCAGTGATCGATACAGGAAACAAGTGTTGCAATATGTAGGTTATAAAGGTCCATTCGAAGCCTACAGTCCTTTAAGGAAAATCATTCCAAAACCTCTTTGGTGTATTGATTTAGGAAATAAGTTCTGAATTCGGTAATTTTGATCAGTGTTCAGATTTTGAAATCAAACTTGCTCATTTTTAATCAAAACATTGATTTTGCACTTAAAATCTACATCAAATTGAGGGATATTTTGGCAAAAAAAAAAAAGAAATGAAATAATTCCATTTTCCATATTTTTTTAATCTTTGTTTTGAGTACAACTTGGGTGATATTTATCAAACAATCACTGACCTAGCCATGCCTTTTGTTTCCAAAGAGGGAGGAATGTTTAGTAACCGGTTTAGATAGCCATATCCTGGTTTGTCACTTCAAATGCTCCTAAGGTTTCCTGCTAACCAAAGAGCACACCCAGCCGCAACCTTTGACAATGCTAACACTGAAGGGGAGGGTCCTCAGCAAGATCCAGCATCTAAACAAGATGATCCAACCACCAATAAAGGGATAGCCACAGTCACAACTACTGATAAAGTACTATTGGTTTTAGAATCTGGTGCTCCTCTTGTTGAGACAACACTAGTCTTACATACTTATTTTACTAAACTAGTTATGAAATCTATTACTCAACCATTTCTTGGTACAGAATTATCCAAGGCTTCTGCTGCTGGTTTACAGCAAGTCACACAGGACACGGAATCAGTCTCAACTGTTGAGTCTAGCTATCTGGCTATGGAATCTTATGCTCGTCATGCAGAGATAATACCAGTCACAATTGTTGGGTCTCTAAAAGACATTGCTCTGGAATCTGATGCTCCTCTAGACCAAGAGGCAGATGTGTCTAAAGTTGTTGACAAAATCATTTCTGATGTCAATACTGGTTCTGAAGAAACCAAAGGTACTTTAAATATTTTATCTCATACTAGTTTCAAAACAAGTGTGAAAAGGAATATCAACCCAAGTTTTTCTAACCTAGAACATCCACATTTTATAAAACATACTTTGAAAGATATCTACTACTGACAGTACAACCAGCATAGATCATACCTCACTGATATCACGTAAAAAGTCATATTTTTACTAACAATATCTACTCAAATTGTAGATGTATTTAAGAAAAATCGTTCAATAAATGCAATAATCCACTAAGTTTTGCTAAACAGGACTTTAAAATCTCACTTTGCGAAAAAGCTGGAAAAAGAGCCAAAAATTAGGGTTTTCTAACCCCAATTTCAAGAAGTAACCTAGAAGACCACCATAAGAGCTCAAGATCACTAACGAGAGTTGCCAACATTTATTCAAGACATGTATAGGATGATTATTAAGAACCTAGAAGCTTATCTAATTCATATACAAAGATCAAGAGATTTCAAGACTTACACACTGATAATGCTAAAAACGAACACATATTTTATAGCATTATCCTTCAAGAAAGACAAGCTTTTAGTTGCAATTGTTCTATTTACAAGTGATATTCGTTTAAATAATAAAAGGTGAAGACAAAAGATAGATTCGACGATTTGAAGACGCAAATGACCAAAAAGCTAAAAAGTACAAAGTACAATCAAAGTGGTTCAAATTATTGATGAGAAACGTCTAGAAATTACAATAGTACAAGCCACAAAACGCAAAGTACAAGATATTAAATCGTACGAAAGGACATTCGAAAATCCGAAACCGGGACATGAACCAACTATCAACGCGCGACGCAACGGACCTAAAATTACAAGTCAACTATGCACAAGAATATAATATATATATATATATATATATATATATATATATATATATATATATATATATATATATATATATATATATATATATATATATAATTATAAAAAATTATATATATTATATTATATAATAAATAAATCAAGACCCGCCCACGTTTTTGGAAGCAAATGGGGCAAGAAAAGCAGGCCATGCGATCGCATGGCCTGGGTGCCTTATTCCCATACGATCGTATGGCACCCAGGACCTGGCCACATCTATAAATAGCAGCATATTTCGGACGTTTTTTGTACACCATATGTAACGACCAGGATTTTTTCCGCCAATATATAGAAGATTAATATTTACATAATTAATGTTTCCAACATGTTAAGCAATCAAACTTATTAAGACTTGGTTATTTCAAATAAATTTTATACAAACATTTGGCCACCCCGTCTGTCTGACGATTCACGAACGTCATAATTCGTAATATCTATTTAATGACGTATATATGAATATAAATATATACTCATGATTGTTAATTAATATTTAAGTATCTCATTACATATATTAACAATTGGTTATATACATAAAATAAGATTACTAACTTAAAGACTTCAAGACTATATACATATATATAACGATTAACGTTGTAATAACTTCTAAATTAAAATGTATGTATATGTATTGTATTAATATGTATTAATACACTTTTGAAGAACTTAAACATATATACTAACATACTTATACTCAACAAAGATAGCTATACTCATAATCTCATTCAATTCCATCAAGAATTCTATTCGTATTCATTCGGTATTTACACCCGTATCATACCCAGCTTCCATACTTAAATACTATGAGTATATACCAATATGAAATACCAATTATAGTCTCCTAAGCAGCCCTATAAGTTACAAGACAAGGATAAACATGATGGAGACTTGTGGGAACCAACATTTAACTTCTAGTTTGCATTATTATGCTATATTCCAAATTTTGATAAAGTCTCTTAACCATATACATGAACCACGACTTTTAATACTTTTTTTACTCATTCATATCAGCTATTTAACTTACCTTCACTCTCATAATACTCACACACAAGAACTCCAAGTATTCTCTCCATTTCTTACTCTTTAAACACTCTTTAAACACACATACTTCAAGTACTAGAAAATCTTCATTCACTTTGATCATAAACTAGCTTCAAGAACACTTTGTTAACTCATATACTCCTCTTTATCAAGGTAAGAACCATATATAAGCTTTGGTTCGATTCATATACTTATAACTATCTTAATTCAAGATAGAAATCTTATTCGAACTTTTGTTCATTCTATGATTCTACTCCAAGGATCACAAACCATCAAGGATATCTTTGATCACAAGATTATCATCTTATTTTCTCAGCAACTTTGTTCATTTAATTTGAGGTAGTCACCTTATTCATAATCTTTTTCGATTCATATCCATATAGCTATCTTATTATGAGGTTATAACTTACAACAACTAGAACATAGTTTAGTTAATTCTAAACTTATTTACAAACAAACTTAATCCTTCTAACTTGACTTTTAAAATACTTCAACACATGTATTATGATAGTATGTCAAGCTAACATAAGGATATAAAACTTGTAAACACGAAGAACACCTTAAAATCGAATATATGCCGTCTTAGTCGAACTGGGGTTGTTTTGGGTTTAATTTTAAAAACCTATCTTAAACTTTGAATTAAAAGATTTCATTTGGTGAAAAATCTTATCTTATATGGATATGAAAAATATCCAAAATCCATGGTTAAACTCTAATTGGAAGTATGTTTTTCAAAAGGGTCATCAAGATGTCGTTCTTACGACGGATATGACTATCTTCTTGTATTTGACACCTAATCTGTATTTTCAACTAAAAACATATACTTTTTCTGTTTATATTAATAAATAACAGCTCGATACAAAATCATGGCAAGTCGAATCACTCAAAACAGATTTGTAACGAAGAAATTATGGGTAAAACAAAATTGGATATTTTTGTTTGTTTTTAGCTACGGTTTTGATTAATAAAAATGGATGCTAACCTTATCCTAGCTAACTTACCTTGTATCCTACATGTATTTATACATGTCTTGTTCCCGAACTTATGGAAATACAATTTATAATAGTCGTGATTAAGTTCTACGACAATATATTATAGTCTTAATAAAGATTGTAAGGCACCATATATATATATATATATATATATATATATATATATATATATATATATATATATATATATATATATATATATATATATATATATATGACTTGATCACCGTGGATCCGTATACAAAGTTTTGACATATCATTTTGACCTCTTCTATATATATTATTGGAACGAACTATAAGACAACATTGGCAGTAATCTCGAGTTAGCTGTGGGTCGAAGTGGATTCCAACATAATATATATACTTTAAGTTGTGATCGAGCCTGAGACATGTATACAATGGGTCGCGGATTGCTTCAGACAATATACATATTATGTGTCTTATTATATTAAGACAATATATTATAGTGTTAGTGAATTCTAACACAATATACGCATTTATATATATATATATATATATATATATATATATATATATATATATATATATATATATATATATATATATATATATATATATATATATATTGTTGGACTATCGGACTATTGGACTACGAACGTTGGACTAATAACAATGGACAATTAAAATTATCATAAGTATCATAAGTATGGAATATTAATTATATATATATATATATATATATATATATATATATATATATATATATATATCTCTTGACACAAGAATATTATTATTAGGTTCGTGAATTTGTTAAAGGCCAAGTCTTATTACCATCTATTCAGAAATCATCACAAGTGAGTTATAGTCCCATTTTTACTATCTAAATTATTTTGGGATGAGAATACATGCAAATTTATAAATGTTTTACAAAATAAGCACAAGTTTATGAAACTACATTCTACGATTGTTTTGTTATACCGGATATCTGTACTTATTATTATTATTATTATTATTATTATTATTATGCTTGGTAACCTAAGAATTAGTGAAAAACACTAATTGACGCGAATCCTAAAGGTAGATCTACGGGCACCAACCACCCCCATTTTCAAATAGTGGAAATGCTTTAGTACTTCGAAGAGTTCTTGTCATACATTTGAATAGTGGAATGTATGATGCCAGATATCTTAAGCGCTCTATGTTAAGGTCGGTTACCAGGCGACTCATCGTATGAATGATTTTTGCAGTTGTAATGATCCTGCACATTTAATTAAATGAAATCTTGTGGCTTATTAAATGTTATGATTATTATATAGAAACTAAACCTATGACTCACCAACAATTTTATTGACTTTTTAAGCATGTTTATTCTCAGTTGATTATTAGAAAGCTTCTGCTGTTGCATGTTTACTCAACATCAAGATTTGGAGTCATCATGCTTTTCTAAATAAATAAACTTGCATTCGAGAATTGTATTTGTAATATATTGTTAGCAAGTATGTAATGGTGTGTGTAAAATACATGTATTTTGAGGAGATTGTTTTGATCGACAATCAAAACTTATGCTTTTAAACCTTTATTCAATAATAAAGGTTATGGTTATTTTAATATGAATGCAAGCTTTGAAAACTTCTCATATAGAGGTCAAAACCTCACAAAGAAATCAATTAATATGAAACGTTTATAATTAATATGAACGGGGCATTTCAGTTGGTATCAGAGCGTTGGTCTTAGAGAACCAGAAAATTTTTCATTAATGTGTGTAACGGATTTTTTTTATGCATTAGTGAGTCTGGACTTCGACCGTATTTATTTTAAAAATGATTGCTTAACATAATTGTTGGAAACATAAGATTATTAATATGTAAATATTATAAGATATATTATTCCCTTAACATGTCTGCTATTATATGATAGATGATAGATGACTTCATCCGATCATATAAGCATCTCTAGTGATTCAGATTTTATTTACTTGTCAAGTGATTCGGAGGCTGAGTCAAAGCATACGACTTATGAACCAACGGAAAAGTTAACTTTTGGTACTACCATTAAAGAGGAAAATTGTTAGGAAAATTGGGAAGATTCACAATTTCCAGAAGAGGTTCCAGAAGAGGATCTGGAAGATTCAGAGGAAGAACCCGAAGAAGAGGATCCTGAAGAAGTTGTGGAAATTACCGAACCACAACATGATTTGGGAAAATCTTTGGCTGTTATACCCAATCCCAAACTCGATGAACCTATTATGACCCAAAATGTTTGTGACCATCCACATGAACCATCTAAGAAACTAGTTTATAAAATGACTGCTCTTATAACGACTGGTGGTTTTGCTCCCAAACAATTAGCCAAAAGAACCAATTGGGAGGAATTGGAAAAAGAACTATCCAAACGAAAATCCAAACATTTGACCGAGAAAGAAACAACGTCAACATCTAAGAAATCTCGCCGTTCTTGAACCATCGACAGCTATCCTGTATTCCATGGATTGTGAAATATGTAGTACATTGTATGTTTAAGTTTGCGATGTAATTTTCCTTATGATTGTATAATAATAAGAATAAGCATGGAAGGTTTATTATTATTATTACAACTTATTATTACGTAGTAACGTAATAACTTAGAATAGTTTTTCATATTAGAATTTTAGTAGTTAATTTTTGTGTTAGCTGCCAAGTATGAACATTATTACAGTTATAAAACGCTAATATGAAGAAAAGGCTTTTATAATAATAAGTTCATATTAAGCTACAAAATACTTTTTAGCTACTTCTAAAAATTCTATATGATTAACTCATTCGACTATTTTTGAAGGAAATGGCTCCTCCAGCTACTAGGCAACAACAATTGAACACAGAAGAACTTCAAGCTTTCGCTACAAATATGGCTGCAGTGGTGAATGCAATGAACAACAATAACCAATTGGGTTCCAGCAGTGGAGGAAACAATGGCAACCGGGTAGGATGTTCCAACAAAGCTTTTATGGCCTGCAAACCCAATGAGTTTGAAGGAACTGAAGGACCCGTTAGACTAAAGCGGTGGACAGAGAAGGTTGAAGCCGTGTTCGCAATCAGCAACTGCGAAGAAGATGATAAAGTTAAGTATGCTACACATACTTTCAGGGGTACTGCTTTGACATGGTGGAATACCTACATGGATTACGTAGGACAGAATACCGCCTACACACTTCCATGGTCCGCTCTCAAGCACATGCTGACGGAAGAGTACCGTCCCAGAATCGAAATCAACAAGCTCAAGGTAGAGCTTAAAGCACTGACAACCCAAGGGTTAGATGTCACTACCTACGAGCGAAGTTTCATTGAACTGGCTTTAATGTGTCATGGAGCATTTGAGGACGAAGAAGCAAAAATTGAAGCATTCATAAAAGGGTTACCGGAACGAATCCAAGAGCATGTAGGTGCTAACGACCCTGTAACAATGCAGAAAGCGAGCCGTATAGCCCACAAATTGATAGGCCAAATTACAGGAAGGATAAAGAAATAAGCTGCCTAGGAGGCCATAATGAAACAGGGAAAAAGAAAGTGGGAGGAAAGCAGTGATCAGGGTCACCAGTATAACAACAACAATCAAAACAACAACTACAACAACAATCGCAACCACCTCAACATCAACAATAATCGCAACAACAACCGCAACAATAACCACAACAACCATCCCAATAATAATTACAACAACAACAACAACCGCAACCAAAACTACAACAACAACAACAACAACAACCCCAATCCCAACAATAACAACAACAAACGTCTCAACAACAACAACAAACAACAATAACCCTAACAACAACAACAACAACAACAATGACAACAACAACAACGCAACAAAAGGCAAAGAACTATATGCCCCAGGTGTGATACGTTTCATTCGGAATGGTTTTGTAGAGAATTATGTACCAAGTGTAATAGGAATGGCCATATTGCAGCAAAGTGTGAAGTTTACGGACCAAATAGAAATAAAGGAGTAAATAATGCCGGAACAAATAATAACGGCGTTGTTTGCTATGGATGTGGAAAAATGGGCCATACCATAAACCAGTGCCAGAATGGAAATAGGCAAGGCCGTGGGAGAGCCTTCAACATTAATGGGGAGAAAGCACAGGAAGACCCGGAGCTTGTTACGGGTACGTTTCTTATCAACAATACACATGCTTATGTTTTATTTGATTCGGGTGCCGATAGAAGTTATATGATTAGAGAATTTGGTGACAAATTAAATTGTCCATTAACGCCTTTGGATAAAAAGTGTATAGTTGAAGTAGCAAATGGTAAACTAATTAAAGTTGATAAAATTTGCCGAAATTGAAAAATTAGTTTAGTTAGCAAAACGTTTGCAATTGATTTAATACCGGTGGAATTGGGAAGCTTCGACGTAATTATTGGAATGTACTGGATGTCCAAGGTGAAAGCCGAAGTTTTTTGTCATGAGAAGGCGATTCGCAATCCGAGCGAAAACGGGTTACCCTTAATGGTGTACGGAGAAAAGGGTAATGCCAAATTAAATCTTATTAGTAGTTTGAAGGCGCGCAAACTAATAAGAAAAGGTTGCTATGCCGTATTAGCACACATCGAGAAGGTTGAAAAAGAAGAAAAGAAAATCGATGACGTTCCCGTTACAAGAGAATTTCCTGAGGTGTTTCCGGACGTATTACCGGGACTACCTCCATACCGATCCGTTAAATTCCAAATAGATCTTGTACCGGGAGCCGCACCAATAGCTCGTGCTCCATATAGACTTGCGCCCACTGAAATGAAAGAATTACAAAGTCAGCTACAAGAATTATTAGAACGTGGTTTTATCCGACCGAGTACGTCACCATGGGGAGCTCCAATTTTGTTCGTTAAAAAGAAAGATGGGTCTTTTCGCATGTGTATCGATTACCGTGAGCTGAACAAAGTCACCATTAAAAACCCATACCCTTTACCCCGAATCGACGACCTATTTGATCAACTCCAAGGTTCGAGTGTATACTCCAAAATTGACTTAAGGTCGGGTTATCATCAACTGAGGGTTAAAGAAGCCGATATACCAAAAACAGCCTTCAGAACTCGTTATGGCTATTACGAATTCATGGTTATGCCATTCGGTCTAACCAATGCACCCGCAGTTTTCATGGATCTCATGCACCTAGTATGTAGTCCATATTTATATAAGTTTATTATTGTCTTTATTGATGACATCTTATCTATTTGAAGAATAACCAAGAACACGAACAACACTTGAGACTTGTGTTAGAATTATTAAGAAAAGAACAGCTTTATGCAAAATTCTCTAAGTGCGCTTTTTGGTTAAATGAAGTACAATTTCTTGGCCACGTAGTCAGTAGTAATGGAATCAAAGTTGATCCAGCCAAGATCGAAGCCATCAAAAATTGGGAAACCCCGAAAACTCCAACGCAAATACGTCAATTTTTGGGTTTAGCCGGTTATTATAGGAGATTTATTCAAGATTTCTCCCGAGTAGCCAAACCTTTAACTGCCTTGACACATAAGGGGAAGAAGTATGAATGGACTTCCGAACAAGAGGGTGCCTTCCAATTGTTGAAAAAGAAGTTGACTACGGTACCTATTTTATCGTTACCTGACGGAATGGAAGATTTTGTTATCTACTGCGACGCATCAAGAATGGGTTTTGGGTGTGTTCTTATGCAATGGAAGAAGGTGATTGCATATGCTTCTCGACAACTCAAAATTCATGAACAAAACTACACCACACACGATCTGGAATTGGGCGCCGTTATTTTTGCATTAAAGATGTGGAGACATTATCTATATGGGGTTAAGTTCATCATATACACCGACCACAAAAGTCTCCAACATATTTTAAATCAAAAGCAACTAAACATGAGGCAGCGTAGATGGGTTGAGCTGCTAAATGATTATGATTGTGAAATCTGTTACCACCCGGGGAAAGCAAATGTAGTAGCTGATGACTTGAGTCGAAAGGAAAAAGAACCTATTCGATTAAAAGCTATGAACATGATTATTCATACTAATCTTACTACTCGAATAAAAGAGGCACAATAGGAGGTTTTGAAGGAAGGAATTTTTGGAAAGGAAATAACCAAAGGATTAGAAAAACAGCTTAATATTCAGGAAGATGGAACCAGGTATTTAGCTGAAAGAATTTGGGTACCAAAGAATGGGGATTTGAGAAAAGTTGTACTAGATGAAGCACATAAAACCAGATATTCAATACATCCCGGAGCGGGAAAAATGTACCAAGACCTCAAGAGAAACTTTTGGTGGCCAGGAATGAAGGCCGATATAGCCATATATGTAGGAGCATGTTTGACTTGTTCTAAAGTCAAAGCTGAACATCAGAAACCATCGGGTCTACTCCAACAACCTGAAATCCCAGAATGGAAATGGGAAAACATTACCATGGATTCCATTGCTAAGTTACCGGGAACCGCAGGTGGTTATGATATGATTTGGGTAATAGTTGATCGTCTTACTAAGTCAGCACACTTTCTGCCAATAAAAGAAGAGGATGGTATAGAGAAATTAGCACGATTATACCTAAAAGAAGTTGTTTCTATATATGGTATACCAATCTCTATTATCTCTGATCGTGATAGCAGAATTACTTCCAGATTCTGGTAGGAATTACACGAAGCGTTGGGAACTCGTCTAGATTTAAGTGCTGCCTATCATTCACAAACTGATGGGTAGAGTGAAAGGACGATTCAGACACTCGAAGACATGCTACGAGCATGTGTTATTAATTTTGAAAGCAGTTGGGATCGACATCTACCATTAGCTGAGTTTTCCTACAACAACAGCTATCATTCTAGTATTGAGGCGGCATCATTCGAGGCACTTTATGGTAGGAAGTGCAGGTCTCCAATTTGTTGGAGTATGTGGGGGATAAACAGATTACAGGTCCAAAAATTATCCAAGAAACCACTGATAAAATCATTCAGATTCAGCAACGATTGAAAACAGCCAGGAGTCGACAAAAGAGCTATGCGGATGTTAGAAGAAAACCTTTAGAGTTTGAGGAAGGTGATATGGTTATGCTTAAGGTATCACCTTGGAAAGGTGTTATTCGTTTTGGAAAGCGGGGGAAATTAAGCCCAAGAAACATTGGGCCATTCAAGATTGAAAAACGCATTGGGCAGGAGGCCTATCGACTTGAGCTACCTCCACAATTAGAAAAGATTCACAACACCTTTCATGTTTCAAACCTGAAGAAATGCCTAGCTACCAAAGATCTCATTATTCCTTTAGACGAGATTAAAATTGACGAAAAACTAAATTTCGTTGAAGAACCCATCGAAATTATAGATTGTGAGGTCAAACGACTCAAACAAAGTAAGATACCAATCGATAAGGTTTGATGGAATGCTAGTAGAGGACCTGAATTTACTTGGGAATGAGAAGACCAAATGAAGTTGAAGTACCCATATTTGTTTCCCGATATCGCACGTTAATTAGGTACTATTCTAAATTTCAGGACGAAATTTAATTTAACGGGTGTGTAATGTAACGACCCGGATTTTTTCCGCCAATATATAGAAGATTAATATTTACATAATTAATGTTTCCAACATGTTAATAAATCAAACTCATTAAGACTTGGTTATTTGAAATGAATTTTATACAAACATTTGGCCACCCCGTCTATCTGACGATTCACGAACGTCATAATTCGTAATAATTATTTAATGACGTATATATGAATATAAATATATACTCATGATTGTTAAATGATATTTAAGTATCTCATTACATATATTAACAATTGGTTATATACATAAAATGAGATTACTAACTTAAAGACTTCAAGACTATATACATATATATAACGATTAACGTTGTAATAACTTCTAAATTAAAATGTATGTATATGTATTGTATTAATATATATTAATACACTTTTGAAGGACTTAAACATATATACTAACATACTTATACTCAATAAATATAGCTATACTCATAATCTCATTCAATTCCATCAAGAATTCTATTCGTATTCATTCGGTATTTACACCCGTATCATACCCAGCTTCCATACTTAAATACTATGAGTATATACCAATATTAAATACCAATTATGGCCTCCTTAGCAGCCCAATGAGTCACAAGACAAGGATAAACATGATGGAGACTTGTGGGAACCAACATTTAACTTCTAGTTTGCATTATTATGCTATATTTTAAATTTTGATAAATTCTCTTAACCATATACATGAACCACAACTTTTAACACTCTTTTTACTCATTCATATCAGCTATTTAACTTACCTTCGCTCTCATAATACTCACACACAAGAACTCCAAGTATTCTCTCCATTTCTTACTCTTTAAACACTCTTTAAACACACATACTTCAAGTACTAGAAAATCTTCATTCACTTTGATCATAAACTAGCTTCAAGAACATTTTGTTAACTCATCTACTCCTATTTATCAAGGTAAGAATCATATATAAGCTTTGGTTCAATTCATATACTTATAACTATCTTAATTCAAGATAGAAATCTTATTCGAACCTTTGTTCATTCTATGATTCTACTCCAAGGATTACAAGCCATCAAGGATATCTTTGACCACAAGATTATCATCTTATTTTCTCAGAAAATTTTTTCATTTAATTTGAGGTAGTCACCATATTCATAATCTTTTTCGATTCATATCCATATAGCTATCTTATTATGAGGTTATAACTTACAACAACTAGAACATAGTTTAGTTAATTCTAAACTTGTTCGCAAACAAACTTAATCCTTCTAACTTGACTTTTAAAATACTTCAACACATGTATTATGATAGTATGTCAAGCTAACATAAGGATATAAAACTTGTAAACACAAAGAACACCTTAAAATCGAATATACGCCGTCTTAGTCGAACGGGGGCTGTTTTGGGTTTAATTTTAAAAACCTATCCTAAACTTTGAATTAAAAGATTTACTTTGGTGAAAAATCTTATTTTATATGGATATGAAGAATATCCAAAATCCATGGTTAAACTCTAATTGGAAGTATGTTTTTCAAAAGGGTCATCAAGATGTCGTTCTTACGACAGATATGACTATCTTCTTTTATTTGACACCTAAGCTGTATTTTTGACTATAAACATATACTTTTTCTTTTTAGATTAATAAATAACGGTTCGATACAAAACCATGGCAAGTCGAATCACTCAAAACAGATTTGTAACGAAGAAATTATGGGTAAAACAAAATTGGTTATTTTTGTTTGTTTTTAGCTACGGTTTTGATTAATAAAAATAGATGCTAACCTTATCCTATCTAACTTACCTTGTATCCTACATGTATTTATACATGTCTTGTTCCCGAACTTATGGAAATACAATTTATAATAGTCGTGATTAAGTTCTACGACAATATATTATAGTCTTAATAAAGATTGTAAGGCACCATATATATATATATATATATATATATATATATATATATATATATATATATATATATATATATATATATATATATATATATATATATATATATATATATATATATATATATATATATATATATATATATATGACTTGATCACCGTGGATCCGTATATAAAGTTTTGACATATCATTTTGACCTCTTATATATATATTATTGGAACGAACTATAAGACAACATTGGCAGTAATCTCGAGTTAGCTGTGGGTCGAAGTGGATTCCAACATAATATATATACTTTGAGTTGTGATCGAGCCTGAGACATGTATACAATGGGTCGCGGATTGCTTCAGACAATATACGTATTATGTTTCTTATTATATTAAGACAATATATTATAGTGTTAGTGAATTCTAACACAATATACGCATTTATATTTATATATATATATATATTTATACTGTTGGACTATCGGACTATTGGACTACGAACGTTGGACTAATAACAATGGACAATTAAAATTATCACAAGTATCATAAGTATGGAATTTTAATTATATATATATCTTGACACAAGAATATTATTATTAGGTTCGTGAATTTGTCAAAGGCCAAATCTTATTACCATCTATTCAGAAATCATCACAAGTGAGTTATAGTCCCATTTTTACTATCTAAATTATTTTGGGATGAGAATACATGCAAATTTATAAATGTTTTACAAAATAAGCACAAGTTCATGAAACTACATTCTACGATTGTTTTGTTATACCGGATATCTATACTTATTATTATTATTATGCTTGGTAACCTAAGAATTAGTGAAAAACACTAATTGACGCGAATCCTAAAGGTAGATCTACGGGCACCAACCACCCCCATTTTCGAATAGTGGAAATGCTTTAGTAATTCGAAGGGTTCTTGTCATACATTTAAATAGTGGAATGTATGATGCCAGATATCTTAAGCGCTCTATGTTAAGGTCGGTTACCAGGCAACTCATCGTATGAATGATTTTTGCAGTTGTAATGATCCTGCATATTTAATTAAATGAAATCTTGTGGCTTATTAAATGTTATGATTATTATATAGAAACTAAACCTATGACTCACCAACAATTTTGTTGACTTTTTAAGCATGTTTATTCTCAGGTGATTATTAGAAAGTTTCCGTTGTTGCATGTTTACTCAATGTCAAGATTTGGAGTCATCATGCTTTTCTAAATAAATAAACTTGCATTCGGGAATTGTATTTGTAATATATTGTTGGCAAGTATGTAATGGTGTGTGTAAAATACATGTATTTTGAGGAGATTGTCTTTGATCGACAATCAAAACTTATGCTTTTAAACCTTTATTCAATAATAAAGGTTATGGTTATTTTAAAATGAATGCAAGCTTTGAAAACGTCTCATATAGAGGTCAAAACCTCGCAAAGAAATCAATTAATATGAAACGTTTATAATTAATATGAACGGGGCATTTCACCATATCAATTGATATCTCTCACTCTCTCATTTATATTTATATTTTAATTATAATTTTAATAATAAGTTAATAATAATAAGGTTATAGTGGCGAATGTTTTAAGTTTGTAAGTTGAAATTCTGTCCGTGTAACACTATGCGATTAATACTCATTGTAAGTTATGTTCAACCTTTTTAAATTAATGTCTCGTAGCTAAGTTATTATTATGTTTATTTAAGCCGAAGTAATCGTGATGTTGGACTAAATATTAAGATTGGGTTATTGGGCCTTGGACCATAATTGGGGTTTGGACAAAAGACCGACACTTGTGGAAATTGGACTATGGACTATTAATGGCTTTTTATTTGTTTAACTGAATGATAGTTCATTAATTTAATATATATATTTACAATTTGACATATCTATAAATAACCACATATACTCGATCGGACACGATGGGCGGGTTATTTATAAATACTAATAATCGTTCATTTGACCAGACACGGGGATGGATTAATAGTCAATGGACTCATTAAAACAGGAGTAGATTACATACAAGGACACTTGGTGTAATTGTTAACAACGTATTAAAACCTTGGGTTACATGCAGTCGATATCCTGGTGTGATCATTAACAAAGAATTAAGACCTTATTACAGTTTAAGTCCCCAATTAGTTGGAATATTTGACTTCGGGTATAAGGGTAATTTGACTAGGACACTCGCACTTTATATTTATTACCGATGGACTGTTATGGACAAAAACCAGATGGACATATCGAATAATCCAGGATAAAGGACAATTAACCCATGGTAATAAATTAAAATCAACACGTCGAACATCATGATTACAGAAGTTTAAATAAGCATAATTCCTTTATTTTATATCTCATCGTACTTTTATTTACTGTCATTTTATTTATTGCACTTTTAATTATCGTACTTTTAATTATCGCACTTTTATTTATCGTCATTTACTTTACGCTTTAAATTAAGTTATATTTATATTTAATATTTTACATTAGGTTTTAATTGTGACTTAAGTTCTAAACTCGACAAACCGATCACTAAACGGTAAAAAACCCCTTTTATAACAATAATAATATTACTTATATATATATATATATATATATTTTTATACAAATATAGTTGAAAATAAATATAGCGTTAGACTCAGCTAGCTCCCTGTGAAACGAACCTGACTTACTAAAAATTACACTACTCTACGATTAGGTACACTGCCTATAAGTGTTGTAGCAAGGTTTATGTATATCCATTCAATAAATAAATAAATAAATAACTTGTGTAAATTGTATCGTATTTAATAGTATTTCGTAGTAAAATATAATCTATTTCGTACTACACCTCGCAGACATCAAGTATTTTTGGCGCTGCTACCGGGGAACTCAACAATGCCGAAACGAAACGCCATATTAAAAAAAAATTTAGTTTTTAAGCTATTTTTGTAAAAATATAATTTAATATAAGTTACAAAAATATAATATATATATATATATATATATATATATATATATATATATATATATATATATATATATATATATATATATATATATATATATATATATATATATAAGAGTTTAAATTAAAAAGTTTTTTTTAGTTACAAAAAAACTAATAAGTTTTTTTTATATAAGTTTTAGTTATATTATATTTTCTATTAAATAAGAAAATAAAAAAATCAAAGTAAAAAGTAAAAATAAAAAAGAAAAAAATAATTAAAATTAAAATCGGGCCACAATAGTGTAGCAGGCCAAGAACTGGCCTGGATCCACAATCCATGCGACCGTACTTAGAACTCATGCGATCGCATGAGGGTTGCTGACAGCAAACCTAGTACGCCATAAATGCTGAATTAGGGTTTATAATTTAATTATTATTATCAATTAGGGTTTAATTAAATTAATATTTAGTTTAGTTTTAGTTTTTAATTTTGTATTTTTAAGTTTTATATAGTTTTATTAATATTTAAATTAATATTTTTATAAAATAATAATATAAAAATAATATTTTTATAAAATTGTAATTTTATCATTTTTTAGAATTTTTATAAATTGTATATTTGTAACGTTTAATTCGTAATTTATATATTTATCGTTCGTAACTAGTTTTAAAATTAGTTTTTGCCGTAGTTATTTTATATTTCTAGATTTTTAGGCTTTGCCATAAAATTCCTTAAGTGCTTTTTCTTTAGATTAAGATTTAGGCGCTTTAGAATTTTACGAAGTCACTTATCGCTTTAGTATTTAAGAGATTTTAGTATCTAATTAAGTTATTGCCGTTTTGGATATAGAATTCATTTTAAGCTTTAATTCCTTTAGACGCAACTTTTAATATTTAGTTTTTAGACTTTTAAGTTTCGACGCTTTACTTTCTTATTATTATTATTTTTCGACCTTTTATTTTTCGACGCACTCTTTTTCTTCCTCTTATTTCTCGACGCTCTAGTTTTTAGGACATATATTTTATCTTCAAAATTTCGACGAAAAAATTATTTTAAGCGGTTAAACTGATAGACATCCAAAATTTTCTGGTTCGTAGTAATAGTTGGATTTATTAGTGGCGAGTTGTGGGCTTCCGATTTAAAGGGTCCTGGCTACCTGCTGCATCTATTGGCTATTCGAAACGTGGGCAAAATCAGAAAAGTCTATTAATTTGATAACTTATATAATATTTTATTTTTATAACTAATAGGATATTCAGTGAATTCACCGAGTAAAACGTTCACCACCTTTCATACGTTCACCACCGGTAACTCGATCAAGACATCTAGCCAATATTGTCGCCGATGATTTTTCTTTAGAATCGTCATCTAGTCGAATGAGTACTCCAATTCAAATTTTTGATAATCTATATTTTGAACCCGACCTCATAATTGAGAACCCGGAGGATATTCAAGGACAATTCAGAGATCTTGAACCACTAATCATTCCTCCTGAACCACAAATTACTCATCCAAAGATTGTCAAGGAAGAAACCATTAAATCAGAATCCTCTAGTGATACAGATTCAACAAATTCAATCATGGAAAATCAGGAACCTCTAAGTATGGAGGATCGAATGAGAGCTACACGCACTGGCCAAGGTCATGCAATTACTCAACCAGACATTAATGCGCCATATTATGAAATCAAATGACAAATCCTACACATGGTAACTAATCAATGCCAATTTAGTGGTACGCCAAAAGAAGATCCAAACGAACATCTTCAAACCTTTAATAGGATATGTACTCTATTCAAAATCAGAGAAGTTGAGGATGAACAGATCTATCTCATGTTATTTCCCTGGACTTTAAAGGGAGAAGCCAAAGATTGGTTAGAATCGTTACCTGAAGGAGCGATTGATACATGGGATGTTTTAGTTGAGAAATTTCTTAAAAGATTCTTTCCGGCATCTAAAGCCGTGAGACTTCAAGGAGAAATGTTACGTTCACACAAAAGCCAAATGAAACTTTATATGAAGTGTGGACAAGATTTGGAAAGTTGTTGAGAGGATGTCCTCAACATGGTTTAGACACTTATCAAATGGTACAAATATTCTACCAAGGATGCGGCAATACTACACGAAAAGACATCGCCATAGCAGCTAGTGGTTCCATTATGAAGAAAACCGCAACTGAAGCTTACAAAATTATTGATAAGACAGCCTCCCACTCACATGAGTGACATCAAGAAAAAGACATCGTTAGATCATCTAAAGCGGCTAGAGCCGATTCTAGCCATGACTTTGATTCCATTTCCGCTAAGTTAGATGCTTTCGAGAGACGAATGGAAAAGATGACTAAAGATATTCACGCAATATGAATTAGTTGTGAGCAGTGTGGAGGACCACATTTGACAAAAGATTGTCTGAGTAATCAACAAACAATGGAACAAAGAGAGAATGTTTCATACATGAACCAAAGGCCTGGAAATAATTATCAGAATAATTATCAAACGCCAAGACCAAACTACAATCAAAATCAGAATTATAACCGAAATGTTCCATACAACAACCAACAAGGTCCTAGCAATCAAAAAGTATCTAATAATACTTACAACCAGCAAAGACATATTTTTCCAATTAAACCACCACAAACCGATGATAAAAAGCCAAATTTAGAAGATATGATGTCGAAGCTAGTTGAATCTCAAACGCAGTTTTTCACATCTCAGAAACAAACTAATGAACAAAATGCTCAAGCATTTAGAAATCAACAAGCTTCAATCCAAAATCTGGAACAAGAAGTAAGTAACCTAGCAAGGTTAATAGGTGAAAGAAAACCAGGGAGTCTACCTAGCGATACAAATGCTAACCCCCAAAATGAAACAGCTAAAGCCATTACCACAAGAAGTGGTATTACACTCAAACCACCTGAAGTACCTGTAATTTCTGATGACTCTATTCCTACTCCACAGGCACCACAGCCTGAGCAAGAGAAAGAATCAGAACCGGTAGTTGAAAAGGTTAATGAAGATAACACAGTTAAGGCTAAACCTTATGTTAAACCATACCAGCCACCGCTTCCTTACCCGAGTAAAATGAGAAAAGAAAGACTTGAAGTCTATCAATCCAAATTCTTGGATATGTTTAAACAAATAAATGTCAATCTTCCTTTTATTGATGTGATTTCAGGAATGCCAAGATATGTCAAATTCCTGAAAGATCTAATCACAAATAGAAAGAAAATGGAAGAACTCTCGGCTATTACTATGAATGCTAATTGTCCTGTAGTGCTGTTGAATAAACTACCAGAAAAACTCTCTGATCCAGGAAGTTTCACAATTCCATGTTTTCTGGGTAGTCTTAATTCAATAGAAGCATTGGCAGACTTAGGTGCTAGTATAAATTTAATGCCGTATTCACTATACGTTAAACTAGACCTTGGAGAATTGAAACCAACACGAATAAGCATACAACTAGCCAATTGATCAGTAAATATCCTAGAGGGATAATGGAAAACATGTTAGTTAAAGTTGGTACTTTAGTATTCCTAGTAGATTTTGTTATTCTGGACATGGAAGAAGATTCTCGAGTTCCTCTCATATTAAGAAGACCATTCTTAAACACGGCTAAAGCAATAATAGACGTGTTTGGTAAGAAACTGAACTTAAGTATTGAGGACGAGAGTGTTACCTTTTCTATTGATAGAGCCATGCAACGACCGCAATCTACAGATGATACATGTTATTATATTCAAACTATAGATTCACAAGCAGAATTGTTAGAAGAATTTCCAGAATTACAAGGAACGGGAGAATGTTCTTTAGGAGAAGGAACTGAACCAATTGATGAAGCTGAAATGTTAGCCGCACTCATGGCTAATGAATACGAACCAACAAAAGAAGAACTTCAAATACTAAAAGAGGAAGACAGATATCGATACAAATCATCGATAGAAGAACCACCGACATTAGAGTTAAAGCCACTTCCAAACCATTTGGAATACACTTATTTACATGGTGAATCTGAATTACCTGTAATAATATCTTTTTCTCTTACAGAAAATGAAAAATCTCAGCTCATTTCTTTGCTAAAAGCTCATAAACCAGCTATTGCATGAAAAATTCATGACATTAAAGGCATAAGTCCTTCGTATTGCACATATAAAATCCTTATGGAAGAAAATCATAAAACCTATGTGCAACACCAACGAAGACTAAATTCTAATATGCAAGATGTTGTTAAGAAAGAAATTATTAAACTGCTAGATGCAGGTTTAATTTATCCAATCTCTGATAGTCCATGGGTAAGCCCAGTTCAATGTGTACCTAAGAAAGGTGGCATCAATGTCATCACAAATGAAAAAGATAAGCTTATTCCTACTAGGACTGTAACAGGATGGCGTGTCTGTATTGATTATAGAAAATTAAATGACGCCACCAGAAAAGATCACTTTCCCTTACCTTTCATTGATCAAATGTTGGAAAGGTTAGCTGGGAATAGTTACTATTTTTTTCTTGATGTTTTCTCCGGATACTTTCAAATTCCAATCGCACCAGAGGACCAAGAGAAAACCACGTTCACGTGCCCTTATGGTACTTTTGCTTACAAACGCATGCCATTTGGACTTTGCAATGCCCCTGCAACCTTTCAAAGGTGCATGATGGCGATTTTTCACGACATGATAGAAGAATGCATGGAAGTTTTCATGGATGACTTTTCAGTCTTCGGTGATACTTTTGAAACATGTCTAGTTAATCTTGAACGAATGCTTATTAGATGCGAACAATCAAATCTTGTACTTAATTGGGAGAAATGCCATTTTATGGTTAAAGAAGACATCGTTCTTGGTCATAAAATTTCAAAGGAAGGAATTGAAGTAGATAGAGCTAAAGTAGATGTAATTACTAAACTTCCACATCCCACTAATGTTAGAGGAGTTAGGAGTTTTCTAGGGCATGCCGGTTTTTACCGACGTTTTATAAAATATTTTTCTAAAATTGCCACTCCTATGAATAAACTCCTAGAAAAGGATGCACCATTCATCTTTTCAGATGAATGCATCAAATCTTTTAATATTCTTAAAGAAAAACTTACTAATGCGCCGATCATGATAACTTCAAATTGGAATCTACCATTTGAACTCATGTGCGATGCAAGTGATTTTGCAATGGGAGCCGTTTTAGGATAAAGGATTGAAAAACGATTTCAACCTATTTATTACACTAGTAAGACGTTACAAAGAGCACGAACGAATTACACAACTACTGAAAAAGAACTCCTTGCTATTGTCTTTGCTTTTGACAAATTTTGTTCATATCTCGTTCTAGCTAAAACGGCGGTCTATACCGACCATTCTGCTCTTAGATACATATTTTTAAAACAAGATGCCAAACCACGATTAATATGTTGGATCTTACTCTTACAAGAGTTCGATATTGAGATCCGAGACAAAAAGGGAGCAGAAAATCTCGCAGCTGATCATCTTTCTCGTCTTGAAAATCCTGAATTAGAAGTTCTAAATGAATCGGCCATACAAGATAACTTTCCAGATGAGTATCTTTTGAAAATCGATTATAATGAAATTCAATGGTTTGCAGACTATGCAAACTACTTAGTATGTGGATTCCTTGAAAAAGGGTTGTCGTACCAAAAACGAAAGAAATTCTTTAGTGATATAAAACACTATTTTTGGGAAGATCCACGTTTATTTAAAAGTTATCCCGATGGAATAATACGCCGATGCGTATTCGGGGATGAAGCTAGTCAAATCTTAAACTATTGTCACACACGACCAACAGGAGGGCATTATGGGCCTCAACTCACAGCAAGGAAAGTCTATGACGCTAGATTCTATTAGCCAACAATTTTCAAAGACGCACACCTTCTTTGTAAAACCTGTGATGCATGTCAAAGGGCCAGAAAAATAAGTCAACGTGATGAAATGCCACAAAATGTCATTCAAGTAAGTGAAGTATTTGACGTTTGGGGTATTGACTTTATGGGTCCATTTCCAAAATCTCATAATAATCTCTACATTCTCGTTGCCATTGACTATGTATCTAAATGGGCGGAAGCACAAGCTCTCCCAACTAACGATGCACGAGTTGTAGTCAACTTCCTTAAACGTCTTTTTGCTAGGTTCGGAACACCAAAAGCTTTAATAAGTGATCGGGGTACTTATTTTTGTAATAATCAACTTGAGAAAGTTCTCAAAAGATATGGAGTAACTCATAAAATCTCAACCGCTTATCATCCACAAACAAGTGGACAAGTTGAAAATACCAACCGAGCTTTAAAACGTATTCTAGAGAAAACCGTAGGATCAAATCCGAAGGAATGGTCCATGAAATTGGAGGATGCACTCTGGGCTTTTAGAACAGCCTACAAAACTCCAATTGGCACCACACCTTTTAAACTCGTTTACGGAAAAGCATGTCACCTTCCAGTAGAAACTGAGCACAAAGCATTTTGGGCTTTGAAGACATATAATCTTGATTTGCATGAAGCTGGATGTCTACGATTAAGTCAATTAAACAGATTAGAAGAATTAAGACATGAGGCATATGAAAATTCGTTAATCTATAAAGAAAAAAATGAAGAAATGGCATGATAAAAGAATCAGAAGTTCAAAAGAATTCAAGAGAGGAGACAGAGTTCTTCTTTTCAATTCACGATTCAAGCTATTTCCTGGAAAATTGAAATCAAGATGGTCTGGACCATTCATAGTTAAAAGAGTTTTTCCATACGGAACAATAGAGTTAATAAATTCAAACGGGATTGAATTTAAAGTTAATGGTCACAGAGTTAAACATTACATAGATAATCCAATGGAAGTTGAAGATGAAGTTAATCACAATTTCGACACCACAGCTAACTAAGTGTGGGAAGATTCGAATCTTTTAAGGGTAATATGAATTTCTGTTAGAGTTAGATGTTCTGTTTTCGTGTAGTTCTCGAGAATGGAAACCGATTGGTCTTTCCCTAGCAGACCCTAAAGAACTAGTCTTCTCCCTCCATTCTGAATTTTTATTTCTTTTAGGTTTTACGAGATGAAGAATTCCTTTGATCTGAACCATGGTCTACTACTACATGCTATGATTACTAAACGTAATAATAACATCTTCCCGAGTGAACTAGTATCATTCATAAGAGGCAAAATGGACGAAGTAAGGAGAGAACTCAGGAACAATCATAATAAGATACATTTTGGTAAAGGAAAATCAAAATCCGCAATAAAAAAAAGAGCACGACACCTTGAAAGATGTCATAAATGCGGAAAATGGTCACAAAAGGAAAATGTTCGAACAATCAGACACATTCCAATACCGAGTTTGTTACTCTATGCAGAGAAGGACCGTTCATATGTTTAGAAGAAAAGTTATTGAAAATTCGAGGTTACGCTTATGTAGCTATGGAGAACCAAATCGAACGACTCTTCTATGAGTCGGCTAAAGCAGGTCTCTGAGAATTCTATCTCACAGGTAAGTATGTACAGTTTTTATTTGTTTTTATTTATTGCTTTTAACCTTTTGATAATAAACGCTGAATCGTTCGCTATAAAGTATTAAATTCATATTCAATAAAATTAGGTATGCGAAACCGAAATTATTGATATCATACAAAAATTTAATTCATCACTGCGAAATTTACCGTTTATTCATAAGGTATAAATATCTTTAATCAATCAATCCAAAATATTTCAGAAATTCGTCAGGAGTAAAACTAGGTAAAATAGCTGAAAGTACTTTACCCAAAAGAGGGACGTATATTTTTGTAAATATTTGATTGATTAAAGTGGGATAAATGACCAAAAAGATTTTTATTTTTATTTTTACCTTGTTTAAAAAAAATTAATATATAACTATATTATTTTAAATATAAAATTGTAAAATTAATGTATATAAATATTATTAATATTTATATGAAATTTTATTATTATGCATTTTAAATTTAAGTTTGGTGTAAATTTAAAAACAAAAATGTACTTTGTTTCATTAATTAAGTTATTTGATATTTAAAATTCGTCGTGAGTTAAAGACTAGGTTGTGGAACCGAAATTGCTTTACCCGAGGGCGGGACGAGAAATTTTATTATCATTATTTTTAATCTTATTGATCTAAAGTATGTCAAAAACAATTAAAAAACTCAAAAATCTTTGCTTTTAAAACAACGCTTTTAAAAAATGACAAATTTTTAAATTTTGTCGAGGGACGAATTAGGGAAATGTACCGAAACGACCTCATTCTAAATATCAAAGAAACAAAATTTTTAATTAATCAATTAATTGTTTTAATGGTTAAAGGTTATATATATATATATATATATATATATATATATATATATATATATATATATATATATATATATATATATATATATATATATATATATATATATATATATATATAATATTAGACCCCATGCGATCGCATGGGGATTGCAAGGGAAACCCATGCGATCGCATGGGAACCCTGGGCAGATCAGGTTACAAGTTCCATTCGAGCTGCTCTCTGTCTCTCATAATACACACACGCATCCACGAACAAACACACTAAAACACTCCTCAATTCTTCAATTTTTCACCAAATTTAACCAAATTTCGTGCTACAATCCGCTATAAACATGCCTTTCTTCAGATGGGGAAGCAAAAAGGTAGAAATTTCACCCCTAAACTCCTAAATTTCCTAATTTTTGTGATAATTATAATTAATTGTCCTAATTTAATTTTGATGATTTCTAGCTTAATTAGAGTTAAATTGTTAGTATATTATGATTGTATAACCTAGATTGATGCTATTTGTCATGATTTGAAGCCTTAAACTTCAAATTTTTAGAAATCTAGGGTTTGCGTTCTTGAGCAATTTGGGGCTTTTTGATATAAACAGGTTATAGCCTATTTTTGTTATGAATTATTGCTAAATTAAGTAGTGTAACATGTTTAGGTAGCTAAATGATTCAAACTTTGATCCTAAACATGATTTTTGAACTTCAAAGTGGACTTTTTAAATCTAAAATTCATGAACTTGATTATTTTGATATAAATACCATTTGAAACTTATTTAATTGCTAGTAATAGTTATTTTAACATGTTATTTGAGTTGAATGCTTATGAACTTTGTATACCTTTTCATATATGCTTATTTGAAAAATTGTAGAATTGATAAAAATATGAAAATGAGTATAAGTTTAATATGGATTAAACATGTTATTGTAATTGTTTTAATTTGTTATTTTGCTAACACTAATGCATATTTGGATGCACAAATTTTGTGTTTAATGTGTTTTGCAGAGAAATACAGATACAGGCGGTGCATCATTGTCTAGACAACCTGATCAAGAACCACAACCAGAACCACAACCTGAACAACAACAACATTATGATCAACACATGCTATATTATGAGCCGGAACCACTGTTTTACACTCATTATCGTCAATTTCAGCCTCACCCGAGGATTATGCACCCACTTATCTATGACCAACAGATACATCCCAACCTAAGATTCGATCGTTGTTGGACAGAATACCCAAAATTTCAAAAGAACATGCACATTCTTTACCACAAAAATATTGAAATGCCTCAGATAATCGATTGGGAGCCTTTGGAAGTAGTTAACCTAGCCGAACTGGTTAGGGATTTACTAGTTCAGAGGTATGGTAACTCTACATTTAACGATTGGATCCGCTTATTTACTACGCGTAGAACTATATATAGAGAATGGGGTGTTGAATTGCTTAGCACTATAGAGTTAAATAATGAAGTTACTATGTTAGAAGTTAAAAGTTTTATTAGATTTCTTTTAGGAGTTACAATGTACAGAATGTCCATGTTAGACATGGCTAGAGCTTTACTGATCTACACCCCCGCTGAGATTATTACACCTGATTGTAATAGTTTAATTGCTGAAGGTGAAAGAGTAGATAGGAATTTTGACGCTAACGCCATAAGGAGGCGTATGTCAAGATTTAGGGAGTTTACGCGGGGTGGAAGACACTCCTACTTAGATATTTATAGAGCAGAGCTCCGGATAATACATAGATTTTTAGCGAACTCGATTACACAATGGGGTAGAAACAAAGAGAAAATGACCCTAAACGATTTATTTTACCTTAAGTGTATTCGAGACCCGAGGATCTTTGTTAACATTCCTTATTGCGTAGGCCACTATTTGTCTAAAGTTGTTGAGGGTATGCAAGCAGGAAGCATTATAGGGGGAGGTATTTTTGTTACTCTCATTGGAGAGTACTTAGGTGTAGATAAAGAGCATGGGGGTACAATGATAGAGATTGAGGAACAAGATGAGAGAATAGGCTTGCAGGTTCATCAAGGTGCAAAGGTTCTAAAACGGAGTCACAATATGCCAATACCATATCAGGGCACCCATCCACAGGTAGAAAGGGGTTCGGATGAGGATATGTAGGAAGCAGATGACATTAGAGATGTCATTAGGGATAGTTATACTGATGTCTTCCAGCATGTAGATGAGGTGGAAATGAATAACCAGGGTAGGCATCATCAGTATGAGTAGTGGAGAGCCGCGGATGAGTATGAGCACTCTAGGTGACGCCAACACGATAGCTGGAAAATTCATCAGCACCAAATCATGAGCGAGCTATCATATCAGGTACCACATAACTACATCCCGACTCGACCTGCTTTTTATCCACCACATCAGCTCGACATACGACCACCCTTTGACCTGTACGACCCCAATCAAGCCTACCAGGACACCTATCACCAACCATGGAACCCGAGCGATGATATGAAATGGAATCCCTATCCAAATCAATAGTGTTCCATTGGTGATTTCTTATCTTTTATTATTTTTATCTATTTATGTTAAACATTTAACATTTTGATACTTTTATGTAATGTTTAACATTTTTATTATTTTGTACTAATATTTAATTTTTGTAATTTGAAAGTGGGATATTAAGTCCCATTTTAAAATACCATGCATGTTTATATTTGTATTGTATGTATTTTATCTCATGTACACAACAGGGTAAAATAGCGCATTTTCAAAGACTGGCATTAAGTTCAGCAAAAGCAACTAATTTTGACGACAAGATGCAAAATATATGTGAAATAACAACTGCATGAATGAACAAATGATGTGCTCTATTTATCAATCAAACAAACAACAATATGTTTGAAAACTTTGGTAAAATTTAATCATTTTTCTACGCTAATCACCCTCAATAATTTAAATTATTACTGATTTCTTGCAAATAAGGGCATTGCAAGATCTTAAGTGTGGGAAGGGATTAAATTCTTTCGATTTAAAAAAAATTGACTTATACACTTGGTTTAATAGCCACTGTTAAACTTTATTAGTAACGCAGTATTTGTATTAGAATCTAGTGATCTCTGATAATAAAGAACAGCCCTAGTCTTATATACTGACTACCCACTTCTAGTAAAAATTTTAAAAAAATTTCAACTAAATGAACTCAAAATCATGTTTATACATATTTATGAACGATAAAACTAGGTGTTAACACCAAAATTATTGTTACCTCGGAAAGGACATAAATTGAGAAACAACCCAAAACGCTTGAATTCATTTAAAATGGAATAGAAGAGAATATAAAGGCAAAGAAAGAAAAATAAAAGCCAAGTGTGGGAAATATTTACCAAATTATTTAGAACATATATCACATATTTTTGTACAAATAATTGAAGATACTTTTGTTTTGAACGATATTAATCAGTTTTACCAAGTTTATTGTAATATAAATAGAATTTAAAAGGAAGTAAAGTCTTCTGAGAAAAAGACACGCGCTTCTTGATTTAGGTCAGGAAATTGTCATCCAGACCAGTTGTAGAGTCTACGAAAAACCTTGAAAAGTTTTCTCGATAATCAGCTGGAAATCCACGGACCTCAGCATCAAACAGGGTCGCCAAGTGGTCAGACTTATCCTAACCATGAGAGGATCTGTCTCGTACAATGGGGGACACCGTGAAAATTAGCTTATAAGACTAATGAATCGAGATCCCCAGAAAGGACAATCTCCTTAAAAGATTAAAAATTAGCATTTAAGCCTGATATTACTCAATCCTTGAGATTGACTTTTAAAGATTGAGAATTACAAACTCATGGAATTCGATGATATCTAAACTCGAGCTTGAACGAGAAAATATTTTGATCAAATTACAAACTGATTTGTTTTCTGAAAACCTATTTTCAATGCGTTCATTACCATTGAACGTAAAATCCTAAGAATTCACCGAAATTCATTAGGTCACCTGAACCAAATCGGGTGTCAACCGTAAGAACGATGGTTGTATAGCATGGTCGAAGACAGGACCTTGTACCAGACCGAAAAACTATAGGGTGATCTTTTATTGCTCCTACAAAGGATAGTAATTGCATCCGACATGATATAGACCATAATCAAAAGCATGTCATTAGACATTGCCTTAACAGTTGCTTGTTCAACGCTTTCCTTTGCAACCGGACGGTAGTTTACCGAAAGGTAATATACGGAGCAAGTATACTGGACATGTTGCTTTCCTAATACAAGGTTAGCAAGTGGGTGACACAAAATCGCAAGTTTTGAGCTAAAATTTTCAAATCTGAAACCCACAAAACTTACAAAAATATTTTGCAAACACCGGTGAAGGGGTATTCCGGAAAACTTATCTAGGGTAAAAGCTAGAATGAATTTTCAAAAGATCAAATATTTTCATAAAGATCCAATTTCCTAAAGGATCTAAATTTTTATAGTCATGTGGGACTGTAAACCACAACGTTACTATCATTGTTCATACCGCCGTATTAAAATCACTGATGTACAAAGTGTGGAGAATAAAGAAGTGATTCTAGTAAAGTTATATTCAAGTTCTATATTGCTTGAGGACAAGCAACGCTCAAGTGTGGGAATATTTGATAATGCTAAAAACGAACACATATTTCATAGCATTATCCTTCAAGAAAGACAAGCTTTTAGTTGCAATTGTTCTATTTACAAGTGATATTCGTTTAAATAATAAAAGGTGAAGACAAAAGACAGATTCGACGATTTGAAGATGCAAACGACCAAAAAGCTAAAAAGTACAAAGTACAATCCAAGTGGTTCAAATTATTGATGAGAAACGTCTAGAAATTACAAGAGTACAAGCCGCAAAACGTAAAGTACAAGAGATTAAATCGTACGAAAGGACGTTTGAAAATCCAAAACTGGGACATGAACCAACTATCAATGCGCGACGCAACGGACCTAAAATTACAAGTCAACTATGCACAAGAATATAATATAATATATATAATTATATAAAATTATATATATTATATTATATAATAAATAAATCAAGAGCCGCCCACGTTTTTGGAAGCAAATGGAGCAGGAAAAGCAGGCCATGTGATCGCATGGCCTGGGTACCTTATTCCCATGCAATCGCATGGCACCCAGGACTTGGCCACATCTATAAATAGCAGCATATTTCGGACGTTTTATGTACACCATATCAATTGATATCTCTCACTCTCTCATTTATATTTATATTTTAATTATAATTTTAATAATAAGTTAATAATAATAAGGTTATAGTGGTGAATGTTTTAAGTTTGTAAGTCGAAATTCTGTCCGTGTAACACTACGCGATTAATACTCATTGTAAGTTATGTTCAACCTTTTTAAATTAATGTCTCGTAGCTAAGTTATTATTATATTTATTTAAGCCGAAGTAATCATGATGTTGGACTAAATATTAAGATTGAGTTATTGGGCCTTGGACCATAATTGGGGTTTGGACAAAAGACCGACACTTGTGGAAATTGGACTATGGGCTATTAATGGGCTTTATATTTGTTTAACTGAATGATAGTTCGTTAATTTAATATATAGATTTACAATTTCACGTATCTATAAATAATCACATACACTCGATCAGACACGATGGGCGGATTATTTATAAATACTAATAATCGTTCATTTGACCAGACACGGGGATGGATTAATTGTCAATGGACTCATTAAAACAGGGGTGGATTACATACAAGGACACTCGGTGTAATTGTTAACAACGTATTAAAACCTTGGGTTACACAAAGTCGATATCCTGGTGTGATCATTAACAAAGAATTAAGACCTTGTTACAGTTTAAGTGACCAATTAGTTGAAATATTTGACTTCGGGTATAAGGGTAATTTGACGAGGACACTAACACTTTATATTTATGACCGATGGACTGTTATGTACAAAAACCAGATGGACATATCGAATAATCCAGGACAAAGGAAAATTAACCCATGGTAATAAATTAAAATCAACACGTCGAACATCATGATTACGGATGTTTAAATAAGCATAATTCCTTTATTTTATATCTCATCGTACTTTTATTTACTGTCATTTTATTTATTGTACTTTTAATTATCATACTTTTAATTATCGCACTTTTATTTATCGTCATTTACTTTATGCTTAAATTAAGTTATATTTATATTTAATATTTTACATTAGATTTTAATTGTGACTTAAGTTCTAAAATCGACAAACCGGTCACTAAACGGTAAAAACCCCCTTTTATAACAATAATAATATTACTTATATATATATAAATATAAATATATTATATATATATATATATATATATATATATATATATATATATATATATATATATATATATATATATATATATATATATATATATATATATATATATATATATATATATATATATATATATATATATATATATATATATATATATACAAATATAGTTTAAAATAAATATAGCGTTAGACTCAGCAAGCTCCCTGTGGAACGAACCGGACTTACTAAAAACTACACTACTCTACGATTAGGTACACTGCCTATAAGTGTTGTAGCAAGGTTTAGGTATATCCATTCAATAAATAAATAAATAACTTGTGTAAATTGTATCGTATTTAATAGTATTTCGTAGTAAAATATAATCTATTTCGTACTAAACCTAGCAGACATCACACACACTGAAAACACACACAAAAACCTAATCATACAATACTTCATATAAAACCGCAAGGATCATCCAGATGTGATTTAAGGGATTCTGTGTGACTATTATGAGTCTAAAGGAACCCCAATAAATTGCAACTGATGAAATTGAACTCAAAACGTGTATCAGTGTTTAAACAACATACTATCAGAAATCGGTATGCAACAAACACGGATGCAAGATCACAACTGACCAACCAGTTACACCAATCAGAGAGCTAGTTAGTGCAACTGGAGAGCCAGTTACCACAATTGGCAACCCAGTTAGTGCAACTGGCGACCTGATTCTCACAACTCGTGAGCCAGTTCTCACAACTAGCAACCCGTAGATCACAAATGGAAACCCAGGGGTCATAAATGTTGACCCAAAGGTCACAAATGGCAACCTAGGGTTAGAAACTTGCAACCTGGGTTAGCTAACCGGCGACTAGGAGCTTGAAACTGGCGACACGTGGTTAACAACTGGCAACCCGTGGTTAAGCAACTCACAACCCAGTTTCACAATTTTTAACCCAGTATGCCTATAAATAGTGGCCCTTAGACGTTTATTTGTATCATTCAGAAGACTCGGAGCTCTCTCTAGTTCTGAGTTTTCACTACTCTTTCTTTCTCACAACACAATTTTGCAATAGCTTAGGCTAGTTTACTATATATTAGTATGGGTCTTGTAAGCTCTTAAGAAGCTGTCTATACTTCTTAGAGCAAGAGTTGGAGCTAGGACTTATGTAATATTTTTCTATGAATAATACGTAACTGAATCACGGTAATAGCAAGCATTGCAAGGATCGTCTATAATCATTTGTAAGCTATTCTATTACTACGTTTACTATCTACTACGTTAAACTCTGTCCTTATAATTATATAATTATTATTATATGTGTTGTTATAGTAATTATTAATATACATTTCTATCGTAATATTTATAAACATTATCCTTGTAATATTCACCACGTAAGCTATTGAATATTACATATATATCTATCAAATAATAAAATCCTAAATATATCTTTTAATGTACGAGTTATAAACTTAATAAAACTCTGGGAAACTACTTTATGTTTAATTAACTTCGATCAACTAAATTACTGGCTCACAATTACCCTTTCCAACTGTTTGTCTGGTTAACAGTTTACTCAAACTTAAAAATGTCAAAATCATATTAAACTCGTTAATTATCTTTGTTAACAGCTCTGGTGAGATTGAAGAAATTATATTTATATAATTACAGAAGGACCTGACTGACCGTAGTGGTCGAGATAAACAGCTTAATTGTAAAGGAAGTTTTTTTTTTTGTCGTAAATAAATCTATTAAAATAGTTTAAGACATTGCACTCGTTTTTCTTCCACCGTCTAGACCAAGAACTTTATATATAAAAACTTTAAATATATTAAAGTAGTCCGTATGTTTTCTTAAAGAATTTACTAAAATCTTGTCGTTAAGAAAATTGTATTATTAAACGGGACACCGTCTTATTCAGATACCCATATTGCAGGCCGCTTGTACTCTCTAAGAGTGCGGTGCCAGAGACAGGTAAGTAACCCTACAGTCAGAATCACCCTTGGCATAAAGATTACTAGTGACAACCTTAATTGGAACCGAACCAATTAAGAAAAGCTTTAGGTTCACACAAGTATTAATAAATAATTTCTGAAATCATTTCCGATTGAATAAACTAAACTTATAAAGATATTCACTATAAAAGTTTGATATATGTACCTATCCTTAGCTATACATACATATATATATATATATATATATATATATATATATATATATATATATATATATATATATATATATATATATATACATATATATAAGAGAGAGAGAGAGAGATAGAGAGAGATTTGTAAACCCTTGAATCTAACAATTTGTTTGAAATCCAACGGACCAATTAGAGCATGACATGTAGCACGACAATCACATGCGATTGAAAAAAAATTCAAAAAAATTTTTTTCCCGAATTTTTTTTTGTTTTTTAAATTTAGCATGTTACATCCAATCACATGTGAATGTAAAACTCAATAACATGTGATTTTGCATGTCAAATCCAATCACAAGTCATTGAAAAAAAATTCAAAATTTTTTTCAATCACATATGATTGGATTTGACATACCGAATCACAAGTGATTGGGTTTTACAATCACATGCGATTGACATGCAGAATAACAGGTGATTTGCTGCATGTCAAATCCAATCACATGTGATTGAAAAATAATTTGAAAAAAAAATTACTATCACATGTGATTTTCGCGCCACATGTCGGACTCTGATTGATCCCTTGGATCTCAACTTAAAAGTTAGATACATTTGAATATTAAACACTATATATAAGTATTAGTTAAGTACGTGGGTGTTAAATAAGAAAACACAACAGAAAAATATTAAACATCCACATTATAATCATAAACCTAGAAAAGTACTAACAAAAATATAATAAAATATTAACTAAAATCTAATAAAGAAACCTTGTAATTCTACTTCAAACTGTTGAGTCGTTTAAAGATCCTAGGTTATACTTGAGCTATCTATTCTTTAGATAAATGTGAGTACAAGCCAAGTCCCTAGCAATTACAAATATCATTACCTCTGATGCACTCAGGCGACAGGTCTCGCTCTATGAGAAGCTAAAAGGCCCAGCTCTTCAAACAACCAGAGTGACGCAATCGGGACCAACCGTCACGAGTAAAACCCAGGAAATCGTCTAGATTACCCCACCATCCACCATCATTCCATTCATCCATATCTGGAAAAAAAGATGACGGAACGGGGTGCACAACTGATGTGTCAAAAGTGTGTGCAATATTGCTTAATTTGCCTTTCAACTTTTAAATTATAAAACCTTTATTTTACTTTTAACACCCTAAGAGCAACAAGACCCGATCAGATGTAGAATTTTAGGTTATCGTCCCAAGAGAGCGTGGAAGCGTTTAAAGTTGGTTTTTTATGTAGTCTAATTCTTTTTAAAGAACTAGAAATATATATTTTTAGTATTTTCAGTTGTTGTTTAGATTTGGAATATTATATTTTAGGAAAGAGATAATAGAAAGTACATTCTTAGTAGATTAAGGAAAACAGAACAAAAATTTAGATAAAATAAACAATATAAATTAGAAAGTGGATACATGAACGAATAACTTGTATGAGAAACATATTAAGTATGTTTCATAACTCATATTAACACAAAGCAAGATAATAATCATAGACCAACTATTACCCAAAAGGCTAAGCTAAGTGTCGCATATGATTCATAAAGTAGGACTTAAAGCATATATTATCTTAGTGACGTTCAAAACTAATATCTTAATTCTTAGTGTTCAATTTAATCGCATGACAAATATCAATTGAATCTTATGATGAGGATTAAATAACATGCAAATAGATTAACATATAGATATACTATTAAACTCAATTAGATCAACTCGAGTTACTAGTTGAAAGCCAATATTTACCAAATTCTCATGCAATCATTAACTAAACACATACAAATGAAGGATCTTTGATTAAGCCTAACAATAGTAAATTCTATTATATAAGCGTATTTTATATTCAACTAGTCTATTACTACCAATCTTGTTTATCTTAGCTGCATGCAATCCAATTACAAAGTTTGATTGGCTAGATCTAAACAGGTAAAGTGAATTGAATAATAGATCATTGGATTAAGTATTAATTAACCCTAAAATCATGTTATCTAATCATTAAAGCATGGCAAACAAGTTATTAAAAATGGCAGATTCAAAACAGTTTAAACATTCAATACAGAAACCCAATTATACAGATCTCGAAAAAACTAAAAACTGTACGAACTGAAGTACAAAGCCGGTGGCTAGGCTCAGCCAAGCAGGCGGCTTGGACTGAGGAAGCCGACGGCTTCATCTGTTTCCCAGACAAAGTTTGTAGTTTTCATCCACGTAACTACTATGAACGTTTAGTTCATAATGATAGAGGAACAGTACGATGAAACGGTAAATAAAATAAAAAAAATGACAATAAAATAAAATAGACATGTAGCTTAAAGTAAAATGAAGATAAAAGTTGAATAAAACTTGATTATAACTTGAATGAAACTTGATTAATGTTGAAACTTGAATACAACCCTAAAAACTAAGAGTTTTCACATTTAAATGAAAACCTTAGAAAAGTAAACGAAATTATACATTGAAAACTGTAAAATTCAACATCTATTTATAGCGTAGAGACTCAGTGGCCAAGCCGGCGGCTTCAGTAGGAAGCCGGCTGCTTCCCTTGGTCGGTTACTCCTTCTCCAATTAAAACGTAATCTTTAAACCAAGAAAACGCGTATCCGTTGTAACTAAACCAGCGGCTTCGATTAACCGTGATCTTTCTGATTTAGTTGCCTTATTTAGCTGTTTCTTGGGTTTTAAGTACATGAAACTGGCACAAGCCGGCTGCTTTGTTATTAAGCTGTCCGTTTGAGTGCTTGATACCCAAGTTATCGAATTTCTGCATTTTCTCTGGATTTTTCTGGAATATTCTGGAATGTTTGACTAAGTCGGCTGCCTCCTTTGATCCTAGCCGGCAGCTTCATGCTTTTTTTGCAGATTTTCTCTATTTTTTTTATCCTGTTTAACACATTTCTCAAATAAAAACATTAAATTTACCTTTTTCTCATTTTTACCCATTTTTGTGTGTTTAAGTATTCAAATTAGATTTAAAATACCAAGATAACACCTGAAAATGTTAATAAAAACTTGTATAATTTAGGAGTTATCAAATTCCTTACACTTTACCTTTTACTTGTACTCAAGTAATTATATGAAAAATCTTAAATAAATCAAGAGATGGTCAATATGTCAGATATTTATGCATATAACTTTAAATCCTAAGGGAAAGTCAGGTTCAAAAAGAACTTCTATCATATGATGGAAATGAAAATACTATCAACTCTTCTTTAGGTAAATTTTCCTTTCTTATAGACATGTTATATTTTTAAAGAGGAATTTATATTCTGGTGTAAGTGTCCAATAAAATATTCAAAGAAAAGTGTCAATAAAACTTTTTGAAGTTTAGAATCCTTAATTAGTTTTCTTATTTTTACCGAAAAGTAAATTCATTAATAAATTCATAAGATTTAAATTAAAAAGCTAAGTTTATTTAGAATCATACATATGCTTGTGTATTTATCCACTTTAACTTCTTAAATATCCAAACGCATGCCCTTGTTTATATTAATATTAAAGTGCATAAACATTAAGTTTAAGATTAATTTATAGAATAATAGATGGATGAAGTTTTTATGAAAATCATCTCCATGGAATTTGGAGTTTATGTGCAAAAAGAATAAGCTCTATACCTTCAGTGGTCCATGCTTCTATGACAATTTTCACAATTTTTGGTATAATAATTAAAGATAGATAATTTACAATGAGTTTTTCTTTTCTTGAGTTTCATGTATGATGTATGAAGTCTTAAAAGTATTATTAATATAATATTTTTTTGATTTGTCATGGGTGCAAATGCAATAAGCATTTTTAGATAATGGATTATGGTTTTTATTATGAATTTATACACTTCAATATTAATAAATAAATCGTGGAAAACCACTCTCGGTCGAAACTAAGTAAAAAGCCACAAACTCTATCTATAAAAGCTAAATATACTTAGGTTAATAATTTAAACTTAATTTATTTTCAAGTAAAAATAAGGTACTTCATTACTTAGTCTAAACAAAATAAAGTAAAATTAAAAATTTTCTTATCTTATTTCACATAATTTAGAATGATCTTACATTGACTATAAATTCAAATTTAAAAATTACAAATCTTTTGTACATCTTTTATGTAACAGTTTTAACAAGAACCCTAAAACAATATCTAAGGTGAATAATTTTAATTTTCATAAGTTTACCATTTACATGTTTAAACTTCTATTGAAAATTTATCTCTTGAAAAAATTAAAAATTTTCACAAATTTTAAGAGTTGACATATATTGGTATTTTTAAGTGAGTAATCATTTCCCTCCCCACACATAGATTATGCAATGTCCTCATTTGCATATTATTGTTATTTTCAAGTGTAATAAATTAAAGACATAATTGTAAATAAGGGGAAAAGAGTGATATTACTTGATTGTAGGATCGTAGAATAATTGCAGAATTGAAATTTTTGGATTCAAATGAGATAACTTAACAAAAAATTGTTACATAGCACAATATATAACATAAAACATAAGTTTTATTAATCACTTCAACACATATGAGGTATATTGCTCTTACATTCATACATTTACATAAAATAAACGAACACATAGAAAACCAAAATTCTAATAAAACCTAATTGGATAGGTAGTTTTGATTATAGAGTCGGTTGAGCGACTCGTTCTTTAATCGGGATTACTTCGTACACTTAGTCTCCCCACACTTATTCTTTTCTTTCTATTTTAACGTTCTTAACTCTTCTAACAAATTCATTGTGGCATTAAGACCTCTACGAAAAGACATTTCAAAATCTAACATTTAGATGATAGATTTGCCTCCACACTTCTTCAATATTCTTATACTGTTCTTTCAAAAATTCCATCATTACTTTTTCAATAATAAACTCTTCATCAACCTCTTCTTTCTCCCCACACTTAACTCTAACCATCTTCACATTTGATCTTGGAACTTTTTCTCTAGGCACTAACAGAATGAATTCAACAAGCGGACCATAACGAATTACTAGAGTATTGTTTTCATGATTGATAGTGGCACGAGCTGTAGCGAGAAATGGAGTTCCCATAAGTAAAGGAGTAATTGGATCTTCTTCCATATCCATAACCACAAAATAAACTTTATAAAAAGCAAAACCAAAATGAACTTCAACATTCCTAACAATCCATAAAGGATTTTGTAAACGATTATCGGCAAAACAAATGGTTCCCTCGATAGGTTCTAATGATAGCAATCCTAAACGATTGTAAACAAAAAATGGCATGACATTAATACTAGAACCAGTATCGTCTAAACCTCTTATAGGGATTGGACCACGAATCAAACAATGAATATGAAATTCTCCTAGATCGGAACGAACCATAGGAAATTCAGGAGTTTCGTTTGGAATTTCATCAATTTCAAAAGAATAAATAGGGCGGAAGTAGTTAAGCTCTTTTTCTTTTTCATTTAGCTTCTCCATAATTTGAGGTAACAACTCTTCTTCTTCCTCATCCGTAAGATACTCAGATTTTTCACTCGAAACATCATCCTCTTCATGATTTTTCACTTACTTTTTCTTCATCAAATAATTCATGTGCAAAAATGACCTCATCTCTATCAAAACCTTTTATCTTAGCATCTTTATTCTTATCCTCCTCATCTTTAGTTAACTCCTTAATTTCTTGAGCAAATTGCTCTTCTCCAATATCAAATTCCCACATATATTTCAAACTAGGCTCATAATTTTCAACCCCTTTCACTTCTATTAACACATTTACTTTTTCAAAACGAACCTATTTTAGCTTCTCGGGTTCAGCTTGACCTTTACCTTCAATAAGTTGGAATAACTTAGTAATATTCCGTTCTAAGTTTTGTATTGGAGCTTGATGATTATTTTGAACTTGGGAAAGTTGAGCTTTAATAGTATCATTACCTTAATTTTGATTCTTGATGAAGTTGAGAATACTTTCTTCAAGATTGATTTCTTTTCAGGTTGAGTAGTTGAAGAAGGGTTTAGAATGAAGGGTGCTCTAACGGGATAAAAACCAGGTGGATTCTTATTATTAGGATAAGGTATTTGATAATTATTACGATAATTTGGATTACCCCCTTGGTATTGGTTCACATAAGATACATTTTCTACCTGCTCCATTGTTAAATAGCGACACAATCCTTAGTAGCATGAGGACCATGACACTTTTCACATCCTACTTTAATCAAATGCATCTCCTTAGTAAGTTTCTCTATTTGTCTACCCAAATTACCCAACTGAGAATTCATAGCTTTGATAACATCTTCGGAATCATAACTCACAGATTTAATAGAACGGGAAATATCTAGGTCTTGGTGCCATTCATGAGAATGAGCAGCTAACTTATTAATCAAAGATTCAGCTTCTTCATCAGTTTTACTCATGATATTACCCCCAGTAGAAATGTCAATTTCTCTCCTAGTAGCTATGTCACAACCCTTATAAAACGTAGTTACTTTTTGGAACATAGTTCACCCATGTTGTGGACATCCTCTAAGTAGTTGACCAAACCTAACCCACGCAGAATAGAGTGTTTCATTAGTCTTTTGGCAGAAGTTAGCAATTTCAGTTTGAAGTGTAACAGTTTTAGAGGCGGGAAAGAAACTAGTTAAAAACTTTTCAACCATAGTGTCCCACGTAGTGATATCTCCTTCTGGTAATGAATTTAACCATTCATTAGCTTCACCTTTCAACGACAATGGAAATAAACGAAGGTAAATGATATTATTTTCAACGTTAGAAATGTTAAACAGATTGCATATATCTTTGAAATTTCGAATATGCGCATTAGCATCCTCCTTTTTGGTTCCCCTAAATTGGTTATTTTTAATCAAGTGAAAGATCGGACCCTTAATATCAAAATTTTCCGTTATTGACGATTGAGTAATAGCATGACCTAACCCTTGATGACATGCTTTCATTAATGCTTCCATAGAATTATCGGTAGCCATATTAGTGTCTGAGTCAAAAAGAGATCCCAAAACATTAGAATCAGGACTAGGAGGTGAACTAGATTTAGATTGAGAAGTATTTCCTTCATTGAAATTTAATTTCCTAACAATGGGTAATTCCTTAGTACTTTTAAATAATTTATCGGGATCGGGTAACATTTCCTCTAAGACGGGATTCTTGGATCGGGTATTCATTTGATCTAAAATAATAAAAAGAAATATTTTAGGAAAAGATATTTGAGACGTTAATTTATGGAAGAAAAATAATTTTATTTAAGATGTAATCCTTTCAGTTTTTTAATAGCTTCAGATTGACCATATTTTAATACTTGATCGAAATTTAAAATGATAAATATAATAATAAAAATTAATAACATAACTATAAATATTATATATATACCAACTTTTATCGCATAACAAAAAATATTCAAACATAAATCGGACTATTAAATCTTTCAATACTTAAATGACCGTCAACGTCTAGGTTCAAGCAGGAGCCTTTAAATCAGAACCCCAACAACCATCCCTTATAGGAGGACCGTCATCACTTTTTTTTTAAAGAAATATCAATAACCAAAATATATCCAATTTTCGTATTTACCGCGCTCCTCGGCAGCGGAACCAAAAAGTTGATGTGTCAAAAGTGTGTGCAGTAGTGCTTAATTTGCCTTAAAACTTTTAAATGCATAAAACTTGTATTTTTACTTTTAACACCCTAACGAGCAACAAGACCCGATCAGATGTAGTACTTTAGGTTATCGTCCCAAGAGAATGTGGAAGCGTTTAAAGTTGGTTTATTATGTAGTCTAATTCTTATTAAAGGGCTAGAAATATATATTTTTAGTATTTTCGGTTGTTGTTTAGATTTGGAATATTATCTCTTAGGAAATAGATAATAGAAAGTACGTTCTTAGTAGATTAAGGAAAACAGAACAAAGATTTAGATAAAATAAACAATATAAATTAGAAAGTGGATATATGAACGAATAACTTGTATGAGAAACATATTAAGTAAGCTTCATAACTCATATTAACACAAAGCAAGATAATAATTGTAGACCAACTATTATCTCTAAAAGGCTAAGCTAAGTGTCGCATATCATTCATAAAATAGGACTTAAAGCATATATTAGTTAAGTGAAGTTCAAAACTAATATCTTAATTCTTAGTGTTCAATTTAATCATATGACACATATCAATATAATCTTATGATGAGGATTAATTAACATGTAAATAGATTAACAAATAGATATACTATTAAATCAATTAGAACAACTCAAGTTACTAGCTGAAAGCCAATCTTTACCAAGTTCTCATGCAATCATTAACTAAACACATACAAACAATGGATCTTTGATTAAGCCTAATAATATTAAATTCTGTTATATAAGTGTATTTTATATTCAACAAGTCTATTACTACCAATGTTGTTTATCTTAGCTGCATGCAATCCAATTACCAAGTTTGATTGACTAGATCTAAAAAATAAAGTGAATTGAATAATAAATCATCGGATTAAGTATTAATTAACCCTAAAATCATGTTATCTAATCATTAAGCATGGCAAACAAGTCATTAAAACATGGCATATTCAAAACAGTTTGAAAATTCAATACAGAAACCTAATTATACAGATCTGGAAAAAACCAGAAACTATACAGACTGGAGTACGAAGCCGGTGGCTAGGCTAAGCCAAGCCGGAGGCTTGAACTGAGGAAGCCGGCGGCTTCATCTGTTTCCAAGATAAAATTTGTAGTTTTCATCCACGTACCCACTATGAACGTTTAGTTCATAATGGTAGAAGAACAGTACGATAAAACAATTAATAAAATAAAAGAATGACAATAAAATAAAATAGACATGTACCTTAAAGTAAAATGAAGATAAAATTGAAAAAAACTTCATTATAACTTGAATGAAACTTGATTACAATGTTGAAACTTGAATAAAACCCTAAAAACTAAGATTTTTCGTATCTAGGTGAAAACCCTAGAAAAGTAAATGAAATTGTACATTGAAAACTGTAAAATTCAACATCTATTTATAGCGTACAGACTCGGTGGCCAAGCCGGCGGCTTCAGTGGGATGTCGGCGGCTTCCCTTGGTCAGTTACTCCTTCTCCAAGTAAAACGTAATCTTCAATCCAAAATAAAACATGT